>NC_092414.1:65055997-65363689 GCF_040894005.1 Engystomops pustulosus | reverse complement strand
TATACCCCACAAATATGATGGGACCACAAGCTGTGCAGGGGCTTCATTACCCAGTGTTCCCTGCACATTGAACTCATGCTATCTCAGTTTGTCACGGAGCAATCTAAGGTGGCATTTATCATCAGTCTCCTCTCCAGAAAGGCCCTGACCTGGGCTACCTCTCTTTGGGACAGAGACAATCCAGTCATGGCTACTCACACTGCATTTTTGGCGGAATTCTGGTCTGTGTTTGAAGAGTCCACATGAGCTTCCTCAGCTGAAACTACACTGCTGAACCTGCGCCAAGGGGGCGCCCATAGGAGAGTATTTTGTTCGGTTCCGTACCCTGGCCTCCGAACTCTCCTGGAATGATGCAGCCCTGTCTGCAACATTTAAAAAGGGACCTCAAGTCAAAGACACATTGGCCACTTGTGACCTGCCATCTACTCTGAGTAGTCTTATCAAACTAGCCACATGCAGTTGATGGAACGTGATGAGGAGTTACAACATGAGTTTCCTCAAGCCCGACCTCGACGTATTCCTCGCCTGGTTCCTGTCTTCCAAAGGCCGCTCCAGCCTCCAGCCGCACTGTCTGCAGAGGAGTCTATAAAGGCGGACAGAGCTCGACTCTGCCTTCAGGAGCGTTGCAGGTGTCACCAGGAGAACCTCTGCCCTTTTTGTGCCAGTCCAAAGCACTTCATTGGGTCTTGTCCAGTCCGTCCCCAATGTCCGGGAAAGGCCAGCAACTAGGGTTCTTGTAAGAAGTGTCCCTAGGTGTGAGCAAAGCTTCTCCACACCTGACTATTCCGGTGCCACTTTGATTCAGATCTCAGCTTTTCTGGACTCCGGTTCTGCAGGGAACTCTGTGGATGCCTCACTGGTCTCCCGGCATCACATTCCAGTGGTTCCCCTCAAGCAGTTCTCTGTTGTTTCCTATGTCAAGTTGCCAAGTCCTCTCTGATCCGGTCCGGTATGGCACTGAGCCAATTTTTCTGCAAGTCGGTGCTATACAGGAGAGACTGTCCTTCTACGTGCTGTCACCTCCTGCCTCACCCCTCCCTGCCTCCATGGCTGCAGCTCCATACAACTGTCCTTAACTGGATGACAGGGGAGATTCTTCGTTGGGGTCCAGAGTGTCAGTCCCACTGTATGGTGGCATCTCTGCCTGTACCTGTCTTGGCCTCCTCCATGATTCCCAAGTCTTTGGAGGTCCTACCAACATGCTACCAGGACTTTGCCGATGTGTTCTCTAAGAAGCATGCAGAGACATTTGCACCACATTGTCCCTACGCCTGCCCTATAGATTTGTTGCCAGGTACCTCTCCTCCCCAGGGTCGGTTGTACCCTCTCTCCATTCCAGAGACCACTGCCATGTCGGAGTATATTAAAGAGAACTTGCACAGAGTGTTTATATGTAAGTCCTCCTATTCAGCTGGTGCAGGATTCTTTATTGTGACCAAGAGGGATTGCTCCCTCCGCCCTTGCATTGATCCAGCTGTCTTCCAGGAATTTGTGAATGACATCTTTCGAGATCTGCTGTACACGTGTGTCGTGGTCTACCTAGACGACATTTTCGGTGTTCTCCCCAGACCTTGAGACCCATCAACAGGTTCTTGCCGCCTATGGGCTAATCGCCTCTACACCTAGCTCGAGAAGTGTCCGCCAACAAAGTGTTCCACCAACAAAGCCTTCCTTTCCTCAGGTTAGATAATATCCAACAAAGGTCTCCAGATGGATCTTGCTACACTGTCTGCAGTTCGGCAGTGGCTGCGACCAGAAGGTCTATGAGCCATCGAGAGGTTCCTAGGCTTTGCGAACTGTTACCGGCAGTTTATTCCTCATTTCTCTACTCTGGTGTTTCCCATTGAGGCGCTCACCAAGAAGGGTGCCAATTCTACGTCTCTGGACCTCGGCTGCTGAAGAGGCCTTTGCAAGGTTAAAATCTGCCTTTGCCTTGGCTCCTGTTCTCACTAGGCCTCACATGGAGAAGCTCTTTCATCTTGAGGTGGAATGCATCCTCCGTAGGTGCTGGGGTGGTGCCAGAAAGGGTCTAAAAGCCAAACACTCACATACGGATTCTTTTCTAAAACTTTCTCTCCTGCAAAGAGAAATTAATATATTGGGGATAGAGAACTTTTAACCATAAAACTTGCCCTGGAAGAATGGCAAGAATATTTAGGAGGGAGCTCGCCATCCGGTCTGCGTATATACAAACCATAAAAACCTCTTGTATCTCCAGACAACCCAACATCTTAATCCTAGGCAATCCTGCGGAGAAGAATATCAAACCAGATGCCCTTTCCCGTGCCTCCAATGTCGTTGGAGAAGAGCCATTTTCTCAGCATATTATTTCTCTGGAACAGTTGGTAGTTGCCGCTCGGGTGGATCTTCGACAGCTTCCCCGTATGTCCGACCTACTCTGCAGAAGAGGATTTTGTCTTGGGGACATTTTTCAAGTGTGGCTGGGCATCCTGGGGTGCACCACTCCGTGGCTCTCATCTCCCACTACTACTGGTGGCCTGACTTTGTTAAAGATGTTCGGGATTTTGTGGGATCCTGCACTTCCTGTGCCCATAATAAGCCTTCCCATCTGAAACCGGCTGGTCTATTGCTTCCGTTACCAATACCCAGTTGCCTGTTGTCGCACGTGGCTATGGACTTTGTCACGGACCTTCCAACTTCCTCTGGTAATACCATCATCTGGATGGTGACGGACCAGTTTTCTAAGATGTCCCACTTTGTTTCCCTTCCAGGTCTACCGTCGGCTCCACGTCTTGCCAGCTTGTTCGTTCAGCATTTCTTCAGGCTGCAAGGTCTTCCTAAACACATTATGTCTGTTCGAGGAGTTCAGTTTGTGTCCAAGATCTGGTGATCCTTGTGCAATCAGTTGCAAGTGACTTTGGACTTCTCTTCTGCCTACCACCCTCCGTTGAGTGGTCAAGTGGAGAGGGTGAACCAAACTTTAGACGGTTTTCTCCGCCAATTTGTCTCTGCCCGTCAGGATGATCGGTCCAGTTTGTTGCCATGGGCAGAGTTCTCCTATAACTCCCTGGACTCTGAGGCTGCCAAGGCAGCTCCTTTCTTCATTGTCTTTGAACAAATTCCTCACCCACCTCTTCCTCTGTCAGTTCTCTCAGTCTGTCTGGGAACAGACCCGCCAGTCTCTACCTCAGGCCTCTGCTCGGACCATGTCCTAGGCCAGTGATGGCGAACCTTTTAGAGACCGAGTGCCAAAACTAAAACAAAGACCCGCTTATTTATCGCAAAGTGCCAACACAGAAATGTAATTTGTGATTTATACTCCCTTCTCTGTCACAGTTTTGATTGGTAGCAGCACCCTGAGGATAGCAATGAAGCAGAAAATAGTCGCAGGTACAGCTGTCACTTTAAAATAGCTCTCTGCACAGCAAGTCCTGGGCTGTCTGGGGCTGCAGAAAGATACCTGGAGTCATCTCTGGTGATGGCCTGAGTGCCCACAGAAAGGGCTCTGAGTGCCACCTCTGGCACCAGTGCCATAGGTTAGCCATCACTGTCCTAGGCTGATAAGAGATGTGGGACTCCGCATGTCTTCTATCCGGGTGATAAGGTGTGGTTGTCTTCTAGATATGTTCGACTGAAGATTCCCAGTTAAAAGCTTGGTCAATGGTTTCTTGGTCCTTTTGAGGTGTTAAAGCACATTAATCCTGTGGCGTATATGCTCCGCCTTCCTCCATGTCTCCCTTCTTAAACCTGTCATCCTGAACCGCTTCTTCCAGCAATCTCCTCTTTCTGCTCCAGAGGCTGACTCCACGGTTGTCCACTAGGTACTGGTCCAGCGGTACTGGACATGAAGACCGTGAGGGGAAAGCAGTTATTCCTTGTTGACTGGAAGGGGTTCGGTCCTGAGGAGACATCCTGGGAGCCTGAGGAGAATATTCTGGACCGTAACCTCCTGCAAAGGTTTCTTCTACCCAAAAAGAGGTGGAGGCCACAGGAGGGGACATACTGTTGGGGGTGCTCCTGCGACCCATATCGCGGGCTCACCCGTGCCTCTCTCCCCCCGCTGGCACATCGCCCGCGCTTCTTACCTGTCCCGACTACTGTCTCGGCCGGCCGTGCGCGTTCCAAACTCCTAAGGCGCGCAAGTCGGCTTCAGTAAATTTAAAGGGCCAGCGCGCCGCTAATTGGTGCTGGCCATTTTCAGAAAACTATTTAAGCCTGCCTCTTCCTACACACCCTGCCGTATCTTTGCGCTTCCTAGCCATTGTGAAATTCTCCCAGTGTTTCTCCTGTCCTCCGTGTTCCTGTTCCAGTACTCCTGTGTTCCTTCATTCCTGTTGCCATGATCCTGTGTGTTCCTGCATTCCTGTTCCCCTTCTCCTGTGTTTCTGTGTTCCTGTGTTCCTGTGATCCTGTGTGTTCCAGTCTGTTCCTGTGTTTCTGTTTCCTTTTGCCTGGACCTCCTTTGCTGACCCCGGATTGGACTTGACCTTGTCAAATGTGGAATAAGCAAATATAGAAAAGCATGGCAATTGCCTGTATCTTCTCTAAAACATCAAACAAGTGCATATGAATATCAGCATATCAGAGCACTGATCTTAACAGACTCCTCCCTCACAGACAGGCATGATGGCCATTTCATGCCATGTGACGCTACATCAAGGGCTGCCGGGATGAATGCGCACATGACATGAAATGGGCTTTTCTACTAGTCTGTGAGGAAAGAGACCATTGCTCTAATATGCTGATTTTAGGTGCACTTTTAGATGCACCACCATGTGACATGGTGGACCATACAGCATACCTCCCAACATTTGGGAAAAGGAAAGAGGGACAAAATCCCCCTAAGCCACACCCCCAATCACTCCCTGGCCACGCCCCAAATTTTAACCATATTAAAAATAATAAAAATCATAATTTAAAAAAAAAAAAAATTATCCTCATTGGGATTTGAACCCAGAACCTGCAGTGTCCATGTACAATAATAACACAGCGCCTCAACCCACTGAGCTATAACCTCAGTGATTAACAAGTGGAGAATTTTGGTAACTAAGAACTATATACTGCCTTGGTATATAGGGAGGGATCTTCTCAGATTATTGTAATTATTGAGACTATTATTATTATTATTATTATTATTGAGATGATTATTATTATTTTTACCATTATTAATAATCATCTCCATAATAATAAAATTTATAATAATAATAATAATAATAGTCTGAATAATTACAATAATAATCTCTGAGAAGATTCCTCTCTATATATCAGTGCATTAGTCTGTGTCACAGTGTAAATGGCTGATAACATGTCTTAGTTACCAGAAATCCTCAGCTCTGTATCACTGGGCTTATAGCTCAGTTAGTTAAGCTCCTGTCTGCAGTGCACAGGGTCCCAGGTTCGAATCTCAGCCTGGCCAAAACTTTATTTAATTTAATTATATAAAGAGCTTGTGTCTGGGGAAGACCTGGAGACCATATATGGACAGATAGAGATCTGAGCTGATGACGTGGTCCCTGCTCTCCGGCTGAGCCGACACTTCTCTGAAAAGGATTCCCTGCCCGATGTCTGCTCTGGGGAACCCTAGGAGATGCAGCGACCATATATGGACAGATCTGAAGCTGATGACGTGGTCCCTGCTCTGCGCTAAGCCCGACACTTCTCTGAAAAGGATTCCCTGCCCGATGTCTGTAGCAGCCATTCTGTACTGTGAGTTCAGACTTTCAAAGTATTTACTATGCGGACACAGCGCCGGGACAAAGCGGGACCTGGGGGGAAAATTCGTGACAATATCATAGCTGCCCGTGACGCGGGGCAGGGGTACGAAAAGCGGGAAAGTCCCGGCAAAATCGGGACGGTTGGGAGCTATGCATACAGTGAAACAGTAAAAACAAAGTACATGAGAAAATAGAGCAACTGCATTTTATCCTCAGTTTCACCTCATTTGTAATTTTCTTTCCAGCTTCCAGTATATTCCTTGCCATTATTAGCACCACTTATATGAAGAAAACAAGCCCTATGTCTCTATAAACGGAAAAATAAAAAAGTTATCCCTCTTGAAAGGTGTGGAACATATTCTACTATTCTGTTTCCAAACATCTCATACAACACCTGTGATACCTAACTGCAATTGTTGCCAGGCACGGTTTTTCGTGTTATGGTATATTGCCGGCTGTGACTGCTGTTCACAGGTTTTTGTGCTGCTGTTCATCTGAGGGGTTTACTTAATTTTAAGACCTTCTAAGGTCTAATGGTTTTATTTTTATATGTGTGAATGTCTGCTGGAGTGAAGGCAAGAGAAAGAGAGAGAGGCGGAAATGATTTTCTAAAGTAGTTTCCCTTTATTAAATACAGATGCCTAAGGTTTCCATTTAGGCCTTTCATCACTATAGTTATACATTGTGACTAAATATACCATCAGAATGCATTAAAACCTATGCAAGCATTTATCAGCGTCCATTCACACTGGAGAATGGAGGTAATTGAATATAGCCAGCTGTTATCAGCATACTGGAAACAATGTAATGTAGCAAAGCAGCAGAGCAGGGAAAGATGCTTGCCTATACACTTTAGAAAAAATAGTAAATGGAGCTCAATCATAAAGTAGATAATGCAGGAAGACTCTCCTTGTGTCACTCTGCATTAACCTAATAAATGTCAAAAAAGCAACAGCAAAATGTGCTAAATATACTGCACCCAGACTTGGATTCTCATTTACATGAGTTCTAAGTAGATGAACCAGGCAAGAAGTTATGGTAACTATTTGTACAGAACGGTATGTCATCTTCAAATATGCACAAGGTGCCTGGTATGTACTAAAACAAATGTTTAACCCCTGGACAACAAGTGACGTAACTATACATCACAATATTGTAATGAGTGTATGAAGATGGCTTGCAGGCTGAGCTCTCCTCATACTCTCTGGGTGTTTTCTGCATAATGCAACAAACAACCATCACTAACACACACTGGGGTTTTAACTATTTAAAAGCCCTGTGTGTGCACACTGCCATCTTGGAAAAGATCATCGCCGCCCATGGCATCAACGAGGAACCAGGATCCATCACCATGACAGCTGGGAGTCTCTGTGAAACTCCATGGTCTGTCCCCTAGTAAGATCTGTAATGGTCTACCAGCTGCAGAAAAATCACATTGTACTGCAATAAAACTTTATTACAGCATACGATAGCAGCGATCAGGCCCCATATGGTCCAAATACCCTGTCTTAAAATACAGTAAAAAATTAAAAAAAAATAAAGCTAAATAAAGCAAAAATAAGCTAAAAGTTAAAATCAGAACACTTTACCTGGAGCAGACATAAAAATAAACAACTAAAATCAAAAACATGTTAGCTATTGTCTCATCTGTAAATGTTCAGTCTATCAAAATACAAAAACAATTATTCCCAGCTCCAGACACTGAAGAAAAGTTTTTAACATATTCAAACATATTAAAACTATATAAATTTGTTATCTCAGTTATTGTACCAACCCAAAGAATAAATGGTAGGTGTCATTTGAAGTCCACAGTGAAAGCAGTAAAAATAGAGCCCTCATGAAAATGATGCAAATGTTTTTCCGTCAATTTCATCCTATACGGAATTTTTTTCCAGCTTACCAGAACACGGCATGGAATATAAAAAGGGTTGTCTTGGCTTTAAAAAGTCCAAAGACTTTGAATTTTACCGGGTGAGTGTCGCTACTCTGTCTTTATATTGGATGCATTGCTTTCTCACTTATGCCGAGCACCCTTGGATTTCTTAATCAATTTCTGCTGCACAGATAGTGCAAGTCTCTTTCTGTTTGCATTGAGGATGTTGGATTAGGCTTGTGGGTAGTGCCTGCAACAGCTCTCCAGCATAAGTATCATTTGGACCACAAAATGGAAGTCATAAATCTCAAAGCTCATAAGAAACTGTTGCAACTGTATTTTTCCAATGAATTTCAATGTACTTTGAATTTTTTCTAGCTTCCTAGTACAATGCATGGAATTTAAATTGATGTCTCTTGAAAGTTCAATTAGTTTTTCAAAAAACAAGCCCCCACACAGCTCTGTAAACAGAAAATGTAAAAGTTATGGCCAGGGCCTGATTAAGGGTCCCAGCAATATGGAGCACCTCATTAGGGTTGGGGCCCCCCTGACTCGGCAGCCAATATGGGGCCCCCTCCCACAACAATATATCTTAAAGATACCACATACTTATACAGTTTCGTATATCAGCTCAAGCACTAGAGATATTTGAAACTATAGTATCTTTAGATTTAGATTCATAGGTTAATAAATTCATACCATTCCTAAACCAATTCCAAGTTTGGTCCATGGCAAACCAAAAAATACCACCCTAGTGATACCAAATAATATTACTACCATACTGTTACCAAATAATGATACCAACATACTGTTACCAAATAAAACTACCATAAGACCAATATTTAAAAAAGTAACGCTAAAATTTCCAAATGATCCCTCCAAACTGTGACCCACAGCATTGCCACAACATAAAGGCAAAAAAACCTAAATACTGTGTATAAAGCACAAGACTCTATACAAAGACCAGTATTACAAATAATTAAAAAAATAAACTCAATTTTTGATGATCTTTATTGCCATATAGTTATTATACAAATGCCACCATGCAAAGGACAGTACAGCTAATGATACCTCTGTCCAAATAATAATGCTACATTATGACCACTACCATTACATTATGACTGTACAATAATAAACACATACAGATCATTATCCACCACCATATAGTGACCATATAGTAGTAGATACCAGTCCTTCTTCCAGCCACGTCACATGACGGCAGGTTTATATAACAGAAATGGTTATATACCTCTCACACCTAAACCACACACATATCATATACACCCTTGACACCACAACTGACCACACTGTGCCCCCCACATATATAATATATACACTACAACTGACCACACTGTGCCCCGAAATATATAGCATATTTACCCCTCACCCTACAACTTACCACAATGTGCCCCTTACATATGTAATATATACCCCTCACACCACAAGTGATCACACTGTGCTCCCAACTTATTTCATACATACCCCTCACACCACAACTGACCCCACTTTGCCCCACCTATGTCATATATGCCCTTCATACCAAAACTGACCACAGGGTGCCCCCTATATATATCATGTATGCATCTCGTACCAATAAATGACCACACTATATGTAATATCGTTTAAGTAATATAGTAATGTTACAGCACAGGGGTTTAATACACAGTGATGTCACAGCACAGGGGGTTAATACACAGTGATGTCGCAGCACAGCGGGTTAACACACAATGATGTTGCAGCACAGGAGGTTAATACAAAGTGATGTCACAACACAGGGGGTCAGTACACAGTGATGTCACAGCACAGGAGGTCATTACACAGTCATATCATGGCACAGGCGGTCAGTACACAGTGATGTCACAGCACAGAGAGGATAATACAAAGTGATGTCACAACACAGGGGTCAGTGCAGGGGGTCAGCACACAATGGTGTCATAGTACAGGGGGTCAGTACACAGTGATGTCACAGCACAAGGAGTCAGTACACAGTGATGTCACAGCACAGGGAGTCAGTACAAAGTGACGTCACAGCATAAGGGGTCAGTACAAAGTGATGTCACAGCACAGGGGGTCAGTACACATTGATGCCACAGTACATGGTATTAGTACACAGTGAGGGGGGTTAGTACAAAGTGATGTCACAGCACAGGGGGCCTGTACACAGTGATGTCACAGCACAAGGGGTCAGTAAACAGTGATATCACATCACAGGGGGTCAATACACAGTGATGTCACAGCACAGGAATGTTAATACACAGTGATGTCACAAGACAGGGGGTCAGTACAAAATGATGGCACAACACAGGGGTTCAGTACACAGGGATTTCACAGCACAGGGGGACAGTACACAGTGATATAAGAGCACATGGGGCCAGTACACAGTGATGTCACAGCACAGGGTGTCAGGACACAGTGATGTCACAGCACAGGGTGTCAGGACACAGTGATGTCACAGCACAGGGGGTCAGTACACAGTTATGTTACAGCACAGGGGGGCCAGTACACAGCAAGGGGGATAGTACACAGTGATATTAATACAGCAGGTTAATACACACACCCATGTGGAGCGGTTTCTACTTGCTGGCAGGACCACACTCACTAAGGGAGTTATTAGTGACATGACATAGGTATTTAGATAAGGTGGAGGGCAAATCAGTCTGCTTAGCCAGACTCAATATCTAGCTAATGTCGTCCTAGCATAATACAGAGTTTTGGTAAGAAAAACATGTTCTGCAGTGGACTGGAACAATTCAGGATCTACCCGAAAGAGATAGATTGACCCTGGTGCCCACCCTATAATGTGATGGTGATGCTAGAGCTTCAGGCCAGGGCCCCTCCAGAAATAATCCAGATTGTGTGGACCGGCACTGGTGCTCAAATAGCGCCAATGATAATCCATCCCTGGTTATGACTTTTGAAAATTTGGGAGTTAAAAACATAAATACTTAAATAAAAAGGGCTGCAAAAACGTATTATGTGGTGAATGGTTTGTGAAATCGTTAGGCCTCTGTCATTGCTTAAGTGACCCCAGCCTTAAGCGATTGAGTTAAGTACCAATTGTATCTACTTGTAGCATGAGTAACAAGTCTTGAAGAAAATTCATAGTATAAAAAAAGCATTTTCAGATCTATTTTCCCAATTTTAATTACACTAATAGAAGCACTTACTGTTTTTCTGTGTATCGTTAACCTCCAAGTTTCTCCAAAATACCATTTGACTTTTGGCTGTGAGTGATAAACCAAAAAGTTACAGTGTCGAAAATTCCTCATCTGCATAAAGGCTTCCTAAATATTTGTAATAATGAAATCTAAATAAACAGCTCGCTTAATTAGACATAATTTAGCTGAGATTATAGCAATTTAAGCACTTTTAAAGCAAAAGAGATTTGTTTTATGAAAGCTCAACAATTTCTTTGAAGTTTACGCCAAGGGCAAAGTTATGTAGATTCTGTTTTATATGCTGAATATCTAAGTAGTTTATTCTTTTATGAGGTCAGAGGTTCAGTTAAGACCGAGCTTCTGAAATAGTGTTTGACAGATGGAGGTACTAATAAGGGTCATAGCCGTATTAAATGGTCTCAGAATACCTCTATGAAGAATAGCTGTTTTGTGGAGTGAGCAAGGGAAATAAAATAATGAAGCTGGAGTGTTGCCAAAAGGAAAACTTCAAAGTTTTGCAATGCAGGGTAGTTCATGACACAAATGTATCTCTTTTGTTCTATTTACTTTGAGCATACAACTATGAATGTACATATTAAATAATATCAAACTGTTATACTGTCTATATTTATAGACTACTAATCGACCCCCACCCAGATGCACCAGTCTCTCATTCCTGTATGAAAAACTGGGAAGATTTTCTTGATAAATCCCTCCATTCCCTCTATCTCATTTGGCAAAAAATGGTAAATAAAAAAAAAAACTATATGTGCAAAAGGAAGCCAATGCAAACTAATGTTTTCTGTATTGCATTTCTATATGCAATCTTTATGGATTCCATAGATATTTACTAGTAAATATCTATGGAATCCATAAATATTGCATATAGAAATGCACATACCTACTGGTCTTGTCCCCAAGAGACTTCATGAAGTCTGCCATTGCTATTGATGAACCACTATGTCCCAAGTTTTCTTACTCAAATAGTAAAGGTAATTTCAGAAATTTTTGATATTGTGATATTGTGTCTGGGATAGTTTTGTGAACAATTTTCTGATATGCTTCATTAAGAAATTATGTTTAATTTGTAAAGAAACAGGTTGGAAAGTGCAAACCTGTCTACCAGATTAAAGAGGGGTATCTCTCTTCTCTCTTGTTTTCATATACAACTGTGAGCAGGGAGTATTAACACTTTCTGCTCTTTTCTTGGCTGTATTATGCTATGAGTATTATTTTCAAACATCGAGCTGAAAATAAGCAGATTCATTCTCACTGCTCAGAGCTGTGTAAAGAAACACAGGAAGATTAGACGCAAGCTCATTGTCAGCCTCCATAGACACACAGTCTATTGGCTGATTGCTGCTTTACAAACTAAGAAGAATTTCTTATTATAAAATAAAGGTTGTGCACTATTGTAGAAGATGCAGTTGATTTTTATTTAGACTAGTCAGTGTTCACAGTGACATTTCGGCCACGTAGAGCCTTTGTTACACACGCCATATACATGTGCAGTCAGCACTATCCACACACTTTAAGGCATTACTACAGTGTGTTTGACAAAGGCCATACATGGGCGAAACATCACTGTGAAAACTGACTATTATCTATTAAAATCAACTGCATCTTCTACAGTGGTACACAACCTTTATTTTATTATACATTCAGGGGTACGAACCATTTATATTTACAATAAAAAGAATTTCTTTAAAAAGTATATAGAAAACCCCCCCCATCCCCCCACGCATACACAGTATTAAAGATTATCTTCATTGATGGTTGCGCTTTAGTGTCCCACCATTTAAAATGGACCTTAAGCTTTCTAAAATACCTCTACATGTCCTGACTGCCACCAGATGTTAAGTAGCCAAATTCTGGAAATAGATTTCTCTCCCTCCCAATCAAATCTGCTACTGCGAATTTGAGATGTTCAGTAAGGAGAAAGTTAACACCTCACAGCTCTTTTGAATAATAAAATGAACTCACTACAATATATGCTGCTTGGGGAATTTATTGACTAACAACAAGGCCTAACTAATGGATTCTTATCTGGTCACTCCTCCCTTTCCCCAGTATGATCTGCCCTATATGTCTTAATGTCCATCTTTTCAAACATGTAAGATACTGTGTAACATTAATGCTTCTTTTTACAATAATGCTATTTTATACTGTAAAGTATAGATCACTTAATGTGTTCTTTGATTAGTTGCATCAAATATTAAATATGTTTGAGAATGTTTACCTTTTCTCTGCAGTGGGTTTTGGACATTTTTTCTCTATGGCAGCCACAGCAGTGTTTCTGATTTTGACATGTATAATAAGAAACAACATTAGGATATAAGGAATTTTAATAACTCCAGATACCACATATTTTTACACCTTTTTCTGAAATTAAAAAAAAAATGAATAAAAAATGTTTGCCAGAAGATTAAACAATATGTAATATAACTCTTAAATATTAAAGCAGAACATGTACAATACATTTGATTTCATGCATATAACAATTGTCTACATGCTTTTATCTTTACAAAAAATACACTAAACCTAAGTGGAACAATTAATATCCTTTTAAACTGTAAATGTTACAACAGTAATAACCAGAATATATACTGTAGGCAAATTTACCCCAAAAAACTAAAAATAT
Source organism: Engystomops pustulosus (assembly GCF_040894005.1). Taxonomy (NCBI): domain Eukaryota; kingdom Metazoa; phylum Chordata; class Amphibia; order Anura; family Leptodactylidae; genus Engystomops; species Engystomops pustulosus. The sequence goes on along the minus strand of NC_092414.1, from coordinate 65,350,342 downwards.
ATTCTTTGGAAGCCAACAAAATGCAAATAGGCCCATGCAGCAAATACCAGTGTAGCAACTAGCCCACGAGTCCTCTTCATAAAACCATAACAGCCCCATAACATACTATTATGTCATGTGTCTTTAAGGCATGAAATATGTCTTACATTTTTGGTATAACTTTATTGATACTACAACACAGACACTTCAATACATGGCACAGATGGTTAGGAAAGCCGAAGCTTACGCTCTCACTCCCATAATAAAGCCCAAATCCCTGCTATTTGTGGAGTTCCTCTCCACCTTCATCCAAAGAGAAGTAGGATATATGGTTACATTGATGAAACAAAGATAAGCTATGCCTCAGAAAGTGGGGATGAAAAAACGAATTCCACAGCCAAAACTCCAACAAGAGGGTTTCTGGAAATTGAAAACTTAAAAAGACATCAACAGTGACATGTGCTTGTCTTTTACACAAAACAAGAAAGAACGATAAAATCTCCAAAAGAAATTCTACTTGTGCAAATAAAAAGATGTCCATCTGTCAAAGGAGGCTTGAAAATTAATCCAATGATCAAGGAGTTCAATTACAAGATTATTTGCTTGTTCCCAGAACAGTTCAAAAGGGTCTTTTGGCGACTTGCACATTTTTGTTGGTTTTACGAATCATGCTGACATCTGTCATTTTTAAGCTATATCTCGCCTGTCCTATACAGTGATATGGCAGAGGGAGCTCGAGCGCTTTAATGTGTCTCCTCAGAGGGTTGTCTTGTTTTCCTGCCAACACAATTAATGCAGTGGCAATGTATTTTCTGCCAGTAAACTTAATTCACTAGTTTTTAAGGTTGGTAAGGATTAAATGCAAGTGAAAAGGAGTACATCGCATTTTCTCTTTTATTTGAAAAACATTTAATAACTATTCATGCTTGTAGAATATTAAATGCACAGGCTAATATATTATAATTGACTGTATTAATTGGTCATAATTCTATTGAAATGAAAATTGAGTAAATTATATGTAACAGCTAATGATTATAAATTTTATACAATATACAATGATGTAAAATTAATCTACTAGATAGGATCACAAGCAGAAACTTATTTATATACAGTTGTAATGGTTACTAAACATTTATTTAAAGTTTTATATCTGAGGGCATGGGCTGCCTATATACTGGGGAGGAATGGGCTGGTTAGCTATGTACTAGAGGGCATGGGCCCGCTGGCTATATAATGGAGGGAAGAGGGCTAGGTAGCTATATGCTTACGGGAGGCTGTGACCAATGCATTTTCAATCCTAGGCTTATACTCGAGTCAATAGGTTTTCCCATCTTTTTGTGGTAAAATTAGGGGGTTCGGCTTATATTCGAGAATTTATTTGAGTATATATGGTAAATACACTGTATACTGTAAAATGTTTGGAGCTATATTAGGTTAGTTAAGGCTTCTTATTTATTTATTTTTTAAATCTTTTTTATTGAATATTTTCTCATTTAAATACAAAACTTGCAAAGTTACACACAAACAAATAAACTAACATAGAACTATTCCAAGATACAACAATTACAAGATAGACATACATTCTAGTTTGTATTGTTTTGTGTATGGCTAGTTCTTTTTAATTTTGGAATCTTCTCATATTATATTATATCCCTTTTGTATTTTTCACCCTGGAAACCATTTATTTACATGGGCCTAAATATTTATTGGTTTACAATAGGAATAGCAAAAGCGGTCCCACAGCTTCCACACCTACCAATTTTTCCTTTTATAGTTCCATTGTTAGATATCTTTCGCTAAGGCTAACTCATATTACATTTGTACATTAGCCCTATTACAAACATCCGCAATATTATATATTCCACTTTCTTGTGACACATTGGTGTATGAAGCCAATTTCAGACTTCTGATGTAATTTGTGTCAGAAAATGCTTTCTGGCACATTATTAGTGGGCATGGCATGTTGAAATGGGCGTGACCAAAGATTTTGTCCAACTCTATATCCAATAACGCCAATAACAAAGATCGTTGACCTTCTTGATTGTAACTAGATATTAAAGGGAACCTATTATCAAAAATTTACCTAATAAATCATTACCAGTATGTTGTCAAGCAGCCGAACAGCTTTAAGATCATGTTTCCTTTATGGTCCAGCTTGGTGGCATCATCCAGAAAATCAACTTTGAAGTGAGTTGTTAATTGGGTGCATAAAGTCAGGGAGGCAGGGAGTTTAACCCCTTAAGGACGCAGCCATTATGTAGCTTAAGGCTCAGCCCGATTTTTTGGATTCTGACTTGCATCTCTTTATACGGTTATAACTTTTGAACACTGTTACTTATCAAAGCGATTCTGAGATTGTTTTTTCCCCACATGTTGTACTTCATTTTAGTGGTAAATTTTGGCAGATAAGTTTTGCGTTTATTTGCAAAAAAAAAGAAAATATGATACATTTTTGGAAAAATTTGCCATTTTCGAAATTCAAAATCATTGCGTTTTCAGGCAGATCGATTTACCACCTAAATAAGTTGCTGAATAACATTTCCCATTTGTCTACTTTACATTTTCATAATTTCTGAAATGTTTGGATAATTTATTTTGATGTCACGCGGCTTGCAAATAGAATATCGCTTTTCCGGATTTTCAGAATTGACTATTTTGGGGATAAATACAGTTTTGAATGAAATTTTACATATTTAGCATCAAAACCCCCTATATAATCTACCCATTTTCAAATCTGCACCCCTCAAGCTATCAGAAACAGCTTTTACGAAGATTGTTAACCCCTTGAGATCTTCATAGTAATTGAATCAAAATGGAGGTGAAATTTAGAATGGTCATATTGTTCCCTTATACGTTCATTTAGCCCTAAAATTTACACATTTCCAAAAGATAAAAAGAGAAAACCCACCATACAATTTGTTCTGCAATTTCTCCTGAGTACAAAGACCCCCCACATGTGGCTGTGACTTCTGTTATGGGGGCACAGCGAGGTGCAGAAGGGAAGGAGGGCGCTGCAGCTGCCAGGATTTTAGTTTCCTCATTGGCCCCTTTTGAAGGCTATAAAATTTTCGCTTTTTCGTTATTGGGGCCATGTGATGCCATTTTTTTTGCGGGATGAGATGCTTTTTCCAGTGTTACCATTTTGGGGTTTGTATCACCTATTGTTGAAAATTTAGGAACTTTTTTTGAGGACAGGAGTAGAAAAGCATCAATTCTGTACTGGATTTTTTACTTCTTTTTTTTTTGGTGTTCACTGTATAGACTAATAATCATGTTATCTTTATTCTATGGGTTGATACGATTACGGGGATACCAGACATGAATATATTTTCTTACGTTTTACTAAATTTGTCAAACAAAACCCTAATGTGGGGAAAAATCTATCATTTATGTATTGCCGTCTTCCAAGTGGCATAACATAGTTACTTTTTTGGCTACGGAGCTGGTTGATGGCTTGTTTTTTGCGGGACATGTTGTACTTTGCACCAGTATCATGTTGCAGTACATATGGTTTTTTGATCACATTTTATAGCATTTTTGTGGGCTTGAAAAGGTAAAAATCATAATTTTTGGAGGGTTTATAACAGTTTTTTTTACGGCGTTTACCGTGGGGGTTCAATAATGATTTACTTTTATTCTACGGGTTGTTACGGACGCGGTGATACTATATATGTGGGGTTTGTGTTATGATTTAGACTTTTTTTGAGTTATATGTCTCTTTATATGTTTTGGGGGTTTGGGGCATTTTTAGTGATTTATGACTTTATTCTTTTATTGAATAACTTTTTTTTTTACTTTTTCACTTTTATACCATGGGACATGAAGAAGCAATCATCTGATTGCTTGTTCATGATAATATTCTGCAATACTGATGTATTGCAGAATATTATCAGTGTCAGCCTATACACTTGCATAGGCTGGCACTGTGCCAGTAAGATGACATCACAGACGCCATCTTACTGGCAGTTCTTGCAGGTAACTCTGGGGTCCAGATCGGACCCCAGAGTTACTATAGCAACGATCGGCGCACCCCGAAAACGGTTCGGGGGGGGCGATCGTGGGGGAAAGACCCCCCAGATACATGTTAGATGCCGCGGTCGCGCTGACCGCGGCATTTAACGGGTTAAGCACCCGCGATCGGAGACTATCAGTCACAGCCGGCACCCCGTGTTTCCCGATGCCGGTTCGGCTCAGATCTTGAGCTGAACCGGCATCAGCTCAGCGTCCAATATATCGGACGCTGAGCGCTAAGTCATTGAGCTCAGCGTTCGATATATCGGACGCTGAGCGTGAAGAGGTTAAAGTGTTATTCTCGTCTGAGCATTCACATTCAGTTAATCTGCCATTTATATAAACATTTCTTCAATTAAATGTTATTAAAAAAATGTTCCTGTGTGAAGATAATTTCTCATAAATTTAGTCATACGGTCCCTTAGAAACAAGACTGTGTCCTTGGTTACGGCCACCTCCGCTGGAGTGATTGCACAAGGAAACAAAAAGTTTCTGAATATTAAATGTCCGAGGAGTTACTGCATATACTACAGCCGTCCTGTGGTAATGATTGCTGAATCCAGGTGGTCAGGCACAGCTCAGTAGTGCATGTCTGGCCACCGCTGCCAAAATGTGAGGTGGTCGTATCCGAGGAACATTTTTTTAAATAACATCCAATTCAAGAAATGTATACATGTGGCAAATGAATTTAATTAAATGTGAATGTGCAGATGGGAATACCCCTTTAACACTGAAGTCAAGCTTCCTTACCTCTGAAGGCCTCCGCCCATTTGCTTGATATTATCCAATGGATTTCAGGAGATCTGGTCGATGATGCCCCTGGACACAGAACCATAATTACAGTGAAGGGGGCATTCTAAGGCAGGAAAAGCTTGACTTCACTGTAAAACTATCTGCCTCCTTGACTTCATAAAACCAATTTATATTTCACTTCAATGTTGATTTCCTGGATGTTGACATCACACCAGGCCATGAAAGAAACATGTTCTAGATGCTGCTCAGATGCTTGAAATCAGACTGGAAGTGGTTTATTAAGCCAATTTTCGACAACAGGTTCCCTTTAAATTGAAAAAACGTACCCAAAAATACTGGTATTTAGGGCATTCTCAACAAACATCTGCTGTAGTACTTTCTTGGCTGAAAGGGTAGCACTTCTGCCTTGCAGCGCTGGAGTCCTGGGTTCAAGTCCCACCCAGGTCAACATCTGCAAACAGTTTGTATGTTCTCTCCGTGTTTGTGTGGGTTTCCTCCCACACTCCAAAACATACTGGTAGGATGTTTAACTTGGGAGCCCCATGGGGACAGGGACCAATTTGGCAAGCTCTGTGTGCACTGTATAAATAAATAATAATAATTATTTCTTCTGTGCAGCCTTTCCAACATAAATTGTGAAAGCATCTGATACTGTTTGCCAACCTGTTGGGACAAAGGTACTGTCATGTATCATATGGTGGATACATACTGAAGTACTTCATATCCTGTCAATAAACTGATACCGGTGAGTAGATGATATCACAGTTTTTAAGTCCTGTTCCCATTTTAACATGTATGAATACTTTCCCCCTCCTGGAAGACTATTTAAAAATTGGTATGCTATCAATAACCTTTCCTCCTGACTTTTCATTTTTTGCTATCCTATCCTTTTCCCCTGGCCAAATAAATTATTGCAAAATAATGATTGCAGTTTACTTAGTAGGGCTCTGGTGAACTTGAGTGGAATTCATCTAAAAAGGTAAAGAATTTTTGAAAGAAATTTATTTTTTCTGCTTCTTAATTTGCAAATATGTTCCCCGGAGCAGAGCTCTTCATAGCACAGAGCCCTATTCTGTACTGAAGCTTACTTTTTTCTATGGATTCCACTATGTTGTTGTTTGTGCTACTATTCCCTTCTATCACTTTATCCCTCTGCTGTGCTTTTATTAGATCCATTTCTCCTACGTTAAGGGATCTATCTGTGATAAACTTTCATTGGAGACCAGATCTACATACTATAAAGTCTTTTATTTTGTGCAGGGTAGAGTTTGTTAACAGTGACTTTCCTCTGGTTCTGTAGGTTTTTCCTTGACCATACATCCCAGTTAGTTTAGACTCAACCTGCACCTCTACAAAAGGTTAATGTCGCTACTTTGATCAAAGTAGGTCTAAAACAAATTGATGCAACAAGCCTAAACAATGACCAGGTGCTTATAATATTCTTGACAATAATATCCCCAGTATATGAATCATTCAGCAGTTCAGTTCTTACCCAGTCAGACACAGTTCATACAGAAACACAGCAAAGGCTTTTTAGTGCACAGTCTAGCTACACATTCATCAGAGATGGCTAATCACAAACTACAAAGAAGTATAGCTTGTTCCAATAAAGACTTTTTACTATACATGACTTGAGGTTCACATGTCATACACTATATCACAAAAGTCCTGAGGTTACTAACATTGAATGTTCATTCTATGCTATAGATTTTAAGTTCAATAATATATAATGTCATGATGTTTTAATGAAAATGGCCTCTCTAAATATGAATAAAAAATACAATTGAATTTAAAAAAAATGTAAATTTCCCCATTCCATCAACAACTTGTATTACCCTATGTAGTTATGTGTGCCAATATGAAACTTGAGGGTTAACATGATGTAACAGTGATTGGATTTTTACCAGGATTTAGATTGTGCTATATTAACTTTATGTTTCCCCTTTTCCATGTTGTTTATAGAGAAGCTGGCTTTTTGTAGCTTTAATTTGATTTTTCAGATAACAGCCTTGTTGTAGAAAACATGGTGAAGGTAAGCATATGGATAATCAGAAAGAAAAGAAAATCTCCTACTTTACCTGGAAAAAATAAATACTTTTTCTGCAGATAAAATCGACTAAGCTGCTCAGAACTGAAGCATGTCCTTTCTTTCAGCTGAAAACCTTTTGTACGCTATAAAGGGCCATGTGGAGTTTGCAGGGCATTGTTGTAGACAGCAATTCAATCCTCTATAAAAATCTGATCCATAAGAACTGTTTAGAGACAGCGTTCACATATATTTTTGAGTACAATTTATCAATTATCTGTGTTATATTTACTGGATGTGGATCTGGGGTAATGAAGTGAAACTAGAATTCATTTGCATAAACCAGTAAAATGTGTAAATACATAAAGCTTTACAATAAGACATATTAGAGTTCAGTGGAATCCTACAACATCCCTTAAGTCCACTTTTCAGATAACAAGGTACCAGTACATGTGCAGAAACATTATTAGATTCACAAGTTCCAGGCCAGCCAACTGGATGCCCATCCACACCCTTCTCTACCCATGTGGGGTGACAGGGGCACAGGGGGATAAGAAGATAAAATAAATTACCAATATTGTGAAGCGAAGTATAGGTTTTTGGTGTTAGGGGAAGAGAAGTAGAATGTAATGTTCTACATCTGTTTTACCTATTAATAGGAAATTACTTCCAGCTAGTAAATGAAGTGTATAATGTATTTAAAGAAGACCTGTCACCAGAATTTTACCTCCCTGACTAGCAATGGCTGCTGATAAAGGGTTACAAAACAGGACCGTTTCCTCAGTGGTGTGGGTGTTTTTCTCTCCCTATGATATTGATGGGACATTTGTCAGTATTGTATTAAAAATTTATATTTTGCTTTATTGAGGTATTTTTTGGTCCTGGTCTAATTCCTGGTCATATGACTCGAGAGTTTGATCAGTTTTTACCACATTTTTCATGCGTAGACAGACATACAACAGGCAAAAGGACAATGGGTCACATTTACTTACAAGGTCACTCGAGTTCACTAAAAGTGCAGTGCCCATCTATAATGCTGTGTGCGGTGATTCACTAAGATTGTGTGCCCGAAATCATGAATCTGGCACTTCCCTGCAATGGTCCGACAGAGTTCACCATCTTTTTTGTGGTACAACTTTAACATAGGGTGTGCAACACAATTTGAAAGTTAAATATGGTGCTCAGTCCGCTGGAAGCCAGCGCAGCTACTCCACAAATGGGTTGCGTGCACCACAATCCCAGCACAGACACTTCTTAAATACCTGTGCAAGCCATTTTAGCTAGAAGAATGTGCCCAGTCCAACAAAAGTGTGCCACGCGACCCTTAGTAAATGCACCCCAATGTAAATGGATGCACCCCCATAGACTTGTATAAGGCGGTTATCAAGTGTGGGTGAGGAAAAATGCATGTCTCACAAAACCCATTGAATACTATGGGTGAGTGTTCAATGCAAGTCCTGATTGTCAAGGGAGCTTAAAAGATATCTACCACTTGGGTAGATGTTATTTGAACACTTACATGTGGGCCTTCTTTTAAGTGTTCTGAAACTTCTTTTCTGTATTCTTGAAACACTTGTGAAAAAAATCAGTGTCAGGCACTCCTGTGAACGTTACGCAGGGGCTCCGGTGCTTCTTTGTTTCCTAATTATGCAAGGTTTCAGCTTGCGCTAATGTACAATCCAACTGCTCTTCCCCTGTCCCAGAGCTGTTGACGTCACTCAACTCTTAAGAAGCCAGCTTGCACGCATGAGACTTCCTGACAGCTGGGTGACCTCACCGGCTCTCGGATAGGGGAAGAGGAGTGGGATGGTATAATAGCGCATGCTGTTGGCATGAATAATTAGGAAATAAAGAAGCATCAGGCCCCCTGTGTGAAGCACACAGGAGCACCTGACGCTGATTGAAGTCACAACTTGGAGTCACAACTTAAGCTAAGGTTAGTTAGGCTTAGGCTAACATTAGCAAATCCAAACCTCTGTTACCCAGTCACTCCGCTATTTCATTTCCATCACAAATGTGCCTAAAAGGTGTCCAAAACACTGAATAAATGTGGAGCAAGGCATTTTAGCCAGAATTTTAGGGGTAAATTATGTCAGAATTTGGGAACATTTTTGCTCAATTAATGTTATATCCTTGCAGAAATAACCCTATTGAAATTATACTTCTTATGTTTAAATTATTAAGAGTATATAAAAAGAAAACATACGCTGTATAATACGTGTAGTATAAATAGCATTTAACACGTCAACCCAGATAAAAGCTGCCTGATGAAATTGGTGAATAACAATACTAACATCTGGCATGTTCCAACTGCCTTCTGAAATAAAGCTAGCAAAGAACACCTCATACATCTATCCCACAAGGACTATGCAATGTCACAATATGAACAGCAATGTTTACACGCCATAAATGATCATCCACAACAGTCCACTGGGAACCGTCTCACCCATCTGGCTACTTTATTTCCTTTTGTACATGTCACATCGGCTTTGCTCGGTTTGTTTCTCTGTATTGGTACAGCCAACCCCATTCCCTCCAAACACAGACAGCGTGCAATGGCTTCAGCGGCGAGCCTCTAGATGAAAATCCAAAACGCAGCGCACAAGGATCCAAAGCAAAAGGAAGATGGAATAATAGTTTTCCAAAGGATGGATGTTCATGTTCACTAATTGAACTTGAAAGATTATACTTTAATATATTATCACGGGACATGTAAATGACACAACTAACCCCGGCAGATATCATTAGATATATTTTACAGACATGTGGAATGTAGAGATAACCTCGAATTCTAAATAACCTTAGACATGGCACTATTCTCACATGCTTGTTGAGGGCTTGTTAAAGGAGATTACTTTATTTATTTAGAGAATAAAAATTCGTACATATATAACATGGTTTGTGCACAATAAAAATGTGTATATGGGATCTCTTGGTCAAAAGCATATATTCCAAGTTCTTTGAATTACACATACTATAGTATTATGCAATAGATATTTCCTGCTGAGTGGTTTTTGGTATCCAACGTATTTTGGATAAACTAGATTTTCAGTTTTGTATCCTGGAGCATATACACAGTATTTATGGATGCTTGACTTTCATATTTAATCTTGGTATAGGGACATACTTGGTCTTGTATAGGCATCATATACAGGCGGTCCCCTACTTAAGAACACTCGACTTACATACGACCTCTAGTTACAAATGGACCACTGGATATTGGTAATTTATTGTGCTTTAGTCCTAGGCTACAATAAACAGCTGTAACAGTTATCAAAGGTGTCTGTAATGGAGCTTTAGTGTTAATATTGATTCTTATGACAACCCAACATTTTTAAAATCCAATTGTCAGAGAGACCAAAAAATTTCTGGCTGGGATTACAATGATAAAATATACAGTTCCCACTTACATACAAATTCAACTTAAGAACAAACCTACAGACCCTATCTTGTATGTAACCTGGGGACTGCCTGTACCTTTTTTTAAAATAAAGAAATACTTATTATACATAAGCACAACATTTATACCTTATGTACATCAGACCCCCTGATATGAGGTAGGGACAGCTCACACCAGTACAATTATAATCAGCAATTAATTGGCATAATTGTCATCAGCATATATTTTGCTTTCTGTGTTATTCACTGTCACTATTTATCTTGATCTGTATTTATTCTTGTATTTTAGTGCTACATCAATCAACTAAGTGGGGGATTGGTACCCAGTACACATGCCATGGATGGCACTCCTCACATAGCAGGTCAGCCCTCGTTCGGTGTATGTTTATCCCTTGAGGTAGCTACGTTTGACATTATTATTATGTGTTGGTGGGTGACCAACACAAAGTTTAACCCCTTAACGCTCTGCGCCGTAGCTCTACGGCGCAGAGGTAGGCTAAATTCACACAGCGGGCACACGGCAGCGCGGGGAGAGGAGGAGGAGGTGAGCGCAGCTCACCCTCGCCCCTCTCCATAGGAATTAATGGCGCACGGTGCCGTAATACGGGGAAAGATAGGATAGCGGTAATATATATATTAAATGGGTTGGTTTGATCCTTTATTCGCTGGCTGTAGAAGAACATACAGAAAAACAGGATTGTAATGGTAATTGATTCCCACCCCATGACCAGTTTGGCAGTGTCCATGTTTTGCTGCTGTGGTGGAATTCAACCAAGGTATCTAAGTCATTAACAGTCATCTACACTGATTGCTTGTACTGGAAAAATAGGCTATACAGGTGGAAAATGATAAAAGGGGTATTTCAAGAATAAGCATAATTCATATACAAATGGCTCCTTAGAATATAAGCTAATATGCAATTAGTTATTATTTAAAATATTGCTCCCCTTAGCAAAAAAAATGTTGGGGTCATACACTATGATGGAGAATTAAAATGGTATTGTCCCTTTAATCAGACCATTGATTTTCTCTCCGTGGAGCAGATACAGGGCAGAAGATGGCCGCTGGTCAGATGTCCACATCACATGTCCTGCACCTCCCTGGGCAGGTCATGTGATCACCACTTTGTTTAGCAGCAACAGTTGGTTGCAGTGCAGCCAATATGGCCAGTGTTGTGGTGAGAGGTCATCTCAGTGAGGTAATGTGCAGTGATGGCAGTTACACATCATTACTGTAATAACAGAGCAGGGCAGTCTGTTACATCATCACTGGGAGCAGAGGATAAGAGGGGGGAGGAGTTACTGAGATCTAAAGGATCATGGGACTTGTAGTTTCCAGTTGTGGCCATGTTGGAGCTCCATTTTGTGACTAAAGACATTGGGGTCATTTATCTTATCTCTGTTTGTTTTGGCTTGTTTTTGCCTGTAGCTTTTCCTGCGTCTTTGGTAATTTATCAATCTCACTTTTTCCTTGAGTTAAATGGGTTTTTTTTTCAGATCTCTTTTTGAGACATTTGTTACAAATGTTGCAAAAATGTTGCACAAATGTCTCAAGTCAATTCTTTCCATTTTCTAAGTTTTCCTTAGGTATTGTTTCGTTAGGAGATTTTTGCGCCAAAAAGTGTTGCAAATATTAGATTATTTGAAATGATAAATGTTATTTGCGACATTTAGCATATTTGGAATAAAAGATAAATGTGTCTTACTGACAAAAAACAAATGTCCGGTGGACATTTCAAAATGTCCCCAAAAAGGCGCAAAAATCGAAATGCGCCAAAAAATGTCTCAAAAAAAGAAAGAAAAAACAGGAAGAAAAATAAAGATAGATGACCCCCCCATTGAGTTTTGTTATATTCATTTATTTATAGCATCATGGGTTTTGTATCAGATTGTCATAATACCCCTTTAAAAATAGCAAAATTATAATATTCTGAAAGTAAAGTGTGTATCTTACCTTTATCTCATTGTAAACCAATAAATACCATATACAGGCAGTCCCTGGGTTACATACAAGATAGGGTCCGTAGGTTTGTTCTTAAGTTGAATTTGTATGTAAGTCGAAACTCTATATTTTATAATTGTAGATCCGGACAAAAATTGATTTTCACATTTTTTGGTGTAATTGGACCAAGGATTATTAATAAAGCTTCATTACAGACACTTTACAGTTGATCATTGCAGTCTGGAACTATACTAAAGCATCCAGAGAGCTTCACCAGAGGTAACAGTGGGCAGACGGGTCTGTCTTTAACTATGGGTCGTCTGTAAGTTGGGTGTCCTTAAGTAGGGGACCGCCTGTACTTTCCATACAAGGTATAGACTTTATTAAAAAAATATTTATTTTCAGTAAAAATCCATTTTGACATAATGCCCTATGGACAGTGGAACATCTCTAATTATGGTACAGCTCTTTTAAAGGATGTCCTGCTTGATGCATAGAATCTAAGGCACCATCCAACCTGCTGTATAATAAATATCTACATTTCCATAAGTTAACAGTGATATACTGTACTGTAATACTGTATGTAATGCATTCCTGGGCGGTTTATCAAAGCTCCTTGTAACAGTTCAATCCCATAGAGAGTAGCCTATTAATTAAATTTGAAGGGTACAATTCATCAGTATTGGTACAGTGGTGGTGACGCTAACAGTAATCAATTTACTCATTTGCACATAAATAAGTACAAATACTTTACATATAGTAGTAATCATCTTTTTTATTAATTAGAGGTAGAAATCAATGAGGCATGATGGGCCCTGCTAGTAGTCTGAACTTTATCAATAAGTACATGTCTCATATAAGTCACTAGAAACATCCACCAAGACTTTATTCTGGCTTGTTCTTGATGTTTCGGCATGAAGATAATTACATTGTCTGTAACCAGCTGCGCGTTCCTGTCATATAGGATGTGCTATTGATTTATTCTCACGTCCTAACACAATTTGTAGCAATGTCAATCAATGCTTAAGTCACTGCTTGAAATAGTAATAATTAAGTGCCTTTTGTGCAAAGCAGCCATCAATTACAATAGTTCAATTGACTGAGAACTACAATCATTTCCTGGTTTTATCTAGTATTGTGATCTGGGATCAGTCCACTTAATAAAAAGCAAAGTACCATGTAGATAAGTAATAAAATCTGAACAGAAAAAAGGCAGTCTTGATAATGAAGGTTAATAAAAGCTAAATAGGAACCTTCCATTTTCTTCCAGGCTATGATTAACGTGTAGAGGTTTTTCCAATGAAACAACTATATTACTAATTAACTAGGATACAAATAATAATAAAAAAGAATAACAAGCAAATGAAGTTAGACAATCATTGATTTAATTAGTTTAACATAATTAACGCACGCTTGTTCATTCTTAAAGTCTTAAGAAAAGCTGAAACTAAATGTTGAATATGGTCTTTTATCAAAATGTGTCCCTTTTCATGTTTGAAAGGCTTGTATGGGATCAGTGGCTTTTAAATATTGGGCCTCAACGGATAACAAACACCTTAGGGCAGTGATGGTGAACCTTTTAGAGACCGAGTGCCCAAACTACAACCAAGACCCACTTATTTATCGCAAAGTGCCAACATAGAAATGTAATTAGTGATTTATACTCCCTTCTCTGTCACAGTTTTCATTGATACCAGCACCTGAAGACACCAATAAAGCAGAAAATAGAAGAAAGTTGGATGAGCATTGTAGCTCCGCTCCAGGGTCCCATAAACAGGAAGAATTGTCATCATTGTAGCAGGCGCTACAATGATAATCCAGTTCTGTCCACACCTTTCCACTCCTCCAGTAGTCCCAGGTAGAGCTGTCACTTTAAAATAGCTCTGTGCACAGCAAGTCCTGGGCTGTCTGGGACTGCAGGAAGATACCTGGAGTCATCTCTGGTGATGGCCTGAGTGCCCACAGAAAGGGCTCTGAGTGCCACCTCTGGCACCAGTGCCATAGGTTCGCCATCACTGCCTTAGGGCATATTTATTAACAGTGAAAACTGCACTATATGAAGTTTTCCTGTGTATAGTATAGGGTGCGTGTAATGGCAGGACACAAAAAAGTGTCCTGACACTGAGACCCCCAATCTGTCCCTACCTACTTATTGGGAAAGGAGACTTCTATCCAGCTAGATGCGAGGAGTCAGTAGATCGGTAAAAACATCAAAATTTATTTAATCCATAAAACGGTAAAAAATACAGCACAGCATATTGGAAAAAAAGGGAGAACATGAAGGTTACAAGCCTATGCGTTTTCGGTACAGGACCTTATTCTTCCTGTACCGAAACGCGTAGGCTTGTAGCCTTCATGTTCTCCCTTTTTTTCCAATATGCTGTGCTGTATTTTTTACCGTTTTATGGATTAAATAAATTTTGATGTTTTTACCGATCTACTGACTCCTCGCATCTAGCTGGATAGAAGTCTCCTTTCTCGATTGCTGCTTCGTGTGCACCTGTGACCAAGGTTTGTCCGTATTTGGAGCCAAAGAAATGAGGATTGTCTGGACTTTGTGGTGAGCTGATCTACGATAGTATTTTACGTCGTACCTGTTGATTTGCTTACCTACTTATTGGGTCCCCCCTAAACGGAGGCCAATAACTGGGCGACATTCCCTCCCTGGGTAAGGTGTGAACATGCAACAATACAGACAAACAAACACAATAAGGCAAGGTATACAATCCGAGTCGGCAGCAGCGGGAAATAACAATAACCAAATCACAAATAGAGAAGTCAGGACACAGGCAAGAGATCAGAAACCAGGAAACTAGAGAATACAAGAGAAGCTAGTGAACACAGCAAGATAGCAGTTTGACAATCAAGGCTTAACTGGATACTTACAGGGAAGCTAAGCCCTGCCACCGGTGGAAGGAGCAAGCAATTACAGGTCCACAGTGTTATCCCTTGCAAGACAGAATTAGAGAAGAGTGTGGCAGACATCAGGTCAGACAATCATAGAACCTAATTCAGACTGCAGGATGATGACAGACTCAGTGTCTCCAAATCCTACCAACAGCGTCAAATTCAGGATTTCTGGCCCACATTCTTCTTAAAAATGGCGCCCCCTGCACTGCTTTGACAGAGTGCACCACTTTTTTTGGTGCTTCGTTAACATGGGGCCTGCAACACAATTCTGTCGGACTTTGTATGTTAAATCTGGCGCGCGGTGTGACTGAGCATCGGAAGGCCCCCCGATTTGTGTTGCATAATGCCTAGTGCAGCTGCGCCAGAAGCGTCGCATGTGATACATATGTGGTGCAGACACTTCCTAAATACCTCTCCAAGTAGTTTGCACTAAAAAGAACATGCAAAGTCCCACAGATAACTGGTGCACAGCCATTAGTAAATGTGCCCCCTTCTCTTCACCTCCTCATGTGCTCTGGTTTCAGCGTGAGGGTTCCTATCACCATTGGACTCCTTTTGCATATACAGGCAGTCCCCGGGTTACATACAAGATAGTTTTGTTCTCAAGTTGAATTTGTATGTAAGTCAGAACTGTATATTTTATAATTGTAACCCCAGACAAAATTTTTTTGGTCTCTGTGACAATTGGATTTGAAAAATGTTGGATTGTCATAAGAACCAGGATTAACAATAAAGCTTCATTACAGACGCCTTTGATAACTGTTACAGCTGATCATTGTAGCCTAGGTCTAAAGTACATTAAATTTCCAATAACCAGAGGTCTGTTTGAAACTAGGGTCATCTGTAAGTTGAGTGTTCTTAACTAGGGGACCGCCTGTACAGGTTCAGAGGTGATGCTACACAATCAGGTGGGCACCTGAAACTGGCAATGGTAGGGGCAGCACTGTGCTGAACAGGGAAAAGGCAATTATACAATGTTATTTGTAAACCCTCTCCCCATTTAAAAACCACGAATCCCACTTTAATGTAATAATAAATAGGAATATCAGAAAAAGTTTTTTTTATCAGTAACTCAATTCAAAAAGGGACTCATGTATTACATAGAGGTATTACAAACAGCGAGAACTTTTTCAAGTGTGTAATCGTGTTAATGTTTATGTATATGGCTTACAGCAGAGGAAAACCCAGATTGGCCCACGGATGGAGCAGACGAGAGTCCACAGATGGAGCAGGCTGGCGCTCAGCCACAGTTCAAAGGACGGCCGCACATTGGGAGGGCCGGCGGCCACAGATTAGGCAGCTGCCGCACATGCATATGAAGTGGGCCGGGCGGCAGAATGAGCAGGCGGAGGGAAGCCACATATGAAGTGGGCCTGGCAGCAGCATGTGCAGATAGGTGGCAGAGGGTGTGTGGAAGCATATACGGAAAGAGGGAGATCAGGCGAGCAGGTGGCCAGGTGCCTGTTACTACACTAGGCCACCCCACCGCTCATGTCAGCAGGGAGGGAGGGAGAAACTGATGGGCCTAGGAGAATAGCACATATACATTTTGGCTCGAAAACTAAATGGATTTAATGCTAAATTACTTTGAGCGAGAACACAAGGCATCATGGGATCTGTGGGCAAGCTAGCTGGCCTAGAAGGCATAGACAGAGACAAGACCTCTACAAAGAAAGATTTTGCCATCATTTTGGAAAGAAAAGGGTGAGCAGCTGATAAAGGGGGGTTGGGGAGTTGGGTTTCTGTTCAGTTCCTCTAGGCTACAGTGGTTCTGTCCAGCCCCTTAGTCTGTGCTATTTACCATAAGCACCTACTCCAGTCCTTCATATATCACAGGAATAACATACAACCCTCGCAGATACTTATATACAAAAAGACTTTACTAACAACATACATGTGACAAAGTAACTACATAAAATACAATACAAAATACATAGAGAACACAACTACACACAAACCTCTTGTCCTGACCCCCAGTAATGTGTATGTATATACAATATATTCTAACACTACAGCAGCTCCTGGATATACCCTGAAGCAGGAGTCACATCCAGTACCTGACCATATACATGTACATATAGAGACTCATGCACAATAGCATCTATATATCTACTCCTCCAATACACATGCAGGGCACAGATCCACGCGTGAATGGGATACGGCTACAGGTTATACATGTAGTTACACTAATATATACACACTCACTGCAAACACTTAGCTATGTATATATATGGTAAAACGCATAACACCTGGAATATCTATAGGTACACGTATATTATCATCTACTATATTATAATAAGTACTATGTTATAATTACTCTTATAAAGTTATATACATACACAGAAAGCACACACAATATATGACCTGGTTCCTTAATTAAGTGCTGTTCATCCGGGGGGGGGGCCAGGAGCAAGAGCCAGAAGAGGGTGATTTCTGTTTTTACCATGCTTAAATATCCTTGTGTGTAGTCCCTTCCCACTCCCTTATAACTCCACCCTAAGACCCTCTCAGGATAGACCCCAGTGTGTGCAGGGAATCTCACACCTGGTTCATGGTGGCTTCTTACTGTTCAAAGCCTTTTGATATGTTAATGACCCAATAGCTTCAGTACACACTGACATCTCACCACAGAATATCAGTGCCTGTGGTCAGTATATACTGTATCCATTTACACTATATGTAATATATATAATAATAGAGCAGAGGGTCCAGTTATGAATAATGTCCCCTGTAACAGCAGCACCTAGTAGGCATCATTCTGCGTGTTTTCAAAGGGGGAATATGGTAAAATTATTATAACTTTGTGCTTTCATTCTTTCAAAATATGTCCTGAAATGTCATGTTGTTGTATGGGTTCATTCCAAATTTTAGTATGGGGTCCCAAGCTCATAAGTTACACCTCAACTCCACAATGAATATATAAATACAAAACATTTCAAGGGCATCCTTACCTTAGGAAGAAACTTAAACATGAGTATAATTCTTTACAGCAAATAAGGAACAAGGCTGGAAAATAAACAGAAATGTGTCATAAAAGATGGGAAGTGGCATTCTTTATAGAAACAAGCTTAGAACATAAGAACCCTAATTGTCCATGTGCCAGTATGAAACATTAAACATACTGGACCAAATATATATTCTTCTATAGGGATCTGTCTTTTCTATGTATTTTGATAGAAAGGCAAATGTGATATAACAGCTTTACTTAACTACGTAGACCCAGTGGGAGAAACTATAAATTCTTATTTTTCCCATAACAAAGAGTTACATTATGAAGGTTTATGATTATAGAGAAAATATGAAAAATACTTCAGAAAGAACATGAATAGCTCAGATCTCCTCCACAGGAACTAACTGCAGGATACGACAATAAAAATGAATGACAAGTTAAAAGCACATTTTAGGATTCAGTGATCAGCAGCCTGCTGAGAGCCAAGTGTCAAAATGATGTACAAAATGGTCATTGAAAGACGAATTTATGCAACATTTGTTGTACAACTCATACTTTTAAACTGTAAACTCCTTCTTCATGCCTTGAACTGTAAATTTATTGTTAAATATAATATACACTGGAGATCAAAAATAGAGAACAATGTGTGATCACTTGGTTTTTCATAAATAATGTAAGCTCCATTGTGCAACATTTGATCAGACTTTTTGAAAGGGGTGCACCATCCCACTAGAATAGTGTTTTATAAAATTACCAAGGTATATCAACATAGAAACATTATTTTGTAAAAAGCATGATAATTAGAGAACAGCAATGACTAAGAAAGATTATAACAACATTTTCTGAAGGTTACAGCAGTCACCAATTAGTAGGAAGTCTACAGTCCTTTGCTTTGAATGACTTCAGTAAATCTGCAGCTACAAGGACTATTCTCCTACACTGTGATTTTGGTCCACTCTCCTTCCAGTTTCTTACCAGTGTGGCTTTCTTGGCTTAAAGGGAACCTACCTATAAAGGTAGATCGGGTGGTAGATGGATCAATAGGACGTGAGGATAGCCCTTTTAAGGGCTAATCCTCACGTCCCCACACTGGGGCGTGGAGTAGCCGCATCTGAGGTTACACGGGGTGGCTACTCCACGTCCCGGTAGCCTCTTTTCTCCTCCTACCGAAAATCTTCGGCGCGCAACTACGAGGAGCTGCGCGCCCTCGTCCGACGAATCTGCTGTCTGCGCATGCGCAGAACAGCAGGCCCGTGTCTGTGCAGCTCCGGCTTTGGAGCAGTGACCGCGCAGGCACGGGCCTGCTGTTCTGCGCATGCACAGACAGCAGATTCGTTGGATGAAGATTTTCGGTAGAAGGAGAAAAGAGCCCCCGGGGCGTGAAGTAGCCGCCCCGTGTAACCTCAGATGCGGCTACTCCACGCCCCAGTAGTCGCATAAGGAAATTTGAATATCTGGATAATAAAACTTTTCAAAACAGAGCGGGGACGTGAGGATTACCCCTTAAAAGGGCTATCCTCACGTCCTATTGATCCACCTACCACCCGGTCTACCTTTATAGGTAGATTTGTGGTGGTAGGTTCCCTTTAACTTTGTCATTGGAGATTTTCCAGATGTTTTCTATTGGATTTAAATCCTGACTCTGGACACGCAATTTCATTGTTTCAATGTTTTCCTTTTCAAGGAACTGCTCTACCCATTTTGCTGAGTGACAAGGGCATTATCCTACATAAAAACTGCTGGCTAATTGAATGAAGAACACAAGGCAATAACCACATGTTGTTGAAGAAGGTTCTGATACAGTACACACTTGCATTCCCACTGCCATGTAGCTATATGAGAGATCTAACTCCTGATTCAGAAAACATTCCTCAAACAATGACACATCCTTCACCTTTTTCACTGAATTCTTTACACACTTTGGGGTTTAGTCTTTCCCCAGTTTGTCTATTAACACAATGTTTCCCATTATATCCAAATAAATTGAACTTGCTTGCATCAATAAAATTAACTGTGGCCACGAATAAGGAAGCTATTTTTCGAAATGCATAAGCTAGTTAACTTGTGGTGTGCTACCATATGTTCACGTTTTCTTGAAGTTGCCAAATAAATATTGTGGATTGTTTAGTAGCTTAATTGCATCAGATCTTTCACATTTGCTTTACTTTAAAGTTGAAGTGCTAAAGCCTCTGCATGGAATATCCCAAACTCACTGTTCAGGTGAGCGGACATTAACTTGTTATTTATTTAGAAAATTAGCACCAGGTTGCAGATTAACACCAATAATTTGCAGGTATTTTAATAATGTTCTCTAATTTTGATCGGTGTTATTATACAATGACCTCATTTGCATTTTTTATTCTGCGATTTACAATATATACAATTCATTAATTAAAATAAGGGTGGTTTCACATTGCTGTTTTTTTTTTCACTGATCTTTTCTGAACCATTCTTTTCAATGGGCCTTTTCACACTGTTTATTCTAATGATCCAAAGTTGTCAGTGAGCACAAAAAAACAAGTTCTAAACTGATCATTGATCAGTGAAAAAAACTGAAGTGTGAAAAAGCCCAATGAAAGGAATGGTTCAGTAAGGGCACAAATCACTGTAAGCAGGAAGGGAAAACCAATCTGTATGTGTCCATAAGCCAAAATGGGTTCAGCGAAACTCACTGATGTAAAAAAAACCCCACCAATGTGAGTCTACCTTCAACTTAAAATACTGCTATTTTACTCATGTCAGGATATATTCACATATACACAATGGGGAAGATTTATCATTAGACCAGCTCAGCGTCGGACTGGCCCACCGGATTACCGGAGAAACCTCCAGTGGGCCCTGAGTCCAGACATGTGTATTTAGAAGGGCATAGGCCTAGTAATGCCTATGCCTAATATCACAATGATCAGGTGTTGACAGAAGCTGTTTCTGCCAGCACCAGATCTCGGCCGGGACACTTGACAGCAGGGCCAACACATGTACAGAGCTGTGTGAGGGCTTGTTTTCTGTATACCAAATTGCACTTCAAAGTGATGGTATTTAATATTCTATACTGTGTACTGGGAAGCTGGAAAAAATTCCAAACGCATTTGCGCCGTTTTCTTGTGGGTTTGGATATTTCACTGTACACCCCAAATGACATTTCTACTTTATTCTTTGGGTCGGTTCGATCACAGGGATACCACATTTCTATAGGCTTTATAATGTTTTCTTGCATTTACAAAAATTAAAACCTCCTGTACAAAAAAATTGTTTTTTATTTTGCCATCTTCTGGTACAGATAACTTTTTCATACTTTGGTTTATGGAGCTGTGGGTGTTGAAAGTCTCAAAAAATTGCAATGACGTTTTCAATACTTATATTTTTAGGACTGTACTGCATTTGATCACTTTTTATTGAATTTTTAATATTTTTCAAAATGGCAAAAAAGTGCCATTTTTAACTTTGGGTGCCATTTTCTTTTATGGGGTTAAACGCAGTGAAAAACCGCTATCATATTTTGATGGATTGGCATTTTTGGACGTGGCGATACCTAATGTGTTTAGGATTTTGACTGTTTATTTATACTTATATGACTTCTAGGGTAAGGGGGTGTCTTGAATTTTAAGTTTTTTAAAATATTTTTTATATATAGTTCAATTTTGTAAACTATTTTTTATTTTAACAATTTTTATACCCCTCGGGTACTTTAACCCTAGGTTGCCTGATGTTTAAAACAATGATGCCAGGGGGAGAGACAATCTTCATCTTTTTTAAGCCACCAACACCTTTGTTGGCGGTGAGGGACTGGGTAACACCTGCGATCGGTGCAATGCGTTTTTTTTTTTGCACAAGCAAATGTAACAGGTTTTACAATTTATTTATGTATAGTCTTGCATTCTTTATTTATAATGGGTGGGCCCCAAATGTAATTTTCTCTGGTAGGCCGCAGATACTCCAGTTCGACCCTGGACCAGCTGCTTGGGACAGTTCGATTGCCGTCTTTGGAGCTTCGTTGCTTTGGCCCTTTAATAAATGTTCTTATGCTCTATATGTGTCTGGGATTTTTCTTTCAAGAAGGCACAAAAAGGAGCAAAATGCATCAAAATGTGCAGCATATACACTAGCAAGTCATGAATATGGCTTTACACGACATTGCACTACCAGTAGTTCTATGCTTATGCCAGTATGCCAAAAAAAGCCCAGAAAAATGATAAATCTCCCCCAATGACCTTAGCAATTAGGAAAATTGAGTGTTCTCTAGTGTTAAACTCCAGTGTACTGTATTATGAGTAAAGACTTAACTGCAAAAGTTAAACAGGTTGACTAGAAAGAAAATCTGAGCAAATGGTATTTTAATGAACTAACAACAATAAACCAAACAGAAAGAAAAACAATCATTAGCAGTAAATAGCAGAATATTTGTCTCAATCCACTAGTTAGTAGTGTTTTCCATAAATTATTTTTAGGAATACAATTGCACTATTCATCACAGCTCCTTATGGAGATACCTCTCAGTGTAGCTGATTGTAATGCAGGGTTTGTTTACTGATATGCTGCAATGAAAAATTAATGAGGAGAATTAGAAAGTGTAAATTAAAAACTGATTACCATTACATCCGAAATTTATATGCACTTGGTGGATTTTACATATGCTAAGTATTGGAGATGAATATCTATCAAAATACACTAATACAACAGAGGTACAAACACTGGGATTACAGCAATTGTTATCATGGACCCCTCTAGTTGTAGCAAGTCATAAAGTGTGCATACACGTTAGACTAAAGTAAACTTAACAAGACAATGCTTAGATATTAGGTAATCCACAGTCAGAGGTTTTTGGTCAGCCGTTTCCTTTTGCTATTGAAAATACTTAAATGTATATTTTTGGGTGAAAACTACATGTGTGTGGAGGTACTGGGCAGAATAGCTTTTGGGGCAATGTGTAACTGGCTGCAAGCTATCAAAGGTGTAGATATCATAAAAAATCTAGGATTGCAACACAGGTGATGGGTAGACCTGAACTGAAGAAGTCTAGGTTAAGTCATGCCCAGCTGATTATACCTGTGACCAACGCTATCACTGATTGCAGATGATAACTCTCTAAATCCGCCATTTTCCAGAGGATAGTTACTCAAGGATAATGTTGCCAGTGTTCGGTACCCACAGCCAAAAAGAACTTGGCCAAACCCAATCTTAAAAGGGTCTGCTTAGAGTAGGTATGGACAGTATTCAGATCCCTTTAAATTTTTCACTCTTTGTTTGATAGCAGCTAATTGGTAAGATCAAAAAGTTCCTTTTTGTACACTCTGTACCACATCTTTAGAGATAAAAACTGAAATGTAGATATTTTTGCTAATTTACTAAACAAGAAAAAACTGAAACATCACATGGTCATAAGTATTCAGACCATTTACTATGACACTCATATTTAACTCACATGCTGTCCATTTCCTTATGATCCTCCTTGAGATGGTTCTACTTCTTCATTGGAGTCCAGCGGTATTAAATTAAACTGATTGAACTTGATTACAAAAGGCACAAACCTGTCTATATAAGACCTCACAGCTCCCAGTGTGTGTAAGATGGAAGATGGAACTTGTTGGTGTTAATTCTAAGAGTTCACTCCCTATTATACCTCCTTTATAGAGCACACATATAAACTTCAAAATGAATATATTAAATCTTTATTGCAAAATTCATAATACAATACATCAAAACAGCACATATAATTTAAAGAACCCCATTAAAAAAAGAAACATCAAAAAACAAATAAACTACATGGACAGTGGCAACAAATACATGTAAATACAGGCGCTGGTCACAATCCAAAGACTGCTGGGGCAGAATTTAGGTGGAGGAAAAGGTACTGTGTACCCTGACAAAGCAGGGTACAAAACACGCATTGGGGTGTTGGACAGTGTGGACTGGTTGGGCAATATGGCGTCTGATGTGTACTTGCTAACTTCATTGTAATGTGAAATACTTGAAAATTAAATACTTTTTTGAGCCTGTCGTTGCCTGTGCAGCCGAAGCCTGGGGAGCGGAGGGTGCTCTGATGATGCATTACAGAACACTTGCATCTCATTACCATATTTTAAAAAAATTTTGAAAAAGGAGACCATAAGAAACAATGCATCAGGGTGCAAAGTGGATTCAGTCTGTCATGCTTAATAAGGTATGAATCAGATGGTAGATTTTGAAAGAATAGATGTTATATAATTTTACCTTTTCAAGTCCTAAAACACTGCATATTATAATATCCATTAGAAGAAAGCAGAAGAATAACCATTGCATAAAACACAGGAAATGTTTAACAGGTAATAAACAATTCTGGAGCCTCTTTCAAAAATGTCATCTCAGAAAGCAAATAGCTGGATATGTTTTCTTCTAATTGGTTCTCATTTATGTGATCATCCTGGTAAAATCAATCAAAAAGTATACAGATTTGCATATACCGCAGCACAACCATAAGCATGAACACAAATAACCTGGTGTACAAGAACAGGGTTTCAATCAAAGTAATACATATGAGGGAAGCAAAAGCATAGTAATCAGAATGAGAAAATCAAGAAAACCATAAAAGTGGGTAAAAGTGGATACTCTGATAGCACTTTATTGCACAAACTCTGCAGGGTCTGATTGAACAATTTCTTGCATTGGATCATGGCTGTAAAAAATGGCTTCAAAATCGACCTTGATGAGCATCATTTCCATAAACTAATGTCTCCTTCTGAAAGTGCAAAATATGCTCCTTAAATTGAAATTTTCTACTGAGAATTTTATAGAATTTTCGACCTAATAACCAAGACCTTGTTAATTAAAGTAGTTGCTCCATCTCTAAAGTAGGACCCTCTTTAAATCAAAGGTCAAGAAATGTAAAATATTTTATGGCACTAATTCAATTGGGGCAGCCCCTTTAACACATTAAAGAATGATCAAACAGTACATATCAGCATGGTTAAGGGTGTAAGGAGATGGCTTATGGATAGAAACCTTTCCATATACAGAAGTTGTCTATTGCATCATGCCACCATATTGGATTCAATGATTTGTCCCATGCGGCATAATCGGAGGATTGCTCTGGGCTGGGAGCCTTGCCTTATCCTTATTAGCATCAGAATATGGCAAAACAAAGACATTTTTTTGTACAAAAGGTTTAATTATTTAAATCTATTAAAACCTATACAAATTTGGTATCCCATTGATCACACTGACCCAGATAAAAGAGTGCTAACTAAAAGCCATAAAATAGTGCCAAAAATATACTAGTGCAAATGCGTTTTTTATCAATTTCAATGCATTTGGAATTTTTTTTAAACTTTCCAGTACCTGGCATGGAATTTTAAATACAACTAGGAAGGATAATTTGCTACATACAAATGAGGAAGCAAAAACTTAAAATACAAGAATAAAAAAGGATATTGCCAGGAAGTGGTAAAATACTGACAATAGTAAGTCAAATCAGATAACAAGCCCTTATCACTTATACTTTCACTATCACTTTCACTTTACAGCTGTAAGTGAAAAACGGAAATGCAAAAACAAAAAAATAGAAATGTTGTCACTAGAGATGAGCGAGCACTAAAATGCTCGGGTACTCGTTATTCGAGACGAACTTTTCCCGATGCTCGAGTGCTCGTCTCGAATAACGAACCCCATTGAAGTCAATGGGAGACTCGAGCATTTTTCAAGGGGACCAAGGCTCTGCACAGGGAAGCTTGGCCAAACACCTGGGAACCTCAGAAAAGGATGGAAACACCACGGAAATGGACAGGAAACAGCAGGGGCAGCATGCATGGATGCCTCTGAGGCTGCATAATCGCACCATTATGCCAAAATTATGGGCAACAGCATGGCCATGACAGAGTGACAGAATGAAGCTAGATAGCATCTAAAACATCCAATACTTGACCCTGACACTATAGGGGACGGCAGGCAGAGGCAGCAGCGGCAGGCTAGAGAGTGTCATGGCGACATACCCTAAATGGACTCAGGCTTCAAACCAATGGGTGGCAGAGAGGAACCAAAGGAGGTGAGCAAGAAGCGCTCAAATAATATCGGTACATGATAAAAGTTTGCCAGTATATTTTGTGGATTACACAGCAGGGTGGCGACAAAGTTAACATGGAAGCCATGAAAACAACCCAAAATTCTGCCTGACACAGCTCGTTTGATAAGGGGACCATGTATGGAGGCAGTGAACTAGTAGTAGATTAAAGGTGCTGCAGTTAAAACTATGTTAGTTGGATCTTGGCATGGAGCTGGCGCTCCGCTGCCAGGCGAGCTTTCGCCAATCCAAGCCCCTGTCTCTAGGCTACTCCCCAAACAGCACTTCTAAGAACCTTTTGTATAAGATCAAGTGTAGTAGCGTTCTTATAAGTTTAGGATATGGCGGGTGAGGGGAATGTAAACAGATGCGCAAGAAGCGCTGAAATAATATCGGTAAATGATAAAAGTTTGCCAGTATTTTTTGTGGATTACACAGCAGGGTGGCGACAAAGTTAACAAGTTTGTTGTGGAAGCCATGAAAACAACCCAAAATTCTGCCTGACACAGCTCGTTTGATAAGGGGACCATGTATGCTTACAGTTCATGCCAGTAGCTGCACTGGCTGCCAGTCTCCTTTCGAATAGTTTAAAATAATAACCCTCATCCATAAAGCTCTGTATAATGCTGCACCCCCCTACCTCTCCTCTCTTATCTCAGTCTATCGCCCAACCCGTGCTCTTAGATCCGCCAGTGATCTTAGATTAACCTCTACCCTAGTGCGGACCTCCCACTCGCGTCTCCAAGACTTCTCTAGAGCTGCACCAATTCTATGGAATGCTCTGCCCTGGACTATCAGACTAATACCTAACCTCCAAAGTTTCAAACGTGCTCTTAAAACCCATTTCTTTAGGCAAGCCTATAACACTCATTAACTGCATGAAGTTTTAACTCTTCTACTAACCCGTCCTGTGTCGTCCTCCCATCTGTTATCCAGCAACCAACAGGCACCAGACTTCTCTACAGTCCCATTCACCCTGGACCTGGTATATAAGATGACGGCTGAGTGGTTCAAGCGACAGCAATTCCATTTATTATATTTTGTTCTATTCCCTAAGAAGAATGGCTTGACCATTAAATATTCTTTTACCTTGTGTTACCCCATCATCTTCATAAACCGTAAGCTCTGGCGAGCAGGGACCTCACTCCTGTTGTTCCATACAAATGTTGTGCTCTGTTACATTACATTTGTATTTGTTTCCTATGATTTGTACAGCGCTACGGAATATGATGGCGCTATATAAATAAAGATTATTATTATTATTATGGAGGCAGTGAACTAGTAGTAGATTAAAGGTGCTGCAGTTAAAACTATGTTAGTTGGATCTTGGGATGGAGCTGGCGCTCCGCAGCCAGGCGAGCTTTCGCCAATCCAAGCCCCTGTCTCTAGGCTACTCCCCAAACAGCACTTCTAAGAACCTTTTGTATAAGATCAAGTGTAGTAGCGTTCTTATAAGTTTGGGATATGGCGGGTGAGGAGAATGTAAACAGATGCGCAAGAAGCGCTGAAATAATATTGGTAAATGATAAAAGTTTATTAGTATATTTTGTGGATAACACAGCTGGGTGGCGACAAAGTTAACAACTTTGATGTGGAATCCATGAAAACAACCCAAATTTCTGCCTGACACACCTCGTTTGATAAAGGGACGATGTATGGAGGCAGCTATATGGACGACTTTTGGAGGTAGCAATGGAGACAACGTGTGGAGGCTGCTATGGAGACAATTTAATTTGGATAGTGCCTGTATGTGGCAGTCCCAAAAGTTTTTCAAACCAGAGGAGCAGGTAGGTGGCCCTCCAGAAAAATAGAATAGATTGAGTGCCTGTATGTGGCAGTCCCAAAAAGTTTTCAAACCAGAGGAGCAGGTAGGTGGCCCTCCAGAAAAATTGAATCGATTGAGTGCCTGTATGTGGCAGTCCCAAAAAGTTTTCAAACCAGAGGAGCAGGTAGGTGGCCCTCCAGAAAAATGGAATCGATTGAGTGCCTGTATGTGGCAGTCCCAAAAAGTTTTCAAACCAGAGGAGCAGGTAGGTGGCCCTCCAGAAAAATAGAATAGATTGAGTGCCTGTTTGTGGCAGTCCCAAAAAGTTTTCAAACCAGAGGAGCAGGTAGGTGGCCCTCCAGAAAAATAGAATAGATTGAGTGCCTGTATGTGGCAGTCCCAAAAAGTTTTCAAACCAGAGGAGCAGGTAGGTGGCCCTCCAGAAAAATGGAATCGATTGAGTGCCTGTATGTGGCAGTACCAAAAAGTTTTCAAACCAGAGGAGCAGGTAGGTGGCCCTCCAGAAAAATAGAATAGATTGAGTGCCTGTATGTGGCAGTCCCAAAAAGTTTTCAAACCAGAGGAGCAGGTAGGTGGCCCTCCAAAAAATTGAATCGATTGAGTGCCTGTATGTGGCAGTCCCAAAAAGTTTTCAAACCAGAGGAGCAGGTAGGTGGCCCTCCAGAAAAATTGAATAGATTGAGTGCCTGTATGTGGCACTCCCAAAAATTGTTTAAAACAGAGGACCGGGTCGGTGGCCCTCCAGAAAAATTAAATGCATAAAGTACTATAGCTAGAGCCAGTGGGCCCTGTCAAAAAATAGCCAGTTTCCTCTGCTTTACTGTACAAAGAGGAGGAGAAGGAGGAAAATGAGGAGGAGGAGGAGTGGATCAATTATTCAGGTTGAGCTTCCTTCACCTGGTGGAGATTGGAAATTATGAGAAATCCAGGCTTTATTCATCTTAATAAGCGTCAGCCTGTCAGCGCTGTCAGTCGACAGGCGTGTACGCTTATCGGTGATGATGCCACCAGCTGCACTGAAAACCCGCTCGGACAAGACGCTAGCGGCAGGGCAGGCAAGAACCTCCAAGGCGTACAGCGCCAGTTCGTGCCACATGTCCAGTTTTGAAACCCAGTAGTTGTAGGGAGCTGTGTGATCATTTAGGACGATGGTATGGTCAGCTACGTACTCCCTCACCATCTTTCTGTAAAGATCAGCCCTACTCTGCCGAGACTGGGGACAGGTGACAGTGTCTTGCTGGGGTGACATAAAGCTGGCAAAAGCCTTGTAAAGCGTACCCTTGCCAGTGCTGGACAAGCTGCCTGCTCGCCTACTCTCCCTCGCTACTTGTCCCGCAGAACTACGCACTCTGCCGCTAGCGCTGTCAGAAGGGAAATACTGTTTCAGCTTGTGAACCAGGGCCTGCTGGTATTCATGCATTCTCACACTCCTTTCCTCTGCAGGGATGAGAGTGGAAAGATTTTGCTTGTACCGTGGGTCCAGGAGAGTGAACACCCAGTAATCGGTGCTGGAATAAATTCTTTGAACGCGAGGGTCACGGGATAGGCAGCCTAGCATGAAATCTGCCATATGCGCCAGAGTACCAACGCGTAAGAATTCACTCCCCTCACTGGCCTGACTGTCCATTTCCTCCTCCTCCAACTCCTCCAACTCCTCTTCTTCTGCCCATACACGCTGAACAGTGAAGGACTCAACAATGGTCCCCTCTTGTGTCTCGCCAACATTCTCCTCCTCTTCCTCCTCATCCTCCTCCACCTCCACCTCCTCCGATATGCGCTGAGAAACAGACCTAAGGGTGCTTTGGCTATCAACAAGGGAATCTTCTTCCCCCGCCTCTTGTGACGAGCGCAAAGCTTCCGACTTCATGCTGATCAGAGAGTTTTTCAACAGGCCAAGCAGCGGGATGGTGAGGCTGATGATGGCGGCATCGCCACTGACCATCTGTGTTGACTCCTCAAAGTTACTCAGCACCTGACAGATATCAGACATCCACGTCCACTCCTCATTGTAGACTTGAGGAAGCTGACTGACCTGACTACCAGTTCTGGTGGAAGTTGACATCTGGCAGTCTACAATGGCTCGGCGCTGCTGGTAAACTCTGGATAACATGGTCAGTGTTGAATTCCACCTCATGGGCACGTCGCACAACAGTCGGTGAGCGGGCAGTTGGAGGCGGCGCTGCCCTGAGAGTGGCAGCATCTGTGCTGGACTTCCTGAAATGCGCACAGATGCGGCGCACCTTCGTGAGCAAATCTGACAGATTGGGGTATGTCTTGAGGAAACGCTGAACTATCAGATTTAACACATGGGCCAGGCATGGCACATGTGTCAGTCTGCCGAGTTGCAGAGCCGCCACCAGGTTACGGCCGTTGTCACACACAACCATGCCTGGCTTCAGGTTCAGCGGTGCCAGCCACAGATCAGTCTGCGCCGTGATGCCCTGTAATAGCTCTTGGGCGGTGTGCCTTTTATCGCCTAGGCTCAGCAGTTTGAGCACCGCCTGCTGTCGCTTAGCAACGGCACTGCTGCTGTGCCTAGAGCTACCGACTGATGGCGCCGTGCCCACGGATGGTAGTTCGGAGGAGGAGGTGGAGGAGGGGTGGGAGGAGGAGGAGGCATAGTAGGCCTGAAACACCTGGACCGAGGTAGGCCCCGCAATCCTCGGCGTCGGCAGTATATGACCAGCCCCAGGGTCAGACTCGGTCCCAGCCTCCACCAAGTTAACCCAATGTGCCGTCAGCGATATATAGTGGCCCTGCCCGGCAGCACTCGTCCACGTGTCCGTGGTCAGGTGGACCTTGTCAGAAACGGCGTTGGTCAGGGCACGGGTGATGTTGTCTGACACGTGCTGGTGCAGGGCTGGGACGGCACATCGGGAAAAGTAGTGGCGGCTGGGGACCGAATACCGAGGGGCGGCCGCCGCCATGAGGTTGCGAAAGGCCTCGGTCTCTACTAGCCTATAGGGCAGCATCTCCAGGCTAAGCAATCTGGAGATGTGCACATTAAGGGCTTGGGCGTGCGGGTGGGTTGCACTATATTTGCGTTTCCGCTCCAGCGTCTGGGGTATGGAGAGCTGAACGCTGGTGGATGCTGTGGAGGATCGTGGAGGCGACGATGGGGTTTTTGTGGCAGGGTCCTGGGCAGGGGGCTGACTATCAGCTGACACAGGGGAAGGAGCAGTGGTGTGCACGGCCGGAGGTGAACGGGCTTGTTGCCACTGAGTGGGGTGTTTAGCATTCATATGCCTGCGCATACTGGTGGTAGTTAAGCTAGTAGTGGTGGAACCCCTGCTGAGCCTGGTTTGGCAAATGTTGCACACCACAGTCCGTCGGTCATCCGGTGTTTCCTTAAAGAACCTCCAGACTTCTGAAGATCTAGCCCTCGCCGCAAGAGCCCTCGCCACGGGAGCTTCACTAGTTGACACATTTGGCGCTGATGCACCAGCTCTGGCCCTGCCTCTCCGTCTGGCCCCACCACTGCCTCTTCCAACCTGTTCTGGTCGAGGACTCTCCTCCGTCTCAGAAGCACTGTGTTCACCCGGCCTCTCAACCCAGCTTGGGTCTGTCACCTCATCATCCTCCGATCCCTCAGTCTGCTCCCCCCTCGGACTTCCTGCCCTGACAACAACTTCCCCACTGTCTGACAACCGTGTCTCCTCATCGTCGGACACCTCTTTACACACTTCCACTACGTCAAGAAGGTCATCATCACCCACAGACTGTGACTGGTGGAAAACCTGGGCATCGGAAAATTGCTCAGCAGCAACCGGACAAGTGGTTTGTGACTGTGGGAAGGGTCCAGAAAACAGTTCCACAGAGTATGCCGGTTCAAATGCCAAATTTTCCTGGGAGGGGGCAGACTGGGGGGGAGGAGGCTGAGGTGCAGGAGCTGGAGGAGTGGCGATTTCGGTGACATGGGTGGACTGCGTGGAAGACTGACTGGTGGACAAATTGCTCGAAGCATTGTCAGCAATCCACGACATCACCTGTTCGCACTGTTCTGGCCTCAACAGTGCTCTACCACGAGTCCCAGTAACTTCAGACATGAACCTAGGGAGTGTAGCTCTGCGGCGTTCCCCTGCTCCCTCATAAGCAGGTGGTGTCTCACCCCGGCCAGGACCACGGCCTCTGACCCCTGCAGTAGTTGGACGCCCACGTCCCCGCCCTCGTCCTCTACCCCTAGCCCTCGGGTTAAACATTTTTAAAATGAGAGTTATAGCTTTAATTTTTTTTTAACTTTTTTTTGTGTTTTTTTTTTTTTTTTGTGTTTTTGAGTTTTTAAAACCAAACAATGCTATCCTATTGCTATGGCTATTTTCTAGCCAAGTATGAAAGCACACTACTATGCCAGATGAGATGACACTGAGTTATTAAACAAAATAAACGTAAAATAAAAAAGGACAAATGGCAGACTGTGCCTAATTGAAATCCAACCCCTACTAAATTTTCCCACTTCGGTCTTTGCAATGGATATGTGCGTCACTAAGCGCAAAACACAGCGGTCGCAAGTCTCACTACAAATTGCTCACAATTGGCTAGTAGATGCACTGCAGCAAGTACAGCCACCAGCAGATCAACCAGAAATCAAATATATAACGCTACTGTAGGCGTAAGCCGTTTGGGTTATTAAACAAAATAAACGTAAAATAAAAAAGGACAAATGGCAGACTGTGCCTAATTGAAATCCAACCCCTACTAAATTTTCCCACTTCGGTCTTTGCAATGGATATGTGCGTCACTAAGCGCAAAACACAGCGGTCGCAAGTCTCACTACAAATTGCTCACAATTGGCTAGTAGATGCACTGCAGCAAGTACAGCCACCAGCAGATCAACCAGAAATCAAATATATAACGCTACTGTAGGCGTAAGCCGTTTGGATTCTCCTATGGCTATTTTCTAGCCAAGTATGAAAGCACACTACTATGCCAGATGAGATGACGCTGAGTTATTAAACAAAATAAACGTAAAATAAAAAAGGACAAATGGCAGACTGTGCCTAATTGAAATCCAACCCCTACAAAATTTTCCCACTTCGGTCTTTGCAATGGATATGTGCGTCACTAAGCGCAAAACACAGCGGTCGCAAGTCTCACTACAAATTGCTCACAATTGGCTAGTAGATGCACTGCAGCAAGTACAGCCACCAGCAGATCAACCAGAAATCAAATATATAACGCTACTGTAGGCGTAAGCCGTTTGGATTCTCCTATGGCTATTTTCTAGCCAAGTATGAAAGCACACTACTATGCCAGATGAGATGACGCTGAGTTATTAAACAAAATAAACGTAAAATAAAAAAGGACAAATGGCAGACTGTGCCTAATTGAAATCCAACCCCTACTAAATTTTCCCACTTCGGTCTTTGCAATGGATATGTGCGTCACTAAGCGCAAAACACAGCGGTCGCAAGTCTCACTACAAATTGCTCACAATTGGCTAGTAGATGCACTGCAGCAAGTACAGCCACCAGCAGATCAACCAGAAATCAAATATATAACGCTACTGTAGGCGTAAGCCGTTTGGATTCTCCTATGGCTATTTTCTAGCCAAGTATGAAAGCACACTACTATGCCAGATGAGATGACGCTGAGTTATTAAACAAAATAAACGTAAAATAAAAAAGGACAAATGGCAGACTGTGCCTAATTGAAATCCAACCCCTACTAAATTTTCCCACTTCGGTCTTTGCAATGGATATGTGCGTCACTAAGCGCAAAACACAGCGGTCGCAAGTCTCACTACAAATTGCTCACAATTGGCTAGTAGATGCACTGCAGCAAGTACAGCCACCAGCAGATCAACCAGAAATCAAATATATAACGCTACTGTAGGCGTAAGCCGTTTGGATTCTCCTATGGCTATTTTCTAGCCAAGTATGAAAGCACACTACTATGCCAGATGAGATGACACTGAGTTATTAAACAAAATAAACGTAAAATAAAAAAGGAAAAATGGCAGACTGTGCCTAATTGAAATCCAACCCCTACTAAATTTTCCCACTTTGGTGTTTGAGGTGGATATGTGTGCCACTAAGAGCTAAACACAACGGTAGCAAGTCCCCCTGCTAATTCCTCACAAAATGGTACTAGATGCAAATAAAAAAAAAAAAAAGTAGAACGTTATTGTAGCCCTAAGAAGGGCTGTTGGGTTCTTGGAGAATCACTCCTGCCTAACAGTAAGCTAATAGAACACCCTAACGCTTTCCCTGACCAGCAGCAGCTCTCTCCCTAGCGGCATCCAGACACAGAATGATCCGAGCAGCGCGGGCAGCGGCTAGTCTATCCCAGGGTCACCTGATCTGGCCAGCCAACCACTGCTATCGACGTGTAAGGGTACCACGTCATGCTGGGTGGAGTGCAGAGTCTCCTGGCTTGTGATTGGCTCTGTTTCTGGCCGCCAAAAAGCAAAACGGCGGGAGCTGCCATTTTCTCGAGCGGGCGAAGTATTCGTCCGAGCAACGAGCAGTTTCGAGTACGCTAATGCTCGAACGAGCATCAAGCTCGGACGAGCATGTTCGCTCATCTCTAGTTGTCACGTGTTCTATCAGAACAAAATGTTTTGGTTCATATTATCCTTTTTCCTCAATTACTAAGCTCCTTTTCACTCCTTTTCTTCTAAATTCGTTCTTACTAGCAAGATAGACAGAATCTTACTGTCAGATAAAATAGAAACTCAGTGCAAAAAGTAGAGGGTTACTGCAGATCTTCAGATGAGAAAGTCATTAAAAAATAAAGAATATACAGGGAGGGGGATTTTGTTGCATTTTGATCAAAAACGGTGTCACTGCCAAGGTACACAAAATCTTCTATTTTTTTTAGAAAAGGTTGGCTAAGACACTTTCCAAATAGAAAGGAATTAAATGATTGACTACAATAAGAGTAATGCTTGGTTTGTACATTTTTTTTTCAGTATGAATTCTGTTTGGACTTGATCAAGAGAATGGAATTCGAGCAAAAATGTATGTTTACCCCAAAGCTAAGTAGGGAACATTGAGTCTATGAAACTTTGCTGCTCTTGATAAATATTCTCCATGTCATTCAATTTACTAGTTTCCCAGATGACTTTAAGAGTGACTTTACAAGCTCCTAAAAAGAGGTTTGTGTTCACATTTCCTGAAGTGAGGGCAATACCAGTGCCAGTGGACTCTATAAAATTCCCAAATGTTGACCCAAAGTAATTGGACAATTGACTCAAGGCTGTTTCATGGGCAGGTGGGAGCAATTTCTTTATTAGGTCAATCTGAATTAAGCAGATAAAAGTTCTCTAGTATATTTCAGATGTGGTGCTTGCATTTGTAAGATTTTCCCTGTGACATGCGGTCAAAGGATCTCTCCATGCAGGGGATACAAGCCATCCTCAAGCTAGAAATAGAAAAAGCCCATCCTAGAATATTGGGAGTAGCAAAAATATTCAGTTCAGTCTAGCCTGAGGAAGAGCTGGTGAACTTATCAATGCAAAAAGATCTGGGCATCCACAGACAACAACAGTTGATGGTTGATTGCAGAATGATTTCCATGGTGAACAGAAACCTCTTCACAACAGCCAACCAAGTGAACAACACTGTCCAGGATGTAGGCGGATCAATATCCAAAAATACCACAAAGAAAATACTTCATGAAAATAATTACAGAGGGTTCATGTGCAAGCTTCATGTGCAAGAATAAAAAGGCTAGATTGGACTTTGCAAAAAAAGACTGGTTGGTAAAAATTTGGTTCGCGACCTGGACTTCAGGCCAAACTTTAAGCCAAAAACAGATCCTATTGAATTAAAGGGAACAGGGAATGGGTCAGGGAAAGTACTTAAATAATAGCATAGCTGAACCCCTTTTACACCGAAGCCACTTTTCGCCTTCCTGACACGGCCCATTTTTTCAAATCTTCCCTGTGTCACTATAAGTGGTTATAACTTCAGAACTCTTTAACATATCCAAGTGATTTTGAAATTTCTTTCTCGTGACACTTTGTACTTCATGTTAGTTTAAAATTTTTGGTGGTATGTTTGGTGTTTATTTATGAAAAAAATGGATATTTGGTGAAAACTTGATAACTAACATTAACTGAATGTCTACTTTATGTGGACATGCACCAAAAGTTTGAACGCGAGTGATATACCACCCAAAGAAAAAATTTTTTTAGCAACAAAGAATACTTTATTTTGTGCCAAATAAATTAACAATAAATACAATTACTGGACAAGCAACATATGTTAAAAACTCTGCATAGTACAATAGATGGCTGAACAAAAAGCAGCAAGGTAGGTGAGACAGTCATGAGGGTTGTCATAAGGTAACTATGCACTATAGTGCAAGGTTACAAGACAGTAAATGATAACACATACAAAATAGGATGACCGAGACAGTAACAAATACCATACCCAATAGTGACCAGCAGAGGAATGCCCCGACACTTGTTTCGCACAAAGTGCTTTATCAAGGGGAGTGGACATGGTTTCTTATCCATCCTCTCATTTTTTTTAAGATGTTATGGGGCTTTGAACTTTAGGCACAATTTTGCACATTTTCATGAAAAACACAAAATCACGCTATTGAGGCACCTGCTCAGATTTCAAGTCACTTTAAGAGGACTAAATAAAAAAGTAAAATCCCATTATTTACCCCATTATAGAAACTACCCCTTGATGTATGTAAAACAACTTTTATTAAGTTTGTTAACCCTTTAATTGTTTCACAGGGGCAATTTTGAAATTTTCACTTTTTTGGCTAAATGAATGTGTTTTTCAAAAAATTTACAAATTTTCAGTGGATAAAATACCAAAACATTCCACAAAGTTTAATACCCAATTTCTCTTGAGTACACCAATACACCAGTAACTTGCTGTATGGGCACACATCAGGTCGTTGAAGGGAAGCGGCGCCATTCAGAGCAGATTATGCATTGTCCATTCATGACGGCTACACAATCTTTTTGGCAATTTGAACAAATAAGGGCTTTTTTCAGCGACATGAGTTGCACTTTACAAATGCTTCATTTTAGTTGGTTATTGGCTTATTGATGATATTTTATTAATTCCTAAATGTATGTAGGGAAAGAAAATCTTAAATTCTGTTTTCCTTTCTTCTCATTCATATAGTTTTTTTAAATATATTTTTACAATTTTACGGAAGAAAACCTAATATAGAGAAAATTTCATTTATTTTCGTATTGCCATCTTTTCGGAGGCGCAACTTTTATATTTATTGGTTGACATAGATAGTTTAGGGCTTATTTTTTACGTGTTGAGTTGTCCTTTTCAGTGGTACCATAATGGCACACTTAACTTTTTTTTTTTTATAACATTTTTGTTAATGGATTTAATTTAAAAAAATTTCATTTTTGTCAAGCTTTTCAGGTTTTGTTATTACAGCGTTCACCGAGGGGGTCCAATAATGTTACTGATTTAATGTACAGAATGTTATGGATGCAGCAATTTGTTAGCTATGTATAGGGAATGTTGATGTTTAGGGGACTTTCACTTTATTTAATTAATTCTTTTTATTAAAAAAAGTTTTTATAAAGTGTTTTTAACTTTTTTTTTACTTTTACAGGTTGGCTTGTTCAAGCTCTTCTTCCTATAATACAATGTAATACAGATGTATTACACTGTGTTATGTAAAACCCATGCTCAGTGTGTAGGAACCGGGTAGCGGACAAGACCACGCAGTCATGGGGCACTGGCAGATCCCGGGGCTGCCATCGGAACCACCTCCCCCTGGTAAGCACTGCGGGGGGTCCAATTTAGTACAGTAGACCCTTGTAAGGGGTTAATGGTGTCTACTCCGATCGCGGGTGTTAGTGGCGGGTGTCGGCTATAAAATACATCTGGCACCTGCAGCTTCTGGCACCGGCGCAGTTCGGCAGCCAGTGCCAGAAGCTGGATGTAGTGCCAGGTCGCAATGCGACAAGTCCTTGCTGCCCGTGACATAATACTATGTCCAATGTCGGAAAGGGGTTAAAAGAAAACAAAGTAAGATTAAATAAAAGATTAAAAAATATAATAAAAAAAGACCTGCAGTACCAAAAAATATTGTAACAACACGTTTACAATCAAGGTATTACTGGACATAATTCACAGACAACAGAATTTTCTTTAAGATCTATGTGTGCGCTAATTACTGGCAACAAAACTTTTTTGATTCACATATTACTGTAAACTTTTCACTGACAACAAAACTTTACGGATTCATGTATTACTGAATACTGCACGCGGACTAAACTTTTAACAAACTTTGCATAAATCAGTATTACATGTTTCCTCATTGTCAATATAAATGCAAAAGCACACAAGGATAGCGCACACCAAGGCCATCATTTCAGAAATAACTATTTTTCTTTATTGCAAAAAAACCACAATAATAAAAAAAAAAATTAAAGCCATTTAAAATTACATAACATTCAGTGTTAAACGGATCCACCAGCATACTGGAGGATAGCCCTGATAACAGCCTGTAAAAATCACCATCCACCAGCCCCATACAATATAGGAATGCATATGTGACACTGACTACAAATTTGAAAACATTATCAAAATACGATAAGCAAAAGCATCCAGTAGTAACAATCACTGTGTGACCAGATTAGAGAGAGAAAAGTAAATTGATACACAGTACAGGTGGTCCCCTACTTAGGACACCCAACAGACGATCCCTAGTTACAGATGGACCTCTGCCCACTGTGACCTTTGGTAAAGCTCTCTGGATGCTTTACTTTAGTCCCAGGCTGCAATTATCAGCTGTAAAAAAACATATACAGTTTTGAATCACATATAAATTCAACTTAAGTACAAACCTATGGAACCAATCCTGTACACAACCTGGGGACTGCTTGTATATGCCAAGTGATGCAAGTGCACCAATAAACATAAAGAAAAAAAACATATATACTGTATGACATATGCTATATGTGTGGCATGTCTATGTCCCTAAACCACATCCATTTGTATTTTTTGTTTATTCTATTGAATCCTCATTAAGAGAAACAGCGGGAAAGTACTACAATAGACCCGGCAATAGACACAAATGATATTGTTTTTGTTGAAAAAGAGAAGACTTATTTTGTTGTAATCCTGTATCACCTCATTATTTTTTTTTTTGAATAAACATTTTTATTAGAGCCAATACATATTTCTCGCAAATACAGCTCTTGTATTATTGTAGAAAAAAAGTGAAAGCATCACAATAGCATACTAAGGGTCCCAATTTCAAAGTTTTACAATAATGTAGTAGCGAGCATTAATACAAACCGTAACACTAACACTGAATGACAATTAAGTGATAAAGCAATCATTTGGATCAGCAAAATGAGCAAGTAGCAAGAAGAGGCACTATCCATTTCTCCCATCATTCATAATAATGAGGGTGCAGTCACACGTCACATCTAATGCATGCGTTTAAAAACACATTGCAACAGCTGAAGAGAGATTTGTCTAATTAAACAGCTGTTAACACTTGAGTTTACAAAACACAAATGTTATCGCTTGTGTGAACACAAACGCTTACAGTGCGTTAACAAACTGATGCATTAACACAAGTGTTAATAACGTATTTCCGGTTTCGTTTTGTAAACTCTAATGTTAACAGCTGTTTAATTAGGCACATCTCTTCAGCTGTAGCAATGTGTTTTTGAAATGCATGTGTCAGATGCAAAGTGTGACTGCACCCTTAGGCACCATACACACGACCGTCGGGGGGACCCATAGACAGCAATGGCCAGACGGAGCAACATTTCCTATCTTTCTCCGTGTTACGGTGCCATGCACCGTGTATCTCTATGGAGAGGGGAGGGGTCACCTGGCCTTCCTATCCATGGCACGAACACGTGCTAGCTCGGCCACGGCCAGGTGGTCACACGTTCGCGTGCATGTAGCCTTAGGCTGCGTTCACACTACTGTATTAAAATGGTCGTATGCTAACCGTACCATACATTTTTTTATGGGTTACATACGGCCACATTCATTTCAATGGACAATAAGTCCAATCATTTATATTGCCATTGTTAACACCGTACCTTATACTAGCCGTATGAAAATATAGAGCATGTCCTATTTTCTCCTGTATTTCAGTTCTGTATGCCCTTAGAACTTAATGGGGACATATATGGGGGTTACATACGTGCTGCATTTGGATGAAAAAGGTATATACAGTCTCAGAACTGAAATACGGGACTGGAGAAATCAGACGTTCATGTGAATGTAGCCTTAGAGTTAAGATTGTTGTTGAAAGCTATAGACCTCTCAAGTATGCAAATATGATTAAAAAAATGTTCTGAAAAGTTTTCTAAAATTTCCACAATCCTACAATCATAGTTAAACTACAATGATTAGAATAATAAATAATAATTCCTTTATTTATATAGCAAACACAGATTACAATCTAATCATTATACGAGTGTCCTATCATGATTCTGTCAATTGGCACATAGTCACAACAGATACAGATACCTAAGATAACAAGTGCTGATGATAAGGAGATATAAATTTGTACTAGCTATTAACTGTCCACAAATGTCCCACGGTATTGGGCAATTGCAGAATATATGTAATATGGTTCCCTTAGCAGAACCACATATCCAGTTTACATTGGACATAGATGGATGTATTTTAACCAGCTAGTACCAGCGATAAAATATCTTTCTCCGGGTATCAACTCACTGTATTTCTAATTAAACTAGTTCACACTAGTTCACTTTTTACAAAACAAATACATTGATTTAAGAAGGTGACAAAGGCTCTTCATAAATGACTTTCCTTTCCTTTTTCACTGTTATAATTGATAAATTACAAATTTTTCTGTGTACTTGAAGATACTACAATGGCTTATGTGCTCCATATTACCTGCTAAATAATTTATACAATATTTGGCAATAGCGCAGAATTCAGGCTTTTTGTTTTTGTCTCTGTAGCCCTTCCCTAATAGTCCTGAATAAATGGCTTACAGTAACTGTTTAGTTTTATGCTTTTTCCTCTCAACTACTTTCTGGGTCATTAAGCTCTATTAAAAAGTACTAACATGATGGGGTCATTGCCCCTAATTGCTACAATTATAAAGCTCTATTATAACCAGCATTACTCGGTGATAAATTGTCCTAATTACATGTTATTTTTGATAAAGCAACAGGAACTGTAAGCTTTTCTTTTTGCTTTTCTCTAAAATAATAATGAATAGGCTCATTTTCTGATCATTGCTTTGCTTTTATGATATCTATCCTTTGAAATCATCATGTATCAACCAGACTAATTGTTATATTGTAGATCTAATACTGTTTCATATGGCTTCCCGTTAAAATGAAGAGACACTAGTTTGTACCTATTACAAAAGATGTGCGCATTTCTTAGCTAGAGATGCTGCTGAAGATCAGTTGTAAGACAGGTCTTGGGAAAAGACAGATGACACAGACAGTGTGATCTGATGCTAAACCCAGATCCTTCCCATACCCCCGCCCCCTAGGTAGGGAATAGACAACTAGAAGACAATTTTTCTCTATATCTTAAAAGAAAAATATATATGCACATACAAAGAGAAAAGCGCTGATATAGTGTAGTATTATTAAGTAGTTTGTTGTTCAGTTAATCCAAGTTATAGATGGAGACTCACTTTCAGTAGTTGTGTAATAGTCACAACCAACTAATTTCCCTTGATTATTCCATCCATGGGGCAGCCCTTGGTGAACCAATCGGCGGATACCGGAGGTTGTTTTCATATATGCAGTATACAAAAATTATGAGAAATGCCTGACTCATAAAAAATAACATTTGGTGCTCGACCATGGCTAATATTTACTCTTTGTAATTTAAAATAAAAAAAAAAAATATATATATATACATCTAAAATCTTAATCAAATCATAAATTCAAACCACGCTAAGAATACAAGCAGGGTTGAGATGCATTTTGATGCCCGGACCTTACTTATCATCAGTCAATGTGCATTCATGAAACACGACAAACAAACAAAAAACACAATAAGGCAGAATGGACAAACTGGGGCAGCAACAGCGGGAGCAAAGAATGACAAAGTCACAATCCAGTACAAAAGTCAGAAATACTTGTTTCATGCCTAGTTTCTTAAGGATATTATTGTGGCGGTTGCAGGCGCCTAGAGGAGGGAGTGTCAGTGAACACTAGAGATCCAAAGTTGTTTTTAGGACCTATTAATAAGAGGGCAGAGAATGGTGCTACCTAACGGATGCAGAAACCTCCCTCTGTCATTGGGTGGGGAGACCCGAAGAAGTTAATAAAAATTTGATATTGAAAAAAAAAGGGAATACGGGTGAGCTTCCTGTAGGACTTAAGTACAGGTGGTACGAAATGAATGTATTTATTAGATTATATACTACGCGTTTGACACCGTCTGGCATCTTCATCAGGTTAAACAATACTGGGAAAAAAATTAAAAACAAGACAGTCTGGAATTTACAATTACTATGAAAACACTTACAAATAACAAAGGTTGTAAAAAGCAAATACATATACATAAAGAGATGCATGGTAAAAATCTAAATATTAATATTAAAATGCTTATTATACATGTACCTCATAAAATGCATAAAAATACATAAAACTAGAGAGATTATATAGATATAGAATAATAGATATTGGGTTAGACAAATTAATCAGAACATTATCAAAAATGAATTTCTGAGAGAGACAAAGGAGCAGAGGCAAATTGAGGAAAGACATTATTCTGTCCACATCCCTTGTAGCAGAACTGGACAGTAGGCAGGTGAATGTAGCAACCCTTGGGGTAATATGTGGATATATACCTTATATACTCGAGTATAAGCCTAGTTTTTCAGCACAAAAAATGTGCTGAAAAACCCAAACTCGGCTTATACTCGAGTCAAAAAAATAAATATATCTAAACTCACCTTTCCGGCGACCCCTGTATATCTTCTGTGCGATCTGTCCGGCAGCAGCGGCAGGCTATATACACTGGGGCAGGGGCTGGCAGGCTATATACACTGGGGCAGGGGCTGGCAGGCTATATACACTGGGGCAGGGGCTGGCTGGCTATATACACTGGGGCAGGGGCTGGCTGGCTATATACACAGGGGCTGGCTATATACTGGGGGGGGGGGTGTGACCAATGCATTTCCCACCCACGGCTTATACTCGAGTCAATAGGTTTTCCCAGTATTTTGTGGTAAAATTAGGGGCCTCGGCTTATACTCGGGTCTGCTTATACTCGAGTATATACGGTATATGTTTTAGCTATTGGAATAGAATAGTCAGATTCTGAGGTGTCGAGAGACAGAACTACCTCAGCAAGAAAAACATTATGGTAGGAGGATAATAGTATTAGACCTTACAGAAGGAATGTTGAAAAGGTGGTAGGTTCGTTCTGCAATGACATGCTGTGTGGCCATATATGGCCCGCCACTAGTGAAAACGAGGCTGTGTCTGCATGCATGAGATTGAGTTGTGGAGGATGTGTAATGTGCTTGCGTATGAAAGAGGTTGCAATTGTATGCGGGGATCTCAGAGATTGCAGAGAGAAAGTGAAAGGACTAAGAATGCTCAAGGCTGTTGTTAGCGAAGAAATAGGGTAAGGGATAGATATAAGGTGGATAGGTATGGGTGTATAGGGAAGGGACAAAGGAGTGAAATTTATGGAGAGGA
The DNA here is from genome assembly GCF_040894005.1 of Engystomops pustulosus. Taxonomy (NCBI): domain Eukaryota; kingdom Metazoa; phylum Chordata; class Amphibia; order Anura; family Leptodactylidae; genus Engystomops; species Engystomops pustulosus. The sequence goes on along the minus strand of NC_092414.1, from coordinate 65,306,942 downwards.
GGAACGGTATGTAGAATAAGGGACTGTATAATTAGCTGCAGTGGTGCTGAGAGTTTCAGTACCATGGACAGCAGTATATAGGAAGAAGTGCCTCAGGAGATGTTTCTGTGCTTGGGAATGGAGAAATAGGAAAAGAAGAGAATATTTGGAGAGAATTTGAATTGGGAGGTGATGTATGGACCTTATTATGAATGGGTACAATATAAACTTGAGAGCGACAATAGCATGCTTGTTTGGCTCAAGTGTTGCACAGAGAGTACAATATATATTGGCTACAATCTGCAAGAAATGGATGGGGTGTAAACACATAAATAGAAAACACATAAATAGAAACACAATATCATAGTAAAGTTGTGTTGAAAATTAAAAAACATGTAAAAAAACATATAATAAAAATATATCATAAAAAGTTAAATATATTATGCCAACACAATGGGGTAGAAATTTGAAATCGTCAGCCAGATCTGTTCGATGGCCATAAAAGATATCTTGCTGAAGTCTTTCTTATGATGTAGTAGGAAATGGAGTGATACACTGTGTTTTACGAATCCTCAGGTAACATTTGATCTTTGGCTGTTCATTTGACAACAAAGTTCCTGGGTGGTATGTCCGATGTACTTCAACTTAAAAGGACATTGTAGGAGATAGATCACAAAGTCAGACGCACAGTTTAGGAAAGTCTTGATATCAAAGGATTTGTTCCTCAGCGTTGTTGCCCTTCTAAATGTCTTAGTAGGTTGTTTGGGTAGTATGGATCGATATGGATCATATAACAGAATGGGCCAATGCTGTGAAAGGATTTGTTAGATAATTTTGTAGTTATCATTGTACGAGGTAATGAAATCCCTAAACTAGGGATTTAGGGTAGTGTTTCTCTTTAAACCTTTGTGCCTCAAGGATCCCAGCTTGTTCTTTTGTTCGGGGCAGTTTTTGTGGATTCTTTTGATTTGTCTGTAAGGTACGTTATTTAGCCAGGGGCGATAATGGGCACTTCCAAGTCCAAATAGCCTTTTACATCGACCGTTTTGAGAAAAGTGCTGGTAGTGAAAGTGCTATTCTTCTTAATTATTAGGTCTAGATATTCTATGGATTCTTCAGAGAATTGGTGTGTGAAAGAAAGGCCCATTTTGTTGTTATTATTAAGGTAAGACATAAAATTTGCAATAGTTGATGGCTCACCCCTCCAAATGAAGATCAAAACGTTGATGTAACAGCGATAGAAGAGGATATCCGGCTTGAATTGAGTGTTTGTGTTTATGTATCGCTGTTCAAAGAGGCCCATATAGAGGAGGGAGCAAATCTGGTGCCCATCTTACATCCATCCCTTACCCTCCTTTCTTCGCTAACAACAGCCTTAAGCATTCTTAGTCCTTTCACTTTCTCTCAGCAATCTCTGCAATCCCAGCATACAGGGATAACCTCTATCATATGGAAGCGCATACACATCTTCCACAACTCTCATGCAAGCAGGCACAGCCTCGTTTTCACCAGCGGCGGGCCATACATCTCCTAGCACTGCAAATTAGACAAAAACAATAATAATAATGAATTAATAAATTCCTAAACTGATCTCAAAGTGGAATTGCCTCCATTTTGGGGACTGTAGGACCTTTTGATAACTTTTCATTCAATCTTTTAGGCGTTGCAAAATTACGAGATAAGTGGTGTTTCTGATTTCTATTGATAGATCATAGCAACTGGCCAACGCCCACTGATGACATCATTGGGTGCACCAGCCGGATCCAAGATGGCGGCACCCATGCAGTGCGAAGCTAAAAGGGGTATTCCCATCTGGGCATTTAGATTTAATTAAATTCATTTGCCTTATGTAAACATTTCTTCAATTGGATGTTAATTAAAAAAATGTTCCTGTGTGAAGATAATTTCTCATAAATGTAGTCATGTTGTCCCTTAGAAACCAGATAGCTTCCACGGATACGACCACGTCACACTCTGGCAGAGGTGGCCAGACTTGCGCGATAGAGTCCTGCCGGACCACCAGGATTCAGCAATCATTACCACAGGATGGCTGTAGGACATGCAGTAACTCCCGGACATTTTATATACAATAACCTTTTGTTTCTTTGTGCACTCCATCAGATGTGGCCGTATCCGAGGAAGCTATCTCTTTTCTAAGGAACAACATGGCTACATTTATGAGAAATTATCTTCACACAGGAACATTTTTTAATAACATCTAATTGAAGAAATGTTTACATATGGCAGATTAATGAAACTGAATGTGAGTGCCCAGATGAGAATACCCCTTTAAGTGCCGACATTGCGTTTAATAGGGGCACTTAAGGGGTTAACACCTTGAATCGTTGCCTGCATCGATTGCACTTAATTCTTAAAGGAAATCTACCATTTATTTTCATGCATTGTGAACCAAACATATCTTGAGAATGCTGTAGTGACACTGATGCAGAAACATATCTTGTTAAATCCCTGATCTGAGTGATTTTGCTTAATAAACAATTATAAAGTTCAGGACCTTGGGAAAGCTGTGTGCTGCTGGCTGCCATTCATAAACACATTACACAAAGTCTCCTGAACTGTCCAGACAGGACTAATCAATCTGAGCTGGACGACTCATACACAGCAGCTGGGGGATAGCGCAGAAATTGATAACTTCCGCCTGTCAGGGACAACACAGTGATTACATTATTCTCTGAAGCAGTGCATAATTGTGGTAAGGGGAGAGTGCTGGGGAAGCCACAGGAGCAATAGAGCTTCATTATCATAATTTTAGAATAGTCTTTTCAGCAAAACAACTCAGCTCAGGGATAAAACAAGATATGTTTCTGCAGCAATGTAGCCACAGCATTCACTGTATTTTACCAGTAACCTCTATAAATATAGAAGCAACACAAGAAAAGAAGAGTGCATTCAAGGGCTCATATGTAGTACAAAATGCAAATCCAAGTTTATTAGACAAAAAAGTTCATGATGACAGATAATCAAAGAAATACACACATTTAAAATCATTTAAAAATACTATATACATGAGATCATACAGTCACCCGGTGTGGTGAATCTGTAAACAACCCCCCGACCAACAACAAATAAGTGATGCAAGGCCAACCTGACTGCCCAAGAATAAGGCAAATGCTCAATTCCTAGATGCCAATGAACAAGGAATAGATAGGTCCCCTAACCAAACAAAAATGCCAGGTGACAAGTGCCAACCTCAGGCTCCATACAAAATCCAGAAATATTGCTGACAGGTAAGCATGACAAAAATATGGGTGGATACCGAGGAGAGGTCTCTGATGCAAGCGGCGGACCTATAAGCAGTCTAGGAGGGCACAAGTGGACGGGGGTGACAGGATCCTGTCACCCCCGTCCGCCGCTTGCATCATTGTTGGCTGTGCTACACCCACTTTTGTCATTCTCTATAAATATAGATGCACTATCTAACCCTTTTAAAACTCTTTAACACTATCCACAAGCACAAAATCCTGTGGGAGTATCAACACTATGGATGTTTACGGAGTGATGGGCAATTATCTCTTGCAACTTTTCAGTCCTGTGTTGTTCTTGTTTCATTGGTTCTTGGGTTTGGTAGATAGTTAAATCCACAGAAATTAGCAAATATCATACGAAAGGATGCAGACTAGAGATGAGCGAGCACTAAAATGCTCGGGTACTCGTTATTCGAGACGAACTTTTCCCGATGCTCGGGTGCTCGTCTCGAATAACGAGCCCCATTGAAGTCAATGGGAGACTCGAGCATTTTTCAAGGGGACCAAGGCTCTGCACAGGGAAGCTTGGCCAAACACCTGGGAACCTCAGAAAAGGATGGAAACACCACGGAAATGGACAGGAAACAGCAGGGGCAGCATGCATGGATGCCTCTGAGGCTGCTTAATCGCACCATTATGCCAAAAGTATGGGCAACAGCATGGCCATGACAGAGTGACAGAATGAGGCTAGATAGCATCTAAAACATCCAATAATTGACCCTGACATTATAGGGGACGGCATGCAGAGGCAGCGGCAGCAGTGGCAGGCTAGAGAGTCTCATGGCGACATACCCTAAATGGACTCAGGTTTCACCAAAGGAGGTGAAATGATTTCCTATGTGAACAAAAGGTTGACGGTATATTTAGTCGATAACACAGCATGGTGGCGACATAGTGACCAAGTTCCATAACGTATCTGGTGAAACACCCGAAAAATGAGCCTGACACAGCTCTTTTGATAAGGGTACGACATGTGGAGGCAGCCATGGAGACGACTTCCATGATTAAGAGCGACAGTATGGGGCATTCATATTGCGCTGCTATGATTGCAACTTCAGGTCTCTAGCATGGCGGCGACAGTTGGGCCAAGTTCCACTATGTATCTGGTGAAACACCTGAAAATTCTGCCTGACACAGCTCGTTTGATAAGGGGATGATGTGCTGCATATCCTCTCGTGCTCCAGCGTCTGGGGTATAGAGAGTTGAAATGAGACATTGGTGGATGCTGTGGAGGATCGTGGAGGCAAAATGTACAGGAAACAGCAGGGGCAGCATGCATGGATGCCTCTGAGGCTGCCTAGTCTTGGGATGGAGCTGGTGGTCCACTGCAAGGCAAACTTTCGCCTGTCCAAGCCCCTGTCTCTCGGCTCCTCCCCACCCAAAATGGGCTTGGGGGCCAGAAGCGTTTACTTTGAAAAAATTATAATTTTCAAATCATGCCAGGTCGTTTGAATATTTCACCTAGGAATAATGGAATAGCATAGTGGTTCTATTTTTAATTGTTTTTACGGAAATGGTTCCATGATTAAGAGCGACAGTATGGGGCATCCATATTGCGCTGCTATGATTGCAACTTCAGGTCTCCAGCATGGCGGCAACAGATGGGCCGAGTTCCACTATGTATCTGGTGAAACACCTGAAAATTCTGCCCGACACAGCTCGTTTGATAAGGGGACGATGTATGGAGGCAGTGAACTAGTAGTAGATTAAAGGTGCTGCAGTTAAAACTATGTTAGTTGGATCTTGAGGTGGAGCTGGCGCTCCGCTGCCAGGCGAGCTTTCGCCAATCCAAGCCCCTGTCTCTAGGCTACTCCCCAAACAGCACTTCTAAGAACCTTTTGTATAAGATCAAGTGTAGTAGCGTTCTTATAAGTTTAGGATATGGCGGGTGAGGGGAATGTAAACAGATGCGCAAGAAGCGCTGAAATAATATTGGTAAATGATAAAAGTTTGCCAGTATATTTTGTGGATTACACAGCAGGGTGGCGACAAAGTTAACAAGTTTGATGTGGAATCCATGAAAACAACCCAAAATTCTGCCTGACACAGTTCGATTGATAAGGAGACAATGTATGGAGGCAGCTATATGGACGACTTTTGGAGGCAGCTATGGCGATGACGTGTGGAGGTAGCAATGGAGACAACGTGTGGAGCCAGCTAAAAAGACGACATGTGGAGGCTGCTATGGAGAAAATTTAATTTGGATAGTGCCTGTATGTGGCAGTCCAAAAAAGTTTTCAAACCAGAGGAGCAGGTAGGTGGTCCTCCAGAAAAATTACATAGATTGAGTGCCTGTATGTGGCACTCCCAAAAATTGCTTAAAACAGAGGACCGGGTAGGTGGCCCTCCAGAAAAATTAAATACATAGAGTACTATAGCTAGAGCCAGTTGGCCCTGGCAAAAAATAGCCAGTTTCCTATGCTTTAGTGTACAAAGAGGAGGAGAAGGAGGACAATGAGGAGGAGGAGTGCATACATTATTCAGGTTGAGCTTCTTTCACCTGGTGGAGAATGAAAATCTGGAGAAATCCAGGCTTTATTCATCTTGATAAGCGTCAGCCTGTCAGCGCTGTCAGTCGACAGGTGTGTTCGCTTATCAGTGATGATGCCACCAGCTGCACTGAAAACCCGCTCGGACAACACGCTAGCGGCAGGGCAGGCAAGAACCTCCAAGGCGTACAGCTCCAGTTCGTGCCACATGTCCAGCTTTGAAACCCAGTAGTTGTAGGGAGCTGTGTAATCATTTAGGACAATGGTATGGTCAGCTACGTACTCCCTCACCATCTTTCTGTAAAGATCAGCCCTATTCTGCCGAGACTGGGGACAGGTGACAGTGTCTTGCTGGGGTGACATAAAACTGGCAAAGGCCTTGTAAAGCGTACCCCTGCCAGTGCTGGAAAAGCTGCCTGCTCACCTACTCTCCCTCGCTACTTGTCCCGCAGAAGTACGCCCTCTGCCGCTAGCGCTGTCAGAAGGGAAATACTGTTTCAGCTTGTGCACCAGGGCCTGCTGGTATTCATGCATTCTCACACTCCTTTCCTCTCCAGGGATGAGAGTGGAAAGATTTTGCTTGTACCGTGGGTCCAGGAGAGTGAATACCCAGTAATTGGTGCTGGAATAAATTCTTTGAACGCGAGGGTCACAGGATAGGCAGCCTAGCATGAAATCTGCCATATGTGCCAGAGTCCCAACGCGCAAGAATTCACTCCCCTCACTGGCCTGACTGCCCATTTCCTCCTCCTCCAACTCCTCCAACTCTTCTTCTTCTGCCCATACACGCTGAACAGTGAAGGACTGAACAATGGTCCCCTCTTCTGTCTCGCCAACATTCTCCTCCTCTTCCTCCTCATCCTCCTCCACCTCCTCCGATATGCGCTGAGAAACAGACCTAAGGGTGCTTTGGCTATCAACAAGGGAATCTTCTTCCCCCGTCTCTTGTGACGAGCGCAAATCTTCTGACTTCATGCTGACCAAAGAGTTTTTCAACAGGCCAAGCAGCGGGATGGTGAGGCTGATGATGGCGGCATCGCCACTGACCATCTGTGTTGACTCCTCAAAGTTACTCAGCACCTGACAGATATCAGACATCCACGTCCACTCCTCATTGTAGACTTGAGGAAGCTGACTGACCTGACTACCAGTTCTGGTGGAAGTTGACATCTGGCAGTCTACAATCGCTCTGCGCTGCTGGTAAACTCTGGATAACATGGTTAATGTTGAATTCCACCTCGGGGGCACGTCGCACAACAGTCGGTGAGCGGGCAGTTGGAGGCGGCGCTGCGCTGCCCTGAGAGTGGCAGCATCTGTGCTGGACTTCCTGAAATGCGCACAGATGCGGCGCACCTTCGTGCGCAAATCAGACAGATTGGGGTATGTCTTGAGGAAACGCTGAACTATGAGATTTAACACATGGGCCAGGCATGGCACATGTGTCAGTCTGCCGAGTTGCAGAGCCGCCACCAGGTTACGGCCGTTATCACACACAACCATGCCTGGCTTCAGGTTCAGCGGTGCCAGCCACAGATCAGTCTGCGCTGTGATGCCCTGTAATAGCTCTTGGGCGGTGTGCCTTTTATCGCCTAGGCTCAGCAGTTTGAGCACTGCCTGCTGTCGCTTAGCGATGGCACTGCTGCTGTGCCTAGAGCTACCGACTGATGGAGCCATGCCCACGGATGGTAATTCGGAGGAGGAGAAGGTGGAGGAGGGGTGGGAGGAGGAGGAGGCATAGTAGGCCTGAAAGACCTGGACCGAGGTAGGCCCCGCAATCCTCGGCGTCGGCAGTATATGAGCAGCCCCAGGGTCAGACTCGGTCCCAGCCTCCACCAAGTTAACCCAATGTGCCGTCAGCGATATATAGTGGCCCTGCCCGGCAGCACTCGTCCACGTGTCCGTGGTCAGGTGGACCTTGTCAGAAACGGCGTTGGTCAGGGCACGGATGATGTTCTCTGACATGTGCTTGTGCAGGGCTGGGACGGCACATCGGGAAAAGTAGTGGCGGCTGGGGACCGAACACCGAGGGGCGGCCGCCGCCATGAGGTTTCGAAAGGCCTCGGTCTCTACCAGCCTATAGGGCAGCATCTCCAGGCTAAGCAACTTGGAGATGTGGACGTTGAGGGCTTGGTCTCGTGGGTGGGTTGCGCTATACTTCCTTTTGCGCTCCAGCGTCTGGGGTATGGAGAGCTGAACGCTGGTGGATGCTGTGGAGGATCGTGGAGGCGAAGATGGGGTTTTCGCACGGGAGGTGTTTGGGCCGTGGTCCTGGGCAGGGGGCTGACTAGCAGATGACACAGGGGAAGGAGCAGTGGTGTGCCCGGCCGGAGGTGAACGGGCTTGGTGCCATTGAGTGGGGTGTTTAGCATTCATATGCCTGCGCATACTGGTGGTAGTTAAGCTAGTAGTGTTGGAACCCCTGCTGATTCTGGTTTGGCAAAGGTTGCACACCACAGTCCGTCGGTCATCCGGTGTTTCTTTAAAGAACCTCCAAACTTCTGAAAATCTAGCCCTCGCCACGGGAGCTTGACTACGGGCAACATTTGGCGCTGATGCACCAGCTCTGGCCCTGCCTCTCCGTCTGGCCCCACCACTGCCTCTTCCAATCTGTTCTGCTATAGGACTCGCCTCCGTCTCAGAAGCACTGTGTTCACCCGGCCTATCAACCCAGCTTGGGTCTGTCACCTCATCATCCTCCGATCCCTCAGTCTGCTCCCCCCTCGGACTTCCTGCCCTGACAACAACTTCACCACTGTCTGACAACCGTGTCTCCTCATCGTCCGACACCTCTTTACACACTTCTTCCACTACGTCAATAATGTCATCATCACCCACAGACTGCGACTGGTGGAAAACCTGGGCATCGGAAAATTGCTCAGCAGCAACCGGACAAGTGGTTTGTGACTGTGGGAAGGGTCCAGAAAACAGTTCCTCAGAGTATGCCGGTTCAAATGCCAAATTTTGCTGGGAGGGCTCAGACTGGGGGGAAGGAGGCTGAGGTGGAGGAGCTGGAGGAGTGCTGATTTCGGTGACATGGGTGGACTGCGTGGAAGAATGACTGGTGGACAAATGGCTAGAAGCATTGTCCGCAATCCACGACATCACCTCTTCGCACTGTTCTGGCCTCAACAGTGCTCTACCACGAGTCCCAGTAACTTGAGACATGATGAACCTAGGGAGTGTAGCTCTGCGGCGTTCCCCTGCTCCCTCATCAGCAGGTGGTGTCTCACCCCGCCCAGGACCACGGCCTCTGACCCCTGCAGTAGTTGGACGCCCACGTCCACGCCCTTTTCCCTTTCCCCTAGCCCTCGGATTAAACATTTTCCAAATTAAAGTGTAAACTTTTAAAAAAAAATTTTGTGTTTATTTTTTTTTAATTTATTTATTTTTTTAACAAAACGATGCTATCCTATTGCTATGGCTAGTTTCTAACCTACACTGACAGCACACAACTGGATTTTGTGCTGTGCCTGATGACTTTGAGCTATAAAATGAAATAAAGGTAAAAAAAAAATAAATCAGCAGACTCTGCCTAATTCTAATCAAACCCCTAATAAATTGTCCCACTTCGGTGTTTGAGGTGGATATTCGTGTCACAAAGAGCTAAACACAACGGTCGCAGGTCTCCCAGCAAATTCCTCACAATATGGTACTAGCTGCACTACTAATGCCAGCAAGCCCAGCCACAAGCAAACAAAAAAAAGGAAAATATAACGCTATTGTAGGCCTAAGTAAGCCGTTGGGGTTCTCCTATGGCTATTTTGTAGCCTACACTGAAAGCACACTGCTTTGCAAGATGAGTTTGAGCTATAAAATGAAATAAAGGTAAAAAAAAGAAATAAATCAGCAGACTCTGCCTAATTCTAATCAAACCCCTAATAAATTGTCCCACTTCGGTGTTTGAGGTGGATATGCGTGTCACTAAGATCTAAACACAACGGTCGCAGGTCTCCCAGCAAATTCCTCACAATATGGTACTAGCTGCACTACTAATGCCAGCAAGCCCAGCCACAAGCAAACAAAAAAAAGGAAAATATAACGCTATTGTAGGCCTAAGTAAGCCGTTGGGGTTCTCCTATGGCTATTTTGTAGCCTACAATGAGAGCACACTGCTTTGCAAGATGAGTTTGAGCTATAAAATGAAATAAAGGTAAAAAAAAAAAAAATCAGCAGACTCTGCCTAATTCTAATCAAACCCCTAATAAATTGTCCCACTTTGGTGTTTGAGGTGGATATGTGTGTCACTAAGAGCTAAACACAATGGTCGCAGGTCTCCCAGCAAATACCTCACAATATGGTACTAGCTGCACTACTAGTGCCAGCAAGCCCAGCCACAAGCAAATAAAAAAAAAAAATGTATAACCTTATTGTAGCCCTAAGAAGGACTGTTGGGTTCTTGTAGAATCACTCCTGCCTAACACTATTCTAATAGAACACCCTAACGCTATCCCTGACCAGCAGCAGCTCTCTCCCTGGCGGCATCCAGACACAGAATGATCCGAGCAGCGCGGGCAGGGGCTAGTCTATTCCAGGGTCACCTGATCTGGCCAGCCAACCACTGCTATCGACGTGTAAGGGTACCACGTCATGCTGGGTGGAGTGCAGAGTCTCCTGGCTTGTGATTGGCTCTGTTTCTGGCCGCCAAAAAGCAAAACGGCGGGAGATGCCATTTTCTCGAGCGGGCGAAGTATTCGTCCGAGCAACGAGCAGTTTCGAGTACGCTAATGCTCGAACGAGCATCAAGCTCGGACGAGTATGTTCGCTCATCTCTAATGCAGACTCAAATTTCAAAAGTATTTGTTGACTTCACTGGGAGATCATTGTTTTTGCTATGATTGGTCATCACTTAGAACATACTTAGAAAAAATGGTGTGAATAATGGTTTCCATTGTTTTTCTATTGCTTTGTTATAAAATATTTGTACCGCAGGTGGCAAAATTCACTATGGCAAACTCATACCGAAAGTGCGAGCTGCGTGGTTGGCCTATTGTGAGACATGCCTTTTTGTATACACATTTACATTTTGTTATAATAAGGAATTGGAACTGTGAGAAAAGTTTATTTTAGATCTCTAATTGAACTTTTTTGAAGTTTTTTTAAAACATCTTTTTAGTCCAAGGTAACTGAAATACAGTTGCTTAATGCTATGATAAGACATTGTAATCTTTCATTATTGCAATGCATTTTGCAAAAATGTCTCATCCTTGTTGGCTTTATCTGTAATTCTAGCTACTGCAGCATAGTGTTAGGTGTCATTTACAGTTGACAACTATTTTAATGCAAGCCTGTCACCAAGAATGTCATTTATAGCTGGTAACAATTTCCAATAACCTATGCTTTGTTGATTTAAAAAATGCTTTTATCAGCATTCTGAATCATTTCAGTACTTTATATAAAGTTTCATTAACATTACCAGGCTCCCTGCCAGGAGCGTCTGGTGAGTCCTGGAGAAGGGGCAGCTAAAGCCTGGGTCTCCTGTTGCATTCATCCTCTTCTCCACCTCATTCCCCTCCCCTGCCTGCTTAATGCAGATGACAGAAAGGGAGAGACTGTGGGGGAGGGGAGACTGGCACAGGCACATACGGGCTTCAGCTGCCCCCTTCCCGGGGAAGCACACTATATAATGCTGGTAGGGAGTATGTGAAATAGTTTTATAAAGTACTGAAATGATTTAGAATGCTGACAGAGCATAACACAGGCTATTGGAACCTATCACCAGGAATGTCATTTTTAGCTGGTGATAGGTTCCAATAGCCTGTGCTACTTGGTTGCAGGGCATCTTCTGTGCTGTCCCCATCCCACGCCACGCATTTATGGAATTTGGTGCTAATAACATCGACAAGTCCCATAATTTGATGTTGAGGGCACCAAGTAGTTAAAATTGAATTCAGAGTTAAAATTTATTATTTATATTATCCTAAAAATTGTAGAAATCCATACTATTGAATACTTTGAAGCTCTATTGCTCATGGATTCATTGTGCCTTCTAATGTTCCAGTGTAACATATGCTAGTGCTGACTGAGCAGCTGCTTGTAAATGACACTTATTAGATATGTTACATGTTATTAACTTTACATAAATTTTTCCAGTCATGCAGAGGGCTAATTAAAAAACAAAATCCTTTCGTCTTTTTATAGTGAATATTTTGCTTTTACCCATGTGGTGCCATGCAGCTGTCATTATGAATAAAATATTCTGCACATTAATCTGTAGGTTGATTACAAACTGTTTCAAAAGAAAGAAAGCTCTTTTGTATCGAGTTAGGGAATATTGGGAATAATATTGACTGGCCTCATTTCACCTCTTCCCCAAATACTCTACAAATATTGTAAAGTAGTTAGCATATATCTTTTTGCATTTACTTATCACAAAACTGTTTCGCCTAAGGGCGCATTTACACGGTGGTATGCCCGCCGGATGGGCATACGGCTGTTTGCTGAAAGGTCACCCCTTCCCCCTCCATAAGAAACAGCGGCGTACGGCCACACGCTTGTGAAAAGATGCCATACATGTCTGACACCGTACTGCCGCCGGGCCGCATATACGTCCCCATAGACGGGCGTCTAAATGTACCCTAAGGCTGGTTTTACACCACATTCTATATATATATACATATATATACGCTCAGCGTATATGTCTGGAAAGCACCCACTTTGCTTATACGTTGGGTAATAGTGGCAGATTTTGTTGTTGCCTCCGTCTGGCCACTATACATCCTGTCCGCCAAGAAATGCAGGATGGAAAGACGAATCAAGCCTCCACCTTAGCAAAATATTCAATGCATCTCTCCCCACAGCCCGCAGAGCTTATATGTCACTTAGCAGGATGGGGGGCCAGTGATGTCACTGTCCATATTAGAACAGTGACATCATTGGGGGAAGCCCTGTTCATTGATGTACACGCCTCCCCATGTATTTAGGAGGGAAAGGGGGTATCCCAATGCATAGGTATAGAGTGGGATACGTCTATGCCATACATTCTCAGGACATGTTGGAATCCTCATGACGTGTCCTTACAATGAATAACTCAAAGCGTAGTGTGAACCCTGCCTAACTTGTGACTGACTTGTGACATATTTGAACAAATAGAGGTAAAAAATGCCACACTTCTATTGTTGTTGGTCCCGCCTTGAAACTATTTTCTATGTAATATATCTATATAATACATGTAGTATCTAGAAATAGCTCTAGATATTGCTCTATTGAAAATTTCATTTGAGGTAAAGTGAAAAGAAAGAAAAGTTTAGGTGTAGTAATGGGTTGTCATGGGGGTGGGAGATGGGGAAGATTTATCATACACTGGAACTCGTGTGCCAACATTTAATAGAGGCCATGTCCCCCTCCATCCCGCCAGATACATCAAGAGGCTTAGGCCTCTTGATGTATCTAGCGAGCTTCCACGCAAAAGCATGTAAACTAAAGTTTTAAAAAAGTGCACAGGCTCAGGGCTGGACCCAATTCGCTGAAGACCTCACCCATTTTTGCGTTTTTTTCACGCAGAAGCAGTGATATATTTCCCCATAATCTTTAAAAAAATACATTATTTTAATTCATTACTTAACCAAATGATTTATATCAGCACAGCGAAAAGGTGAATATAAGGAGTCGTAAAAATTTTTCTACAGGAACATTGCACTTTGTACTGTTATTAAAAATTAGGAAAGACACTTTGAAAAAAGTAAATCAGTTGTACTAACAAGTAATGGAAGCTAAATTCTGTGAGCATTTTTGAAAGCATGAGTTCTAACATCTTTTTGCTTCAGGTATCACCTTTGGCCTTCATATAAAACAAGTTATGGCTTTGAAAAAATATCTATGAAATACCTAAAGCACGAGATATGAGGCTTGGTTATATAAAATTTTATTCTGTAGAGAATGTTCTTTGAATAATGTACCAAGCCTGTAGCATACAATTAAAGACAACATTTTTCTAATATTATTTTTAAAATATAGATAAATAGAAATTCAATCCAACATGGATAAAAGAGTCTGCATTTATCAGCTACTACAGGGATGAAGTAAACTACAGTATGCATCTAGTGTTAACCAAACATGGAAGATTAATTAAAAAAAATAAATAAATACTGTATGTACTGCCCAATTTGGAGGATATCTGCATTGGGCACATTTGTGGCTGCCACTAAAGGCTTCAGCCATGATGGATGGCATAACGTGGGATGGCATGATAAGAAGTATCTGGTGCATCTTTAACATAGAGTATGGAACACAATTCTGTCAAACACTGCCTGATAAATGTGTCGCACCGTTTGACTGTGTACCGGAACGCCCCTTTCAGTGCAGAATTTTGTGTTGCATCAGGTATAGTGCATCTGTGACACTTTACAAATACATGTGCAAGCAGTTTGCACTGAAAAGAACGTGTAAAGTCAGAAAACTGGTGCAGGGGCTTTAATAAATGTGGTCCTAGGTCTATTTTTTCAAAATAGTTGAATTTTGGCTTACAGTTTGACTTACCGTATATACTTGAGTGTAAGCCGAGTTTTTCAGCACAGAAATTGTGGTGAAAAACCCTAACTCTACTTATACTCAAGTGTATAAAAAAAATTAACACTGTACTCATCTTTCCAGAGCCCCCCGCAGGTCCTCTTCTTGTTCCGGTGCTCCAGGTTCATCTTCAGGTTTTCCGGCTCCTCCTCAGGTTTCTCTGCCTCCTCTTCGGGTTCCTCAGGCTCCTCTTTGGGTCCGTATGCAATGCCGGTGCCACACACAATGACGTCGGGAAGTGGCTGACGTCATTGTGTGTGCTGGCCACGACCAAAGGAGCCGTAGGAACCCAGAGATGAGTCATAGGAACCTGAAGACGGATCTGGAGCTCCTGAAGCGGAGAGGACCTGTGTGTGTGTGTGTGTGTGTGTGTTTGGGGGGGGGGGGTTGGAAAGGTGAATACATTTTTTTTTGTAGGCATGGCATGCTCAGAGGGGGGCAGGGGCTGCTGGCTACATACTTAGGGCAGAGGCTGGCAGGCAATATACTGGGGGACAGGGGCTGGCTGTATACTGGGGGGGCAGGGCTGGCAGGTTATATACTGGCGGTTCAGGGTTTGGCTGTATAGTGGTTGGCAGGGGCTAGCTGTATACTGGGGGGTAGGGGCTGGCAAGCTATATACAGGGGATATGGGCTGGCAGGCTGTATACTGGAAGGCAGGGGGCTGGCCAGCTGTTTACTAGCTGGTGGCTGTGAACAATGCATTTCCCACCCTCTGCTTATACTCGAGTCAATAGGCTTTCCCAGTTTTTTGTGTTAAAATTAGGTACCTCGGCTTATACTCGGGTTAGCTTATAGTCTAGTAAATAAGTTTTGGTAAGCTTGCTTTCTATCCAACATTGCTTTCTACATTTTTGAGATCTAAGTTCTATAAGGTAATACTAAAGGAATATTTTTGAGGAACATTCATTAAATCTTTAATTAAATGAGTTGATAGGATTAAAATAACCCATACTATTTTTTTTAATGTGATTTTATTACAAGAATAAAGTAAACAAAGCTGCATTAGTCAATCACCCAGCAGTATCCATGTATACAAAAGCAAAGTACGTTAGCATACATGGTACTGTATGTAGGGGTTAGTATTGAATAAAGGGAAGCAGTTTAAAATTTTTTAAAAATTAAATTACAGTAAAACCTTACAGAAATGTCCTAGAACCTGCCTCAAAAATATACTTATTAGGACATTGTTAAAATTTTTATGTTTGGAATTAGAAATAAGTGTGGCTACGACTAAGGACTATATACAGTCCGAAACGCGTCAGACTTCTTTTCGTTATGAGACGTCTCTACTGTTTTTAAATTATATATTTTTTCGAATAAAGTGGAAATTTTAACGATATACTACCAAACCATTTTTTTCCTGCCTGGACGCCGGACAAACTTCTTTTCTTTGGTGTCATTAATGGTGTCTGTGTGTGCAAAGAAGCCACAGCTGTAACTTCACATCAACTGCATGTCACCTCTCAAGCAGATCACTAACATTAGCAGCATTAAGCTAACGACAGAATAAAGGCCATTGCCCAGAACCAATTTTGGTTCGAAACGGCAAATCACTGAACTAAATTCAGCATGCCAGTTTGGTTCAGTTAATTCTGTCTTGAGTGGGCAAAATCCTGCAAGTGCATGTAGCAAGTTTCCAAGACCAATTCACTTGTTGGCAATGAGGCAACAGAGACAGGTGGTGATGGAAGGTGCTGTGTAGATCACAACAGAGGAAAGTTCTTTTTCTATTTAAAACCACCCTTGCTTTAATTGATGATCCTGAAACAGAAAGGATAGCCTATTTCTACATGATTTATTTTAGTGACAGATGAAAAAAAATGTCTTTAATTGTTACAAGATGTGTAATAATTCATGTTGTCATTTGTCACAAATTATTTTCTCCGGTTCACAATAACTATCTATGTTTTCCACTTCAGGAGGATCACAGTGACTATGATAAATCTGAGAATCTTAATCAATTATGAATAAAACAGCAAAACAAAGATGAAAACTGGGTGTTTTGAGGAAGTGAATACAGAGGGTGAGGGACAGTGGAAGAATCAATGTTAATTAAACAATTATACTTTTGTACAATTGTAAAGCATGGTCCTTCTGATAGCTAATGGATTCTAGCATTCTGAGTGGTGATTTTCCCATAGACATTAAACTTATTACCAATTGTTGCTTAAAGCAATAACTGCGTACAGTTTAAAAAAAATACCGTATATACTCGAGTATAATGCCGACCCGAGTATAAGCTGAGACCCCTATATTTACCACCAAAAACTGTGAAAAACTATTGACTCGAGTATAAGCTGAGGGTGGGAAATGCATTGGTCACAGCCCCCCCCCCCCAGTATATAACCAGCAAGCCCTGAGTACTATATAGCCAGCCAGCCCCCATGTAATATATAGCCAGCCTGCCCCATGTAGTATACAGCCAGCCCCATGTAGTATACAGCCACCCCCTAGTAGTATACAGCCAGCCCCCATGTAGTATACAGCCAGCCCCTAGTAGTATACAGCCAGCCAGCCCCCATCTAGTATACAGCCAGCCCCCAGTAGTATACAGCCAGCCCCTAGTAGTATACAGCCAGCCAGCCCCTAGTAGTATACACCCAGCCAGCCCATAGTAGTATACAGACTGCCAGCCCCTAGTAGTATACAGCCAACCGGCCCCCCTCAAATATAAGCCGACCCGAGTACAAGCCGAGACCCCTAATTTTACCACCAGAAAATTGGAAAAACTATTGACTCCAGTATAAGCCAAAGGGGGGGGGTGCATTGGTCACAGCCTCCCCACCAGTATATAGCCAGCAAGCCCACAGTAGTATATAGCCAGACAGATCCCAGTAGTATATAGCTAGCCTGCCCCATGAGTATGCAGCCAGCCCAATGTAGTATACAGCCAGGCAGCCCCCAGTAGTATACAGCCACCCCCTAGTAGTATACAGCCAGCCAGCCCCCATGTAGTATACAGCCAGCCCCTAGTAGTATACAGCCAGCAATCCCCTAGTAGTATACAGCCAGCCCCTAGTAGTATACAGCCATCCAACCCCCAGTAGTATACAGCCAGCCCCTAATAGTATAGAGCCAGCCCCCAGTAGTATACAGCCTGCCAGCCCCCATGTAGTATACAGCCAGCCCATAGTAGTATACAGCCAGAAAGCCCCTAGTAGTATACAGCCAGCCCCTAGTAGTATACAGCCATCCAACCCCCAGTAGTATAAAGCCAGACCCTAATATTATAGAGCCAGCCCCCAGTAGTATACAGCCTGCCAGCCCCCAGTAGTATAAAGCCTGCCAGCCCCTAGTAGTATACAGCAAGCCTGCCCACAGTAGTATACAGCCAGCCAGACTCCATGTAGTATACAGCCAGCCTGCCCCCACATAGTATACAGCCAGCCTGCCCCCATGTAGTATACAGCCAGCCTGCCTCCATGTGGTATACAGCCAGCCTGCCTCCATGTAGTATACAACCAGCCCCATGTAGTATACAGCCAGCCAGCCCCCAGTAGTATACAGCCAGCCTGCCCCAAATAGTATACAGCCAGCCTGCCCCCATGTTGTATACAGCCAGCCCCATGTAGTATACAGCCAGCCCCCAGTAGTATACAGCCACCCCCTAGTAGTATACAGCCAGCCCCTAGTAGTATACAGCCAGCCCCTAGTAGTATACAGCCAGCTCTCAGTAGTATACAGCCTGCCAGCCCCTAGTAGTATACATCCAGCCTGCCCCCAGTAGTATACAGCTAGCCCCCATGTAGTATACAGCCAGCCATCCCCCATGTAGTATACAGCCAGCCTGCCCCCATGTAGTATACAGCCAGCCTGCCCCCATGTAGTATACAGCCAGCCAGCCCCTAGTAGTATACAGCCAGCCTGCCCCCATGTAGTATACAGCCAGCCTGCCCTCATGTAGTATAGAGCCAGCCTGCCCCCTACTAGCATACAGCCATCCTGCCCTACTAACAGCCAGCCGGCAGTTAAAGAAGACAGAAGAAAGAAGAGGAGCCACGTGGAAGGAAGAAAACGAGCGAACCAACATCAGGGACATTGGGGAGCCGTGTGGAGCATTGGGCATTGGGTTTTTTTATAGACTCGTGTATAATCCGAAGTGACTTTTTCAGCACGTGGTTTGTGCTAAAAAAACTCGGCTTATACACAAGTATATAGGGTATATTATTCTAAACATGTGGATCTTGGATTAGATCGCCACACTCAGTTAAGTCATCAGGGGCCGGCAAAGGTTATCATGACAGCCTCAGGTTATACAAAGACTGATTTTAACTCATCAATTGCAATGTGCGATTTACACATTGTAATAGATAATGTGTAAAATCCCCATGCCATGGCACTGGTATACTGCCATATATGGAAGTATATGGTAGGATCAATAAAACAACCTAGGTCTGAAAACTAGTAAAAAAAAAGGAAAAAAAAATGAAATACAAAAAAACCCATAAAAATTAAAATCCCCCCCTTTCTCAAAATCATAAACATGTTAGGTATCATCACATCCAAAAATGTCTGAACATTTTTTTCTCGTTAAACCCCATAAGAAAAAATAGCGCCACTTTTTTTTGTCATTTTGAAAAGTATAAAAATTCTAAAAAAGTGATCAGTCCTTAAAAAGGTAGCATTGAAAACATCATTAAAAGTTGCAAAAAATTACACCAGACACAGCTCCATACAATGAAGTATGAAAAAGTAGAGCCAGAATATGGAAAAATGAAGTATTTTCTTTTTGTAAAGGAGGTTTTATATAAGTTTGGCATCCCCATGGTCGTTCTGGCCCAAATAATAGAAGAGTCCTGTCATTTGAGGTGCTCAGTGAAAGCCGTAAAATCCAAGCCCACAAGAAAACGGTGCAAATGCATTTTTTCACTATTTCAATGTATTTGGAATTTTTTTCCGCTTGCACTATGAAGTGCAATTTGTTACGCAGAACACAAGCCCTGACACAGATCTTTACATGGAAAAATAAAAAAGTTATGGATTTTTGAAGGTGGGGAGTGAAAAATGAAAAAGCAAAAACGAAAAAGGGCCTCGGCGTTAAGGTGTTAAAGCTACATTATGTAACCTGTAAAATTCTGTTGTGCAGAAAAAAGAAAACCATTAGGAAAAAAACATCACTTCAAATGGCAAAAGAAGAATATGAACAGGTTCAACAAGAGCATGCAAATAAGAGAGAGGTAAGGACTAGAGATGAGCGAACATGCTCGTCCGAGCTTGATGCTCGGTCGAGCATTAGGGTACTCGAAACTGCTCGTTACTCGGACGAATACTTCGCCCGCTCGAGAAAATGGCAGCTCCCGCCGTTTTGCTTTTTGGCGGCCAGAAACAGAGCCAATCACAAGCCAGGAGACTCTGCACTCCACCCAGCATGACGTGGTACCCTTACACGTCGATAGCAGTGGTTGGCTGGCCAGATCAGGTGACCCTGGGATAGACTAGCCGCTGCCCGCGCTGCTCGGATCATTCTGTCTCTGGATGCCGCTAGGGAGAGAGCTGCTGCTGGTCAGGGAAAGCGTTAGGGTGTTCTATTAGCTTACTGTTAGGCAGGAGTGATTCTCAAAGAACCCAACAGCCCTTCTTAGGGCTACAATAACGTTCTACTTTTTTTATTTTAATTTGCATCTTTTACCATTTTGTGAGGAATTAGCAGGGGGACTTGCTACCGTTGTGTTTAGCTCTTAGTGGCACACATATCCATAGCAAAGACCGAAGTGGGAAAATTCAGTAGGGGTTGGATTTCTATTAGGCAATAACTCAGTGTCATCTCATCTGGCATAGTAGTGTGCTTCCTTTGATACTTGGCTAGAAAATAGCCATAGGAGAATACAAACAGCTTCTTGAAGCCTACAGTAGCGTTCTATATATTTGATTTCTGGTTGATCTGCTGGTGGCTTTAGTTTCTGCAGTGCATGTACTTGCCAATTCTGAGCAATTTGTAGTGAGACTTGCGACCGCTGTGTTCTGCGCTTAGTGGCGCACATATCCATAGCAAAGGCTGAAGTGGGAAAATTCAGTAGGGGTTGGATTTCTATTAGGCACTAACTCAGTGTCATCTCATCTGGCATAGTAGTGTGCTTCCTTTGATACTTGGCTAGAAAATAGCCATAGGAGAATACAAACAGCTTCTTGAAGCCTACAGTAGCGTTCTATATATTTGATTTCTGGTTGATCTGCTGGTGGCTTTAGTTTCTGCAGTGCATGTACTTGCCAATTCTGAGCAATTTGTAGTGAGACTTGCGACCGCTGTGTTCTGCGCTTAGTGGCGCACATATCCATAGCAAAGGCTGAAGTGGCAAAATTCAGTAGGGGTTGGATTTCTATTAGGCAATAACTCAGTGTCATCTCATCTGGCATAGTAGTGTGCTTCCTTTGATACTTGGCTAGAAAATAGCCATAGGAGAATACAAACAGCTTCTTGAAGCCTACAGTAGCGTTCTATATATTTGATTTCTGGTTGATCTGCTGGTGGCTTTAGTTTCTGCAGTGCATGTACTTGCCAATTCTGAGCAATTTGTAGTGAGACTTGCGACCGCTGTGTTCTGCGCTTAGTGGCGCACATATCCATAGCAAAGGCTGAAGTGGGAAAATTCAGTAGGGGTTGGATTTCTATTAGGCACTAACTCAGTGTCATCTCATCTGGCATAGTAGTGTGCTTCCTTTGATACTTGGCTAGAAAATAGCCATAGGAGAATACAAACAGCTTCTTGAAGCCTACAGTAGCGTTCTATATATTTGATTTCTGGTTGATCTGCTGGTGGCTTTAGTTTCTGCAGTGCATGTACTTGCCAATTCTGAGCAATTTGTAGTGAGACTTGCGACCGCTGTGTTCTGCGCTTAGTGGCGCACATATCCATAGCAAAGGCTGAAGTGGGAAAATTCAGTAGGGGTTGGATTTCTATTAGGCACTAACTCAGTGTCATCTCATCTGGCATAGTAGTGTGCTTCCTTTGATACTTGGCTAGAAAATAGCCATAGGAGAATACAAACAGCTTCTTGAAGCCTACAGTAGCGTTCTATATATTTGATTTCTGGTTGATCTGCTGGTGGCTTTAGTTTCTGCAGTGCATGTACTTGCCAATTCTGAGCAATTTGTAGTGAGACTTGCGACCGCTGTGTTCTGCGCTTAGTGGCGCACATATCCATAGCAAAGGCTGAAGTGGGAAAATTCAGTAGGGGTTGGATTTCTATTAGGCACTAACTCAGTGTCATCTCATCTGGCATAGTAGTGTGCTTCCTTTGATACTTGGCTAGAAAATAGCCATAGGAGAATACAAACAGCTTCTTGAAGCCTACAGTAGCGTTCTATATATTTGATTTCTGGTTGATCTGCTGGTGGCTTTAGTTTCTGCAGTGCATGTACTTGCCAATTCTGAGCAATTTGTAGTGAGACTTGCGACCGCTGTGTTCTGCGCTTAGTGGCGCACATATCCATAGCAAAGGCTGAAGTGGGAAAATTCAGTAGGGGTTGGATTTCTATTAGGCACTAACTCAGTGTCATCTCATCTGGCATAGTAGTGTGCTTCCTTTGATACTTGGCTAGAAAATAGCCATAGGAGAATACAAATAGCTTCTTGAAGCCTACAGTAGCGTTCTATATATTTGATTTCTGGTTGATCTGCTGGTGGCTGTAGTTTCTGCAGTGCATGTACTTGCCAATTCTGAGCAATTTGTAGTGAGACTCGCGACCGCTGTGTTCTGCGCTTAGTGGCGCACATATCCATAGCAAAGGCTGAAGTGGGAAAATTCAGTAGGGGTTGGATTTCTATTAGGCACTAACTCAGTGTCATCTCATCTGGCATAGTAGTGTGCTTCCTTTGATACTTGGCTAGAAAATAGCCATAGCAATAGGATGGGATTGTTTGGTTCTAAAAACTCAAAAAAAACAAAAAACACAAAAAAAAACAAAAAACACAAAAAAACACAAAAAAAAACAAAAAAAAAGTAAAAAAAAAAAAAAAGTTATAACTCTCATTTTAAAAATGTTTAACCCCAGGGCTAGGGGTAGAGGACGAGGGCGGGGACGTGGGCGTCCAACTACTGCAGGGGTCAGAGGCCGTGGTCCTGGGCGGGGTGAGACACCACCTGCTGATGAGGGAGCAGGGGAACGCCGCAGAGCTACACTCCCTAGGTTCATGTCTGAAGTTACTGGGACTCGTGGTAGAGCACTGTTGAGGCCAGAACAGTGCGAACAGGTGATGTCGTGGATTGCTGACAATGCTTCGAGCAATTTGTCCACCACCAGTCAGTCTTCCACGCAGTCCACCCATGTCACCGAAATCCCCACTCCTCCAGCTCCTGCACCTCAGCCTCCTCCCCCCCAGTCTGCCCCCTCCCAGGAAAATTTGCCATTTGAACCGGCATACTCTGAGGAACTGTTTTCTGGACCCTTCCCACAGTCACAAACCACTTGTCCGGTTGCTGCTGAGCAATTTTCCGATGCCCAGGTTTTCCACCAGTCACAGTCTGTGGGTGATGATGACCTTCTTGACGTAGTGGAAGTGTGTAAAGAGGTGTCCGACGATGAGGAGACACGGTTGTCAGACAGTGGGGAAGTTGTTGTCAGGGCAGGAAGTCCGAGGGGGGAGCAGACTGAGGGATCGGAGGATGATGAGGTGACAGACCCAAGCTGGGTTGAGAGGCCGGGTGAACACAGTGCTTCTGAGACGGAGGAGAGTCCTCGACCTGAACAGGTTGGAAGAGGCAGTGGTGGGGCCAGACGGAGAGGCAGGGCCAGAGCTGGTGCATCAGCGCCACTGTCAACTAGTGAAGCTCCCGTGGTGAGGGCTCTTGCGGCGAGGGCTAGATCTTCAGAAGTGTGGAGGTTCTTTAAGGAAACACCGGATGACCGACGGACTGTGGTGTGCAACATTTGCCAAACCAGGCTCAGCAGGGGTTCCACCACTACTAGCTTAACTACCACCAGTATGCGCAGGCATATGAATGCTAAGCACCCCACTCAGTGGCAACAAGCCCGTTCACCTCCGGCCGTGCACACCACTGCTCCTTCCCCTGTGTCAGCTGCTAGTCAGCCCCCTGCCCAGGACCCTGGCCCAAAAACCCCATCGTCGCCTCCACAATCCTCCACAGCATCCACCAGCGTTCAGCTCTCCATACCCCAGACGCTGGAGCGGAAACGCAAATATAGTGCAACCCACCCGCACGCCCAAGCCCTTAATGTGCACATCTCCAGATTGCTTAGCCTGGAGATGCTGCCCTATAGGCTAGTAGAGACCGAGGCCTTTCGCAACCTCATGGCGGCGGCCGCCCCTCGGTATTCGGTCCCCAGCCGCCACTACTTTTCCCGATGTGCCGTCCCAGCCCTGCACCAGCACGTGTCAGACAACATCATCCGTGCCCTGACCAACGCCGTTTCTGACAAGGTCCACCTGACCACGGACACGTGGACGAGTGCTGCCGGGCAGGGCCACTATATATCGCTGACGGCACATTGGGTTAACTTGGTGGAGGCTGGGACCGAGACTGACCCTGGGGCTGCTCATATACTGCCGACGCCGAGGATTGCGGGGCCTACCTCGGTCCAGGTGTTTCAGGCCTACTATGCCTCCTCCTCCTCCCACCCCTCCTCCACCTCCTCCTCCGAACTACCATCCGTGGGCACGGCGCCATCAGTCGGTAGCTCTAGGCACAGCAGCAGTGCCGTCGCTAAGCGACAGCAGGCGGTGCTCAAACTGCTGAGCCTAGGCGACAAAAGGCACACCGCCCAAGAGCTATTACAGGGCATCACGGCGCAGACTGATCTGTGGCTGGCACCGCTGAACCTCAAGCCGGGAATGGTTGTGTGTGACAACGGCCGTAACCTGGTGGCGGCTCTGCAACTCGGCAGACTGACACATGTGCCATGCCTGGCCCATGTGTTAAATCTGATAGTGCAGCGTTTCCTCAAGACATACCCCAATCTGTCTGATTTGCTCACGAAGGTGCGCCGCATCTGTGCGCATTTCAGGAAGTCCAGCCCAGATGCTGCCACTCTCAGGGCAGCGCAGCGCCGCCTCCAACTGCCCGCTCACCGACTGTTGTGCGACGTGCCCACGAGGTGGAATTCAACACTGACCATGTTATCCAGAGTTTACCAGCAGCGCAGAGCGATTGTAGACTGCCAGATGTCAACTTCCACCAGAACTGGTAGTCAGGTCAGTCAGCTTCCTCAAGTCTACAATGAGGAGTGGACGTGGATGTCTGATATCTGTCAGGTGCTGAGTAACTTTGAGGAGTCAACACAGATGGTCAGTGGCGATGCCGCCATCATCAGCCTCACCATCCCGCTGCTTGGCCTGTTGAAAAACTCTCTGGTCAGCATGAAGTCGGAAGCTTTGCGCTCGTCACAAGAGACGGGGGAAGAATATTCCCTTGTTGATAGCCAAAGCACCCTGAGGTCTGTTTCTCAGCGCATATCGGAGAAGGTGGAGGTGGAGGAGGATGAGGAGGAAGAGGAGGAGAATGTTGGCGAGACACAAGAGGGGACCATTGTTGAGTCCTTCACTGTTCAGCGTGTATGGGCAGAAGAAGAGGAGTTGGAGGAGTTGGAGGAGGAGGAAATGGACAGTCAGGCCAGTGAGGGGAGTGAATTCTTACGCGTTGGTACTCTGGCGCATATGGCAGATTTCATGCTAGGCTGCCTATCCCGTGACCCTCGCGTTCAAAGAATTTATTCCAGCACCGATTACTGGGTGTTCACTCTCCTGGACCCACGGTACAAGCAAAATCTTCCCACTCTCATCCCTGGAGAGGAAAGGAGTGTGAGAATGCATGAATACCAGCAGGCCCTGGTGCACAAGCTGAAACAGTATTTCCCTTCTGACAGCGCTAGCGGCAGAGTGCGTAGTTCTGCGGGACAAGTAGCGAGGGAGAGTAGGCGAGCAGGCAGCTTGTCCAGCACTGGCAAGGGTACGCTTTACAAGGCTTTTGCCAGCTTTATGTCACCCCAGCAAGACACTGTCACCTGTCCCCAGTCTCGGCAGAGTAGGGCTGATCTTTACAGAAAGATGGTGAGGGAGTACGTAGCTGACCATACCATCGTCCTAAATGATCACACAGCTCCCTACAACTACTGGGTTTCAAAGCTGGACATGTGGCACGAACTGGCGCTGTACGCCTTGGAGGTTCTTGCCTGCCCTGCCGCTAGCGTCTTGTCCGAGCGGGTTTTCAGTGCAGCTGGTGGCATCATCACCGATAAGCGTACACGCCTGTCGACTGACAGCGCTGACAGGCTGACGCTTATTAAAATGAATAAAGGCTGGATTTCTCAGAATTTCCAATCTCCACCAGGTGAAGGAAGCTCAACCTGAATAATTGATCCACTCCTCCTCCTCCTCCTCATTTTCCTCCTTCTCCTCCTCTTTGTACAGTAAAGCAGAGGAAAATGGCTATTTTTTGACAGGGCCCACTGGCTCTTGCTATACTTCATGCATTTAATTTTTCTGGAGGGCCACCTACCCGGTCCTCTGTTTGAAACAATTTTTGTGAGTGCCACATACAGGCACTCAATCTATTCCATTTTTCTGGAGGGCCACCTACCCGGTCCTCTGGTTTGAACAATTTTTGGGACTGCCACATACAGGCACTCAATCTATTCCATTTTACTGGAGGGCCACCTACCTGCTCCTCTGGTTTGAAGAATTTTTGGGACTGCCACATACAGGCACTCAATCTATTCCATTTTACTGGAGGGCCACCTACCTGCTCCTCTGGTTTGAAGAATTTTTGGGACTGCCACATACAGGCACTCAATCTATTCCATTTTACTGGAGGGCCACCTACCTGCTCCTCTGGTTTGAACAATTTTTGGGACTGCCACATACAGGCACTCAATCTATTCCATTTTACTGGAGGGCCACCTACCTGCTCCTCTGGTTTGAAGAATTTTTGGGACTGCCACATACAGGCACTCAATCTATTCCATTTTACTGGAGGGCCACCTACCTGCTCCTCTGGTTTGAAAAATGTTTGGGACTGCCACATACAGGCACTATCCAAATTAAATTGTCTCCATAGCAGCCTCCACACGTTGTCTCCATTGCTACCTCCAAAAGTCGTCCATATAGCTGCCTCCATACATCGTCCCTTTATCAAACGAGGTGTGTCAGGCAGAAATTTGGGTTGTTTTCATGGATTCCACATCAAAGTTGTTAACTTTGTCGCCACCCTGCTGTGTTATCCACAAAATATACTGGCAAACTTTTACCATTTAGGGATATTATTTCAGCGCTTCTTGCGCATCTGTTTACATTCCCCTCACCCGGCATATCCTAAACTTATAAGAACGCTACTACACTTGATCTTATACAAAAGGTTCTTAGAAGTGCTGTTTGGGGAGTAGCCTAGAGACAGGGGCTTGGATTGGCGAAAGCTCGCCTGGCAGCGGAACGCCAGCTCCATGCGCATCATGCGCTTCTTGCGCATCTGTTTACATTCCCCTAACCCGCCATATCCCAAACTTATAAGAACGCTACTACACTTAACTTGGTGCAGGCTGGGACCGAGTCTGACCCTGGGGCTGGTCATATACTGCCGACGCAGAGAATTGCGGGGCCTACCTCGGTCCAGGTCTCAAAGGCCTACTATACCTCCTCCCACCCCTCCTCCACCTCCTCCTCCTCCGAATTACCATCCGTGGGCATGGCGCCATCAGTCGGTAGCTCTAGGCACAGCAGCAGTGCCGTCGCTAAGCGACAGCAGGCGGTGCTGAAACTGCTGAGCCTAGGCGATAAAAGGCACACCGCCCAAGAGCTATTACAGGGCATTCCACATCAAAGTTGTTAACTTTGTCGCCACCCTGCTGTGTAATCCACAAAATATACTTGCAAACTTTTACCATTTAGGGATATTATTTCAGCGCTTCTTGCGCATCTGTTTACATTCCCCTCACCCGCCATATCCTAAACTTATAAGAACGCTACTACACTTGATCTTATACAAAAGTGCTGTTTGGGGAGTAGCCTAGAGACAGGGGCTTGGATTTGCGAAAGCTCGCCTGGCAGCGGAGCGCCAGCTCCATGCGCATCATGCGCTTCTTGCGCATCTGTTTACATTCCCCTCACCCGGCATATCCTAAACTTATAAGAACGCTACTACACTTGATCTTATACAAAAGTGCTGTTTGGGGAGTAGCCTAGAGACAGGGGCTTGGATTGGCGAAAGCTCGTCTGGCAGCGGAGCGCCAGCTCCATGCCAAGATCCAACTAACATAGTTTTAACTGCAGCACCTTTAATCTACTACTAGTTCACTGCCTCCATACATGGTCCCCTTATCAAACGAGCTGTGTCAGGCAGAATTTTGGGTTGTTTTCATGGCTTCCATGTTAACTTTGTCGCCACCCTGCTGTGTAATCCACAAAATATACTGGCAAACTTTTATCATGTACCGATATTATTTGAGCACTTCTTGCTCACCTCCTTTGGTTCCTCTCTGCCACCCATTGGTTTGAAGCCTGAGTCCATTTAGGGTATGTCGCCATGACACTCTCTAGCCTGCTGCCGCTGCCTCTGCATGCCGTCCCCTATAGTGTCAGGGTCAATTATTGCATGTTTTAGATACTATCTAGCTTCATTCTGTCACTCTGTCATGGCCATGCTGTTGCCCATAATTTTGGCATAATGGTGCGTTTAAGCAGCCTCAGAGGCATCCATGCATGCTGCCCCTGCTGTTTCCTGTCCATTTCCGTGGTGTTTCCATCCTTTTCTGAGGTTCCCAGGTGTTTGGCCAAGCTTCCCTGTGCAGAGCCTTGGTCCCCTTGAAAAATGCTCGAGTCTCCCATTGACTTCAATGGGGTTCGTTATTCGAGACGAGCACTCGAGCATCGGGAAAAGTTCGTCTCGAATAACGAGTACCCGAGCATTTTAGTGTTCGCTCATCTCTAGTAAGGACACCAAATAGTTTCACTTGCAATTTGTTTCACTTGGAGATCCTACACTTGCAGAGGATGGAAGAACCTTCCGCAGAACTTCACCGCACAGGGGAAAACCACGACTGGACGTGGACCCTCTGGTTGGATTTTTAAACTCCCATTGTGAACACGGCATTGACAGACTAGACTGCAGCCCCCCCCCCCCCCCGACCCAACCCTCTCTCACCCTCTCTGTCCTGCCCCTTCTTCCCTCCCCTACTCCTTAGCTTGATTTGTTTGATTTTGTAGGTTCATACCAGAAGTGGTTCTGGAATAAATGTACTATCCTAACAAAGCTTTCTAAAAAAACTTGCTACTGTAGAAATATTCCGCTTCTGTAATTCCATCTGTTTTGTGCTTTTATCCATATAGTTTATCCTAACCTGTTTATATGTGAATCGTATGCACCGATTATATGTATGTAAATCACTTGATTCTCAATAAATGAATTTAAAAAAAATATATATATATATATATATATTTCTTCTACTATTTCCCTCTGTTATAAGGATATATCATTAGAATTCCTAGTGTATCCTTACAATGTAGTATAGCAGCATAGCAATCCACTATGTTCATATAGTGGGGTACATCTTCCGGTTGAGCTCTTCCCGTTAAAAGCTGGAGGAGGTACGAACATAGGCAACAAGCAGTGATTTATTGATGCCGGTGCTCAGGGTGTCTCCATAGTGAAGTAACTGTCCGTATTTGGAATCCATCCCCCAAAGCTTCTAATGGCCTCCGTTGATTGTATACTTTTTTACCCTCAAGAAGGGTGATGATCAAGTGTGGGCTACTATGCTGTATTTAAAAGTGTCATTCCGTAAATCATATTTAACTTCTATCCACAGAATAGGAGATTCACGTCTGATTGCATGGGTGGGGGCAGATTGTTAGTGGGCAGTATAAGGCCTGTGATTCTGACGCCATCCTGTAAGGCAGAAATTCTTTAGTAGTGTGTGAACTGCAGAAGAAAAACTTGTCCTGTTGAGTCCAGTTATGGATTCTAGAAAATGGGGAGGGAAAAATGAAAATGCAACAACGAAAAAGGGCCTCAGCGTTTAAGGGTTTATGGAGCACATAAAAAATGTTCACAACACTATCCTCCATACAATATTAAAAATGATCTCAAATGACAGTTAATGTTCTATAATATTTACATACCATATTTTTATATAGCGATATTATTTAGGTATGACTATAAGGCTCTGTATTCATACAGTACTTGACCATGTATGTAATTTTATGCTTCAGCATGACCTGCTTATATCACTAGTATTGAAAAATGATTTTGGATTAAATAAAATGCTTTAGAAATAATAATTATGTTTTATGTGAAGCATCTAATTTGCTGTGAAGAGCAGCTTTTGATATATGAAAGTGTCCATTCCTACCTCCTTATCTCCATTCACTATAGTGTATCCATAAATCTTCTTGTGTTCTCATCTTATATAGATTTTAAGAGCCAGACATGATTTGTAACTCTGATTTGTAAAGTTTATTGCCTCTATCTGACTGCCTGTTTCTTCTCTCCTGGAAAACTTCCACCTCCCAAGTCAGCTCTGGACGCTTCATAAATATTATTGCGGAGTGTAGCAAATAAAAAATGGGGATGAGGGTCAGAAAGAAATTTACCTGATCCTTGAAAGTATAAGCACATAATCAATTAGAGAGTCATGTGGCAAAAAAACTATGGATAAATATCTTTTTTTCCTCCAGAATTTCACAAAGCACTAATTCACTGTTTTGCACTACAGGCAGTCCCCGAGTTACGTACAAGATAGGGTCTGTACGTTTGTTCTTAAGTTGAATTTGTATGCAAGTCGGAACTGTATTTTTTATCCTTGTAACTCCAGACACATATTGGGTTGTCATAAGAACCAGGATAAACAATAAATCTTAACTACAGACACATTTAATAATGGTTATAGCTGTTTATTGTAGCTTTGGACTAAAGAACAGTAAATTACCAATATCCAGAGGTCCGTTTGTAACTAGGGGTCGTCTGTAAGTCGGCTGTTCTTAAGTAGGGGACCGCCTGTATATTAGGATAGGTATGATGAAATATGATTGCTACATCAGATGCCGATAGAAGCGTAAACTTTTGAGCTTAAGTTAACCTCAGGACCCTGAATGAATGGAGCTGCAGTGCTATCCTATTCAATGATAAAAAAAAATTGTCTTTAATTTTTACAAGATGTGTAATAATTCGTGTTGTCAGAGATATCGGGCTATAGTGCTGTGCATCCCGTGGGAAACATTCAAACTTGGTTAAACTACTTCATTATAGCTAAGGATTGAGAAATGCTGTAAATCAGGATCAGTGCAAAGTCAATAATGCAATGTTTTTGGAATTACTTTACATTCAATGACAGATCCTACTACAATCATAAGAAATATTATATCCCCTTAGAAAGTTATGGTGTTGTGTATCACTTGTGGCATGGTCATCATTGTGTAGGAGAGGAAATTACCGGTAGATGTTTTTTTCTATTACAGCAACTAGAATATGTATTATATCATACTGGGTGCTGGTCTCTTGGAAGACCTGGTGCAGGACTGCTGAAGCGGAGACAGAGGTGTGATCACTGCTCCAGACCAAAGCTTCTACATTCTAATGGGTCTAATAATGCACCAGGTACAAAATCCCTTAATACTTTCAGCACTTAGCCCTTTTTCGTTTATATATTTGAGTTTTTTTACTCGATGTATGAAGACTTGTCTGTGGGGCAACTTTTTATTTTTACAAATTTTTATTGGTGCCATTTAATATTCCATGCAATAAGCTGGAAAGCTGGAAAAAAATTCCAAGTGCAGTGAAATTGACACAGTTGAGAAGTTTTGTTTGGACTCATTTTTAAGACATTCTTTGTCTGCTCCAAATGCCGGGGTCCCTTTATTCTTTGGGTCTGTATGATCACATCTGGCCACTACTTTCAGTTATAGTGTTCAAGGTCGGCAATAACTGTTTTCATATTTTGATAGATTGGGTGATACCTAACATATTTATGATGTTTACTGCTAATTTATATGTGTTCAAGGGAAAGGTTGATTAACTTTTACCTTCTACATTTTTTTTTACTATTATTTCAGACCCCATAGGTTACTTTAGCCTTGGAGGGTCTGATCGTTCATACAATATACTGCAATACTACAGTACTGCTGTTCTCTAATAGCCTGTCATCGGCAGACTATTAGAGATCAATATCCATGGCAAGTCTTTAGTCTCTATGAGATAGTAGGCTGCCATGGTAGCCCGTGAGCTCGCTCCATTCATCCCCTGTAGCACCATGACGTTATAGTACACTGTGGTCAGCAAAGGGGTTAAATAAGGGTGTGGAACAGTGAGAAGGGGCTCTCTGGAGAGGGCAACACATAAGTGACAAAAGGTTGCTGAAAGTGCTTTGCATGCTGGCAGGGTTACTCCCTCTGGTTGTTAGTGAGGGTCACCAGAATGTGAGTGCAGAACAGGCAAGGATTTAATTGCTTTATATTTTGTTTGATGCTAATGTTTTTTTTCTGAAAATAACAAATGTCCTTCAAATTAGGAAAATACAACCACAAGATGAACCACAGTACGTGCTAAATTTCTTAAGATTCTTCTTACAAAATCAAGACCAAAATACTAAATGATGGAAAAATTAACCATACCTTTACTGTTTCCATAGGAATTTAAAGGTTAAAAAGTAACCTCGTGCTGCTAATTAAATGCTTTTGATTCATTGTTTATCAGCAAGTGTGAACAGCAGAATCTTCAAAGATTTGCTGGTTTTCAGCATGGATTCAGGTCAACACAATGGGGTCCGCGGAGCGCATTTTCATCAGATTTCTCCACGATTTCCGTTTTGCGGTTGTCCGTTTTGGCGCACGTGATCGGATTTTGGGGTATCGGCACCGGTTTGCATGCGACAGAAATCGATGGACGGGCCGTCGGACAACCAACGGATTCGGACAACGTGCGGGAGATAACATTTAGAAATGTGTCGCAAGACACGCACTTACATGCACTGGGAACAAGCAGGTGAACTCCGGGGGACCTCGGCGCAGAAGGGACAGATGCAGGAACTTGGGCGCACGATCTCCTGAATCCTCGTCGGACAACGAACTGTGGGATCGCGATAGGACCGGGTAAGCAAATCTGCCCCAATGTTGAGGAGAACAGACATCAGCAATGATCTTACAAGAGCAATTGTCGAAGACTCCCTGATCACTTTACTTATCTTCACATTCTGCCACCGACCCTTATGGATTCATATGACAGCCTAACCTTATTTTATAGATGCACAGGGATGGCAGTGCCCAGCAACCTTTTCTCCCCTGCAGACCCCAGTCTTGCAGTGATGTGTCGTTCGCAAACGAGCCAACTCTAAGAGCCACCTCTTGTTCATGAACACATGAGCCGCCTCCCGTAAGTGAGCCAATCGGGTTAAAAGTGGAGTGGTGTGGGGTGACTGACTGGCCTGTGGCTCTCTATTATGTATTTAATAGGGAGCCGTACAGGAGCCAAAAGAGCCGGTTCTTCTTAGTGAGTGGAGCTTAAAGAGCCAGCTCACTAAGAAGAGCGTAATGGCGCTGGGCTCCTCCCAGGTCCTGCATCCTACAGCTTACAGAGCTGCTCCACCTAGACAATGGAGGCCACACACCCAGAGCATAGCCTGGGACTGGCAACATAGAGTACAGCCTAGGAAGATGAAGTGAGGAGGGAACCCTGTCTGTA
Source organism: Engystomops pustulosus (assembly GCF_040894005.1). Taxonomy (NCBI): domain Eukaryota; kingdom Metazoa; phylum Chordata; class Amphibia; order Anura; family Leptodactylidae; genus Engystomops; species Engystomops pustulosus. The sequence continues at coordinate 65,274,079 of NC_092414.1, read as the reverse complement.
CTGAGTAGGGAAGGAAATGCTTGTGTGTTGAAAGTGGGGGTGGTGGACTTGTGTATTGTGAGTGGGAGCTTGTGTGTGGTCAGCAGGGAGACGGGAGCTTGTGTATTTTCAGTGGGGGTGGGGACTTGTGTGTATTGTGAGTGGGGAGCTTGTTTGTTGTGAGTGGTGGCGGGGGTTTGTTTAGGTTGTGAGTGAAGAACTTGTGTGTTGTTAGTGGGCAAGGGAAGCTTGTGTGTTGTGAGTTGTGGAGGGGGGTATTATTTTTGTTGTGAGTGGGGGAAAGGACTTGTCTGTGTTGAGGGTGGTGAAGGAGGAGTGTGTGTGTTGTCAGTGGGAAAGAGGGTAGTCTATATGTTGTCAGTGGCGGAACTTCTGTCTACACTGATATGTGTTGTGTTATATGTGTAGGTCCATCAGCCACATTTTCTCAATTTCTTACATGGACCTTTTCTGTTTGATGGGTGTATAGTTCCATTAAATCAGGTTTGGATGTGTGATAATGCCTCCATTTTTTTTTTAAATTTGAGTTTGTATATGGACCATAACGCAGTTCAAGCTTAGCAGGGAAGGCAGTGCTTGTACTGATTACAGATGTGGTTAGACCTAAACACTCACGTTTAGGTGTTTTACATTGCACCAGATGTTTTACATTGTTTGCAGGCAAAACACATGTTGCTCGCTCTCAAATGAGTCTGTGATTGGGAGAAGCTCCCTACACAGTGTTAACATATCTACTGTGATGGAAAAGTGTTGGACCTCTGTAACCTGCATTTTTAATATATTTGTGGTGAAAAGTGAACTAAACAATAGGGTCATTGTTCTTACACCCCTTTCTATATGCACCCTGGCTGGTGATAAAATATGTTCAATAACCGGATGTCATGTATGTGCACGGACCGTCTGTACCTTTTATATAAGCGCTCTGGTTGCCCCATTATACATGTACAATGGAGGCATTGGGGCACATTTACTTACCCGGTCGAGTCGCGATCCAGTGGCGGATTCTCCGACACTGATTCGGGTCCGGGCGGGATTCACTAAGGTCCATGCACCGATATCCACTAGGTGTCACTGCTCCGCCGAGGTTCACTTGAGTTCACCAGAGTCAACCTTATACTTCTTGGTGCAGGTAAGTGTGTGTCAAGCGACACGTTTTTTTTTTAAACTCTGCAGTTTTTCCGAATCCGCCAGGTTTTCCGACGACCACGCCCCCGATTTCCGTCGCATGCATGCCGCCGTCGATGCGCCACAATCCGATCGCGTGCGTCAAAAACCCAGGGCAATTCAGGGAAAAAATGGCGCAAATAAGTAATATTCTGGAAACCTGACGAAAAATAGCGATTCAGGCCCTTAGTAAATGACCCCCATTGTCTGAAACCTCTATAGCAAATGTGTAAACAGATGCCAGAAAATATAATGCAGCATTTCTACTAACATTATATGAAAAGGGCACATACGCTTTTTAGTCCATGTGTACTTCCAAAATCATTTGGTCTAATACATACAAATCAAATTTGTGACATGGTTTAAGACAGTAAACTGTAATGGTTGGGTCAGGCCAGCAAAATTTGTGTGTATGGAGCCCTGAAATTCCGTATGGCAGCCCTTCAAAAGGAGGTTCTACAAGCTTTTGATTTATAGTGGTCTTAAATGGGAACCTGTCATCAGTAAAGTAATTTTTACATGATGACAAGTTCAAACAGCCTCTGGCATGTTGATTTAAAATATTCCACAGTATATATTCCATTTCCATCATAAAAATTATACTGTTTTTTAATAATTTCTTTAAGATTGTCTGGTGGTGAGTGGGCGGTAATTCCTGAGTGGAAAGCCAGTTCAAAAAGGAATTGCTTGCAGCAGTGATGAAGGGTCTGTGGGAGGAGGAGGGTTATGAGTGAAGAAGAGGGAGGCATTGAGGAAAAGATGACTATTTATACTTGTCAGTCTCAAAGGTAGTGGATCCACTGAACCACTGTGGATGATGACACAAGCCACTACCTGGGACTGAAGTCTAAGTGGCACCCGGTTTTCACCAGAGCCCGCCGCAAAGCGGGTTGGACTTGCTGCGGCGTGGTACCACCAGGTCGTTCCACAGGCGTGACTTGTCTGCAGTGGCAGCCAAGGTTGAGAACAAGGTACAGAAATGGCAGGCAATCTTGTAGTCGGGGACAGGCAGGAAGTCAGGACGGGCAGCACAGGATCAAAGTCGAAGACGTAGCAACAGGTCAGGGCAGGCGGCAAAGGAGTGAAGTCAGAAACGGAACCGGGGTCACAACGGGAAATCACAGAAAGGCATCAAACACAGTTTTCTCTAAGGCATGAGGCATGAAGATCCAGCAGGGTATGCAGGAAGAGGCAGGCTTTTGTAGAATTTTGAGGAAATGATCAGCGGCAATTAATAGACTGCATACTTAAAAAATTTTGAGAAGCCGACCTGCGTGCGCCCTAGGAGTTGGGGATGTGCGCGCATGGTAAATGGGAGAGAAACAGGAGCCCGGACAGGTGAGCTGCGCGGGCGATGCACTGGCGGGGGCAGAGGAGCACGAATGAGTCAGCGAACCCCGATATGGGTCGTGGGACTACATGGGACAGTACTATTCCTCTTGTTCTGGGACTCACCACACACAGCTGGCAGGGAGCCAAGTAATGTTAAAAAGCATTGGAATTATTCACAACAATGCATTTCCATTAATTTCTTATATATAGCATTTCCATCTTGGCTTTATTTTTGGTAAATAACACAGTGGCCCACTTTTATCAAAAACAGTGAAAACTGCATGATGTGCACTTTGCCTGTGGAGTGTGCAGGGTGCACCAGATTCAGCAATTGTGGCGGATATTTTCCCTTAATCTGGTACCTCCTGCACTGCTCCTGCAGAATGCACTATTTTTTGCTGCACATTCTTTCTGTCTTGTCAGACACAGAGCAGCTGCGAAACACAAAACTGGCGCAGACACTGTATAAATACATGTGCAAGCAGTTTGCACTTTCTTTTCAGTGCAAAGTCAGACAGAAAAATGGCACAAACACTATAATAAATGTTAGTTTGGTATGTTCTGTATTATTTATTTGTGTTTGTATTTACTTAATTGTAACAACTTCTAAGAATCAACTAATTTATAATATCCTCATACTGTACATGTAAATTGTTAAAGATGATTCAGCCAATTACATAATGTGCACTACATTCTGTAAGGTATAAAATTAATCATCTTCAGAATACACTCGCTGCTTATCTTTCTTATTTCGCTTCAGAACATGGGTATATATTAGGAAATTACATGACAAGCAATCTATTAATGGTCAATGGCTGTTTTTTCCTCCATTGTATTATTATTGGCAACATTTAGCGAGAAACTGTGATAATGCAATGGAAATTTCTAAGTCTTTTACCCTTTCTGACACAAAGTAATCCGCGTATGATCCATGACCTCACGGGATGCTTGTGGATAATTGCAGCATATTGCCTGAAAAGAGACTATTATAACCTTGGAGCATAAGCTTGTTAAAGGGATGTTCCAATTACATATGAGCTGCAAAGTCTCCTCAGATTTGCATCTATGCACCTGACACATTTTAGCTACATGAGTAAATGCCATCAGTAGCCTTGCTCCTTCTGAGTTTTAACTTTTTACTAAGTCTAAAGATCACATTTGAAAGCTTTGCCATGTTTCAGAGCTTTTATGTTTGCAGAATTAATCTTTTCAGCAGAATAATTGCTAAGAAATGCTTCTCAAGAGACTAATTCGGAGGGAATTTGTTGTCATCAATAATGTAAAAAATATAACATTAAATTAAGATGTACAATATTCTGTACAGGCTCAGCAACTTTATGCACAAAGTCATTTGTATACTTCATCTGTATTCCAAGTGCTGCTTATGATGACCCTTTATGCTTGTGACACATTGACATGGCAGTCTTTGGTGTGGATTCCTTCTGGAGACCTTCCTTGCCTTTCTTTTCAGATGGACATGTGCAGATATTTGTGCTGTGAGATGATTAGCTTTACAAGTCCACAAAGTTTCACAACATTTTGGCATAATGTGTGACCACTGATAGGTTGTGTTGGTCCTGTTGAGGCTTTTGCTAGCATTTCATAATATTACATTGCACTAGGTTCATGAGAAAGTCCTCGACAAAAATAAAGCAAGATAATAAGTTAAAGTATGACATGGATTCCCCTACTGCATTCCGCCAAGTGCTAGTCTTCAACTTGGGTTGCTATCACTTATTATGTCATGGCCACACTGTTATAGATTGTGCTGAATGAGAGCACAACAATGTATCGATGCACTCCAGCACCACAATGACATCATAGGGGGCAGTGATTTGCCCTAGATGGCAGCCCCCATGCGCCGCCAGCATTTAAATCCCCCAGTGGCTTAAATGGTTAACACCTGCAATCAGTGACAGTATTATGCAGCAAATTCCCAATGTGTATGAGGAGAGTTCAGCAATGAGCCCTCTTCATACACTTGTTGCCGCACTATGATGGTTACATCATCATATTACATCATCATGTAACAGCTCTTAGATTTAGGATGCAACAGTGAGATACAACTCCACACATGTTTAACTCTGTTCTAAGATTGTTAACCTTTCCTTCCATATGTATCCCACCTCATACATTGCACAAGTCCTGAGGAAGTAGGGGGAGGGGGAGACAGAGTCTGCAAAGCCAGATCACAGAGGGGCTAGGGTAGCCCTTCCCGGCTAATTAGCATACTTTAAAATATTTATTTTAGAAGGAAGGAGGCCATGAATAACAAATAAAAGAAGATTATCACTGTACCTGGATCTATCAGTAAGTGTCCCTGGTTTATCGCACTTGATTTTTATGGCAATTTTCAAAGGGAAAAGAGAGGGAAAAGTGTGAGTGTGTGTTAAACCATAATTTTTACTAAATTATATTAAGATTGGGTACACTTTTATGCATTTGCATATGGATAAAATTTCATGTAAAAATTCATCAAATCGCCACTGTAGAATCGTGTTGGGACTAATGGCAGATGTCCCCACGGATTCCACACAGTCTGCCTTATACCATTTAAATTCCCCTAAATATTATTAGGAGAAAGAATATACCAGGATTATTGGGAAGTTAGGACTTCCCATCTGCAATAAAGATTCCTAAGTGTTACGTCCGAATAATTAAAGCAACTCTCAACTTCAAGGGGCCGGAAGAACCCAAATTTTCTAGGCAAAACACGTATAGGGACAAGCAATCTCACTGGAGATCTGGGACAGCAAAATACCAGGTATAGCTATTAGTCCCAGCAAGATGAATTCTCACTTCTACGGTGGTGTTTGGATTCATTTTTACATGAAATGTTATCCATATGCAAATTAGTCTTATGGCACATAAAAGTGTATCCCATCTTAATAAAATTTAGTAAAAGTTATGTTTTATCACACTCACACTCTTCTCTCTATACCACTTTTCCCAATGTAAATTTGCATTCTATTGGTGGTATACATACCTGAGTGTACCCTATACCAGTATTCACTATTCCTTATATGATTTTGATGGTAGATTTCCTTTAATATTTACCTGTCTTACTTAAATTGTGCATTTTATTGATATATGGATAATATAGAGAACACTCTATCATAGAAGTTTCCTTATATTCTCTACCACAAATCCTAGAAAAAGTAAAAAAAAAATTGTTCAAGAAGCTCCTGGAAAGACTCCTAGAACAATTAAACTATTTGTTGTACAGTAGTTTAGGACATAGATTCATCCTAATGAAGGGCTTGCCTACTTTTCCCATTTACAAACGCCACAATAATAATAATTATTCAATTTTTATTTCAGTGGCTACTCAGACCGCACATAAGGCTTTGGCACATTGGAGTGTTTCTCATTTATCCAAATACAAGAGATTTGGGGGATTTATCATACCAGCACTTAATGTTATCCCCACAAGCAGGCTGTCCCTGTGTGGTGTAGAATTGGGATATGACCTGTGCCAGGAAATGCTGCAGGTTACAAGTTAATATGGGGTGTACCTGCCCTGCACAGGCTCACTTTGGGGCCTGCCATGGCCCACTTGCCATAGAGAGGGCTCAAGTTGCAATTCCAGTCCAAGTGCCAGAAATTGTAACTTTATGAACTTGTTTATGCTTGAGTCTTCTTCTCTACTGTTCTATACCAGTATATTTAAGAAATGTTGACATTTCACATTGTTTAATCGGTTGTATTGGGTCTTTTAAAAGTATCATTTTTATTCATGTTGAAAATTCTTTTCAATTGCTTAGTATCAGATGCAAAGAAATTCAACAAAGAAATTCTAAGTCCATTTATAATCAGAGTGAGAGATTTCACTGACCTTCCTTAGTTGGAAGACAAAAAAAATTTAGAGAAAGGTCAGATGACAAGTTCATTGTCAAACCTTCTGAGATGTGACTGCCTTTGATAGAGACACTCAAATGTCAAGAATTTCTAATGATGCAAAAATATGTGTTAACACATGTAGAAGTCAGGATTTTTTACAGATTGTCACTAAATCATTTGGTGAATTGCCGACAGAAACTTTCTTTTTATATTTCCTTTTGAATAAGTGTGACATACTGTAATTAAGAATGAATGATTTATTAGCATTTAAAATGAATGTGGTTTATTATTATGGAATTAAAGTCAAATGGTTGTTTATTTTCAGCTATAAAATGTTCCACATTCATTTCTATGGAAACCAAAGAACATGTTTTAACTCTAAACAACCTGATTGAAATCACATCAGAATGCAATGAGGAGGATTTCATGGTAGATTTGGTGCACATAAAATATTGCTGAAGAATAAGATAAATAAGAAAAATCAAACCAACCTGTTTCTTAGCCCAGACTTAAAGGGAGCCTGTTAGCAGCAATTGACTGCATAAACCATTATCAGTATATTGTCAAGCAGCTGACATATCTTCCAAATCATGTTTCTTTCATCACTCAGTGTGGTGGCATCATCCAGAAAATCTACTTTGAAGTGAGATGTAAATTGGTTGTATAGAGTCATGGAGGTAGAGATTTAACCCCTTAACGCTGAAGCCACTTTTCACCTTCCTGACACGGACCATTTTTTAAAATCTGACATGTGTCTATTTAAGTGGTTATAACTTTGGAACGCTTTAACATATCCAGTTGATTTTGAGAATGTTTTTTCGTGACACATTGTACTTCATGCTGGTTGAGAAATTTAATAAATATATTTAGTATTTATTTATGAAATAAATGGAAATTTGGCAAAAATTTTGAAAAAAACAATGTTTTCCAAATTCAAAATTTTCTACTTTTTGGAAAGTTGGTCATATCACTAAAATAACTTGATAACTAACATTTTCCATATGTCTGCTTTAACTTGGCATCATTTTTCAAACATCTTTTCCTTTATTTTGGATGTTAGGAGGCTTATAACTTTAGGTGCAATTTTTCAGATTTTCACGAAAATCATCAAAACCTACTTTTGGAGGGTCAATTTAGTTAGAAGTGACTTTATAAGGCCCACATGACAGAAACCCCCCACAAATGACACCATTTTAGAAACTACACCCCTCAAAATATTCAAAACAACCTTTGGGAATTTTGTTAACCCTTTGAGCGTTTCATGAGCGTGAAAGATAAATGAAAGTGAAATTAGAGAAATGTAATTTTATCTTACTATAGATTCATTGAACACTAAAATTTGCACCTTCACAATGGGTTAAAAAGGAAAATGCATTTTACAATGTTTAGGGCAATTCCTCCTGAGCATGCCAATACCCATTTTGTCACTGTACCCTGCTGTACGGGCACAGGGGGGCACTTGGAATGGAAAGAGCGTTGTTTCGTTTTTGCAGGGTAAATATGGCTGAAAAAGTTTACATGTGTCAGGATGCATTTGGAGAGCCATCGTGGTACCAAAACAGAGGAAAGCCCCAACATGAGACACCATTTTGGAAAGTACACACCTTGGAGAGTTTAGCAACGTGTAATTTGTGTATTTTCCCCAACAGGTGTTTGATTCAATTAGGCCCCAAAAGGGAAAAAAGGTGAAAATTTTCTCAAAAAAGTCACTTTTACCCCAAATTTTTGTAAGCCACAAGGGATAAAAGATGAAACAACCCCATAAATGTGTAAAACTATTTCTCCTAAGCACAGAACTGCACCACTTTTGCATATAAAGTGTTGTATGGGTGTAAAGTAGGGCTCAGAAGGGAAAGAGGGGCTTTGGCCTTTTAGAAGCCAGATTTGACAATCATCATTTACATGTGTCAGGATGCATTTGGAGAGCCCTAGTGGTACCAAAACAGAGGGGAACCCCAACAAGTGTCACCATTTTGGAAAGTTCACCCTTTGGAGAATTCAGAAAGGTGTAATATGTGTATTTATCCCTACAGGTGTTTGCTTCAATTAGGTCCCTAAAAGGAAAAAGGTGAACATTTTCCCAAAAAAGTCACTTTTACGGCTAATTTTTGTATCCCATAAGGCATTAAAGATGAAACAACCCCAAAAAATGTGTACTAGCATTTCTCCCGAGTATAAAATTGCCCCACACATGCAAATAAAATGTTGTATGGGTACGCAGTGAAGCTCAGAAGGGAAAGAGGGGCGTTGGCCTTTTAGAAGCCAAATTTGACAGACATCCTTTACATGTGTCAGGATGCATTTAGAGAGCCGTAGTGGTACCAAAACAGAGGGGAACCCCAACAAGTATCACCATTTTGGAAAGCACACCCCTTAGAGAATTTAGCAAGGTGTAATATGTGTATTTGTCCGTAAAGGTGTTTGATTTAATTAGGACTTAAATAGATAAAAGGTGAACATTTTCTTATAAAGGTCATTTTACTCCTAATTTTATATAGCCACAAGGGATAAAAAAATGTAATAACCCCTCAAAATGTGTGAACCTATTTCTCTCGAGTGTAGAAGTACCCCACATGTGTATATAAAATGTTGTATGGGCGCACAGTAAAAGGAAAGGGGAATGTTTGCCTTTTAGAAGCCAAATTTGACAGAAATGTTTGACATGCATTTGGAGAGCCCTAGTGGTATAAAACAGAGAAGAATCCGAAAAGTGACCCTAATTTTTGAACGCACACCCCTTAGAGAATTTTGCAATGTGTAATGTATGTATTTGCCCCTACAGGTGAATGATCCAATTAGGCCCGAATCATTAAAAAGGTGAAAATTTTCCTATAAATGTCACTTTACCCCTAATTTATGTAAGCCACAAGGGATAATATATTAAATAACCCCAAAAAAGGTGTAAAACTATTTCTCCCGAGTGTAGAAGTACCCCACATGTGCATATAAAATACTTTATGGGCGCACAGTAGAGGAAAAGAGGGATGTTTGTCTTTTAGAGGCCAAATTTGTAAGAAATCCTTCACATGTGTCAGGATACATTTGGAGAGACGTAGTGGTACCAAAACAGAGGAAAACCCGAAAAGTGACCCTAATTGTTGAATGTACACCCCTTGGGGAATATAGCAAGGTGTAATATGTGGTGTAGTGTAATACACGTGGTGAAATGAGCATTTTGAACATATAGGTGGTTTCCAAATATGATGTGCAATGGAGTCCAAGATGGAAATTGCAATTATTTCTGGAAAGTTCAGTGCCCGTTATGTGGCGCCCCTTATGAAATAATGGAGGGGTATAGGGAGCAACGGGACATAACAGTTGTTACAATTATTCATTTTACCGAAATTAATTCACAATAGGTTGGGCGTGAATTGTGAATGTCTAGTGTATAAGGAGGTAGAATATACCAGGGGACCAACTAAACTTTTGTCACTCTGGAGTTGTCGCAAGTCTCTTAGTAGTATATAGTGTCCATCCTAACTTCTCTTTTGGAACAGACTCTTTATTGAGTCCTACCATTAGAAGCAGCAGAATTCACCGGGAAAATGCTGCCCTGGCAAAACACAGGAACATCTAAACCAGAGGTACTGGGGCCCCGTCCTTCTTGTCCCAATATTAGTTTCCTAATATCTTCCTCTTGAAATGATACGGCAGGACCTGCACATTGGAACAGCACGTAAGAGTTGTACACCATAATCTGTACAATGTACACGGCCAGCACTTTTGTACCATATCTTGGTTTTTCGTAGGGAAATTATCGCCAAGTGTTGCTCTTATTCACCCTAGCGATGCCCATTGTGACGAATATTGCTGCTTTTGGCTGGACCATATCGACCAGCCAATAGCGGCAAACATGGACAGAGGGGGGCAACAAAACCCCTCTGGACCGCAAGGCAAAATTGGTGGCTGTCAGGAACAGCCGCCACCCTGCCCCGATCGCCGTGTCTACAGACATGGTGATCGGTATTACTGACGTCATAAGTAAATTCGCTGCTATCGGCTCGTCTGAATTGATGAGCCAGTAGCAGCAATAATAAACTGGGGGTGTGTGGGGGGGACGTAACCCTTCTGGTCCATGGGGCAGGATGGATGGCTGTCAGGAACAGCCGCCGTCTTACCCCGATCAGTGAACAGCCGCCGTCTTACCCTGACCGGTGTTGGAAAGTCACTACCCGCCGCACCGTTCTATAACAACGCTCGTTGGGAATAGGCTATACAATCTTTATTTATTTTTTAAGCAATTTAGACAAATAAGGGCTTATTTTTTGCGAGACGAGATGCACTGTAAAAAAAACCTTCATTTTAGTGGGTTTTTAGCTTATTGAAGAAATTTTATTAACTTTTTACGTGTGGAGGAAAATAAAATCATCAATTCTTGTTTTGGATTTTTAGCATTTTTTTGGGGGGTTGTTCACTGTAGCATAACAATAATATATTATCTTTATTCTACGGATCACTACGATTACGGTGATACCTCATTTATATAGTTTTATTTATATTTGTCCAATTTTATTGAAGGAAAACTAGAATAGAAAAAATTGCATTTGTTTTAGTATTGCCATTTTTATAGTGGCATAATTTTAGTATTTTTTGGTTTACGGAGCTGGTTGTAAGCTTATTTTTTGCGTGACAAGTTGCTCTTTTTATCGGTATCATTTTGGTGCTTGTAACTTTTTCGGATCACTTTTTAGAACATTTTTTGTAAAGCAATTTGATAAAAAGTTTTAATTTTTGGCAAGTTTTTGGTTTTTTTTTTTTACCACGTTCACCGAGCGGGTCCAATTATGATTAGGATTTATTGTACAGATTGTTACGGACGCGGCGATACCAAATAAGTGGGTTTTTTTTCGTGATTTAGTGTTTTTTATACTTTATTACTTGTGTAAAGGGAAATGTGGTGTTTGGGGGGACTTTCACTTTCTTTTATTATTTATTTTTACTGTAAAAACCTTTATTTATTTATTTTTCCTTTTTTTACAGTTAATGACACCTAAGCTTGAACAAGTGATCTTCTGATCACTTGTTCAAGCTTTTTTACAGGTTACACAGTGCAATACAGATGTATTGCACTGTGTAATGTAAGACACTGAGCATGCTGCGCATGCCCAGTGTCTTACAGCCGGGTCCTGCCAGGAGGCACGGACCCGGCACCGAGAGGAGGATCGCGCAGCCCCGGGCACCGGCAGTCCCGGGGCTGCGATCGGAGGAGCGGACCCCCCCGGTAAGCGCCGCGGGGGGGTCCGATTCGCATTTAAAATACTTTAAATGCCTCTGACACGCCGCGGTCAGCGCGACCGCGGCGTGTTAGGGGTTAACACCCGCGATCGGAGAAATCTCCGATCGCGGGTGTTAGAGGCGGGTGTCAGCTATAACATATAGCCGACACCCGCAGCTTCTGGCCCCGGCTCCGTTCAGGAGCCGGGGCCAGAAGCTTGACGTAATAGTACTGCATTTTGCGGGAACGCACCTCCCGCGATGCAGTACTATTACGTCAAATGTCGGGAAGGGGTTAATACTGCAATCAAGCTTTCTCTTCCTCAGAAAGCCCTCTGATGGGATTGCGTCCAGAACATGATTAACCAGATCTCTATGATTTCTATGACAGAGGAGTAGGAGTTTAGAACTCCCCACCATGACTTCAGTGTCAAACTCTCCTCCTCCTTGACTTTATATAACCAATTTACTTCTCATTTCAAAGTTGATTTTCTGGATGATGTCTCCAACCGGATCAAGAAAGAAACAAAAACTAGATAGTGTTGACAATCTGCTTTACAATATTCTGTTAGTGGTTTATTAGGCCAAATTCTGATGACAGGTTCCCTTTAAATGGGTCGTCATTGGGTGTTGATGACAGTTAAATAAAAGCACACACAAACAGTTATGCCCATTGACACATCTAGGATGACAATGCCTCATCATGTTAATTTAGCCCACTCAAACTTGCGCTAACCTCTTACTCAGGACATAAATTGAGCATAAATCACACCTCACACAGTTTCTGCACTCTAATTATGTATCCGCTGCCACCACTTATTGAATAAATACTGGGACCAATAAGTATCCCACTCTACATCCACTCTTGCTTCTCAAGCAGACACCTTGTTACACCCCTAGACATGCACACTCAGCTCTCTAAGCAGTTACACAACTAACCACACTTTACAAGACTATGAGTTCGCAGAGCATACAGGGACTGAAATTAAAGTGAAATTTTTTATTTGCAAAAGGCGTTCAGTGCATCCAAAAAGATGTTCCTGATACCCTGGAGGTGGGAGAAATATGGAACACCCCAGCTTGTCCGGCAGCCTCCATAGAGTGAACACTTGCTTCTTGCAAATCCCAATGTTTTATACATTTTCTATTTGGTTCAGGTCTCAGAACCTCCCATTGATTAATTTTTCCATAGGGTTAATCAGGATTGGAGAAAGTGTTAATGAGGGAGGGGGGAGTCTAGGAATATTCAGTTTCTTTGTTTCCAAGTCCTGATGCAGGGATCAGTGTAGACGTGGAGAATATATGACCAAATGTCTTTGGAAGTCAGCAGAGAACATTCTTCAGGTCAAAGTTTACCAAGCTGTTAATACCTCCAGGATGTTGTAAAAGTTGCCTGGATGTTTCAATAGCTGCCAATTGCCATATATTTCACCAATTCTTTACACTAAATATAAGTTCTTCCATGACACCCACCCTTCATTATTACATGAATGATGCTGGTGGTGGGGTAATGGTTGATGGCTACACGTATCAATTTCACTTGTTGAATGTCAAGATGAACTTGAATACTTCTGTACATGCCTACATACAACTTAATCAAAAATCATAGAAAACCCAACATAACCACTTATTGATTTTGAGAAATACATTTATATAGCTTAATTCACAAATGACAACATTTATTGTGAACTATAAAATAATAAAGACTTGAATCACAGTCTTCTGCTCAATAACCACCAACCTTACAAACAATCACAAATATCACAGACACTTTTTATGAACTGTCCAGGTTTTCGGAGACAGTTGGAAACCTTGGGCAAGCACTTAACTGGCATCATAACAAGCAAGTGTTCTTTCCCTGCAGCAGTGACCATATTGTGACTGTCTCCCAGGTCAAGATGTCTGGCCAGAACCTGCAGCCTCGGCAGAACATTACTGACTGTACAGACAAGCTGGAGCAGATTGCCCTTGTTCTTGTCCTGCTAGCACTTCTGCATCAGAAAACTTATCTTCTTTTATTTCTTGCAAGACAGGAGGTTAAAAGTTTCACTAGTAGAATGTCTTGTTATAGGGCTCCACTGTTTTATGAACTTTTGGGTTGAAAGTTGAATGGAGAGAAGCATGGAGATCTATATATAAATAAAAAACATGAGCTACCAGCCCTATTGTTCATGGCCTTATTTAGAATAAATACAATCAAACCTTCCTGTCCTAGATCACTATCTGCAATCACTTAACCATCCTAAACTAAACTGACGAAGTGTTTAGTTTAGTTACTATGTTGTCCATGTATTTAAAATATTTTAAATATGATGGAGGGGAGGTGTTAAAAATAGTAAACAACTTATAATCACCTCTCTCCCTGCTACCATTTACTCACAGGGCGGTTCGAACCTGCTACTGCCTAAAACAAGTGAACAAGAGCGGGGAGAGAGGTAAGTATTATTAGTTTTTAAGACCCAACAGACATATATACTATACTTGAAATACTTTGACAATCCCTCTTACCACAACAAGTTATGAAGGGAAATGTGGAAAGTATCATCCGGGTTGCAGGGTGCAGTGTGTCTCAGTTTGTCGTGGTGACTAAAGTACTTGGAACGTCTTCAAAATTTTCAGTTTGGTCCTCATGATATCTAGAGTTACGCTTTGTATCCAAATGTACACTTATTAATTCACAGTTTTATAATTACCCATTTTTGGGGCAGGAGGCCTGGATTTTTGGAGACCCCTGAAGTTACAGATACTTTTTTTTAGACGTTTTTGTATCATCTGTCAAATATCTCTATGTGTGTGACTTTTTAAGTGGCAAAAAATAGTCTAAAAAGTACAAGAAAGCAGACAACAAAATGATAAATCAGCAAATTTCCCAAGATTTAGGGCTCTTTCACATTGGCGTTACTGCTCAGCTTCAGTTGCGCATTTGTTGGTTTTGTCTCCATTATATCTTTGTTTTTCTTCAGTTTTTTCTCCGTGTTGCATCAGTTTTGTCTCTGTTTCCGCAAAAGAAACTGAAGGATAAACATTGCTTTGTAAACATTGCACCTGGTTTTTAAAGCCTCATCGGTGAAAAAAATGTATGTGTATTTTTTTGCGGACCCCTAAACTTCTTAAAGTGTCTAAGTGTGTTCTCACATTGGCATTATTGTTCACATCAGTGATTTTTCACTGAATTCATTTTGTCCCATGGACACACACAGACTGGTTTTCTCTTACTGGCTTGAGTAATTTTTCCATGATACCTTACTGAATCTTTTTTCCACCAACCCAATGTTCTCATTGAACACAAAAAGAACAGGTTCTAAACTGATCAGTGATGGGTCAGTAAAGCATCAGTGACAAATCACTGAAGCCAGGAAGAGAAAACCAATCTGTACGAGTATGTCCAAAATGGGTTCTGTGAAAAATCACTGATGTTAAAACAAAAAATCCATGTGTGAAACCACCCGAAAGCAATGGATGTGATCAGATAATGGGGCAGATTTATCAAGCAGTCTGAAAGTCAGAATATTTCCAGTTGCCCATGGCAACCAATCACAGCTCCCCTTTAAAATATTCATGAGCACTGGTGAAATGAAAGCTGAGCTGTGATTGGTTGCCATGGGCAACTGGAAATATTCTGACTTTCAGACTGCTTGATAAATCTGCCCCAATGAGTTTCAACTGCCTAAGAGGGAGCAGTTACTGAAGCGTTTTATGCAGGGCACACATACCAACTCTCACTGAGTGGTTATGTTACATAGGCCAATAACACATTCACATATGTGTCAGGTCGCTGGGATATGCCATGTTTTTGGGGTTATGGAGATATGTAGTTCAGCAACTTTTTCTACACATTTTGTAACTTTTACAACTAACACATTTTTCTGGGTATAACACACACTTTGTAGCAAAAAAGTGCCTGTGTCAGCATCAGGAGGATGCTGCACTGCCAGACCATCTTGACCGCTCTCCTAGAGATCGGGTTGAGCACTGACAAAACCCTTCAAACTATTTCTGAGAGATCAGAGCCTCTCTCCCTCTCTCGGCCATCCTGACAAGTCACATGATGCAGAAGCAGTGGCTCTGCTTACATGGTATAGTCTGGGATGAGGGATATAAATAGCTGATGAGGGGATAACAATTATAGTGGGTCGATAGCTGATGGTGTGTGGGGGGAGGAAAGCTGAGGGGATGGGGGAATTTAGTAAATATGGTTTAGTCAATATAAGGGGTTGAATGCTAATGGTAGGGGTGGGAGGGTGTATATGAATGTAGTGGTGTAGTGGAGCTGAGTGCGGAAATGTAGAAGAGCTGTTTGTGCGTGCAGATACAGCTAATGCAGCTATTCCAGATATGTGGGTCCCATCAGGGAATTTTTAATTGGGGTCAAATATATTTTTCCTTATTTCGAGGTCCAAGTATAAATTAACGTGCCATTTATAGTCTGAAAAATGGCCATCAGAAAAGGTGGTGGCATTCCATCCTTAGATTACCAACACACAAATACATACAACAAGCAAAGGTATCTTTAAGTATTAGGAGTCATTTTCTAATAAATCTTGATATGTTTTGACATTTTAATTACCTTTAAAAGTAAAATTTTTACATTAATTCTAGACTTCAGTCTCGAGGCTGTGTTTCGTCTTTGCAGCCATTAATCTCATATAGTCTCTTTGGCTCCATTACAGTCTGCTTGTTTTCTGATACCACTTAAAAATCTATTAGACAAGCGTGTATAATCCAGAAACTCTAACGTTTGTGGCAAATAGATAACTCTATATGGTGTCAGGAATTAGCTTGTCTACTTTCTGACTTGGCTATCGACCAAAACGGTGATTCTCCAGTTCCTGTTGACAATAATAACAAATGGAGCAATTTAAGTCACCAGATGAAACAGGCGCTGTAGGTGAAATCTGGCAAATGTCCAGGCTAAAATTGCTTTTATGCATCACAGCACTGAAGATAAAGCTCTGGAAAAGAATCAGAGCAGAAGCTGTGTAAGCATGTAAAGATTACAAGAAACAGGGAAGGATCATTTCTGAGTTACTTTAATCTGGGTGTACGAAGGTGAAGTACATCCTGAGGAACTTCCATGATTCTAGACATTAAATGAGAACCCAGACCATTGCTATTGATAAACTAAATAACGGCAGTATAACATTCTTATGAACCAGATAAAAGTCTCATTCTTATAACGGTACAAAGAATAAATAACTGTAAAAATATACACATAATGGGGCACATTTACTAAGGCCCTTGCACCAGTTTTCTGTTGGACTTTGCATGTTCTTCTAGGTGCAATCTGCTTGCACAGGTATTTAAGAAGTTCCTTTGCCACATTTGTGTAGCATGCAACCGTTTTGTGGCAGAGCTGCACTATGCATTATGCAACTCAAATTTCTAAACTGAAATGGGTGGACACCGTGCACAAGATTTAACTCCCTATGGTAAAGGTGCACCAAAAAAAGTGGTGCACTCTATCAGGGCAGTGCAGGGACTGCAGTATTCATGAAGAACGGGTACCACAAATCCAAATTTGGTTTGTACGACCTTGTGCATAAAACTACATATGGAGGCAATAAGCTAGTATAACATGTCTTACAGCACTGTGACTGAGTCAGGTGGCCATGGAGCTCTGGTTCCTATGGAGATGAAAACATGATAACATATATGTCCAAAATCTGCAGCCCTATATATTAAGAACGGCTAGCAGATACTTTTGAACATTTGTGCAAAATACAGGAACATAGCTCTACCTATTGTGGAAAATGATAAGTTATTTTACAGAATGCTTTGCTTTTAAGAGATCATATTTAAATATTATATCCTTTGGTTAAACTTGCACACAATGATTTTTTCCTTGGAATTATCTATATGCCCATATGAAATTATGAGAGCAACAGTGTATAGTATAGTATGTGCATGCAGGATTTGGAAAAGCTATATCAAGGGACTGCACAACTTTTTAAAAGTCCCATAAAATGTTATTCTAGGCTATTTGTAACCTGAAGATCTATAATAATTTAAACAAAACTGTTACTTTATCCACTGTCTAATGCAGGTTATGAGGATGTTATATAACACAAAGGCGGAGATTCATTATTCCTTCTCCACCAGTTTTCTGGTGGAGAAGGCATATAGGTTTCCTCCGCCTGGACAGTTCTCATGCTTCTCCGACCCGCTCACCACTTTGGGCATGTTGGGTCTGAGAGCAGCCAGGGAGAGAGCGGGCGAAGGGCTGAAAACACTTTTACTATACTCTCCTCTGGAAAAAACACTTACTATATACTCTGCTGGAAAACTGTTATAGCTCCAGGGAAGAGATCTTTAAGACTGGCATTCAAAATACCGGTCTTATTGAATTTCCCCAAAATGATATTTACTTGAGTATTGCCTGTGATCTGCACCACCTCCTTGAGTCCTGTGAATGGTCCAACAAGGTTTTGGATAAAGTCACACTAATATAGAAGTAGGTCACTTTTTATTTGTATGTTATACTTTTTGCTGTTATTTCTGATTTTCTGAGGACATGCTTTGTTATATAACATATCTAAACAATTAGCGACCACTGCTGACATCTTGTAGAATTATACAAATCTTCTGTAAAATTGACAATTACATCCGTAACATAATGTAAAAATAATAATGCTTCATTGTATTATTTTGCCCAACTGCATATGGAACACAATAAAATATGTAAAAACTATTCTGAAAGGAAGCAAACTGCCATTACCTTAGAATAAATGTAACCTTTAACTAATAACAGCACAAAAAGCACTTTAATAGATTTGTGCCACATTTCCTTTCTAAAAGAGTTATGGCACAAAATGTATTTTTCCAGCTTCAGAAAGCATAATCAGATAATTAGGACATGTAGTACAGAGATCTTATGATGTTGTGATAATGTTGAAATAATGTTTCTTCAAGATAATGCAAATGTCAAATGTACATAAACCACAAGCTATTGAAAATAGTCCAGGAAGTCATTACAAGAGACTATTACTCACCATTTACTACACAGTAATTTGAGCCCTTTCTATCTTTCCTGTCCAATGTGTAGTTTCGGCACCAGAGGCTGTCCTGTCGATATCAGCTGGTCAGAGGGGGTGTTGAATGTCAGACCATTCCTGATCTAGTATTGATGACCTATTCTAAAAATAGGTCATTGATGTCAACCTCCCAGCAAGACCCTTGAATGTAATCCACTTCAAAAGTGAAATAACATTATTCCCTCATGCAAAGCTGCTAATGTGTATATCCATCAGTCCTGTGCAAAAATATGAATAGTCCTCAAACACTGCACTACATACTGTAAGATTTTCCTACTTTTCAATTACGACTCCGGAGTGCAACAACATTTAAGGTTGTTGACAGAGAATTATAATCAATGGCCTATTTACTGAAATGGCTACCATCACTGAACAACAAACTTTAATAAGGTAGATATGAAAAGGGTGACCCTACAAGGGTCTTATACTTACCCTGTTTAAGTTTGGTATAAGTGTTTGACCCCTTAAGCACCTTAATGGCACAGACATATTTTCGCTGTGCTGACAGTCATATTAAAGATTGTCAGACTACTGTGCACAAAAAAAGCTGTGCACAAAAAAAAGAAAAAAACTTCTTTATTTTGAATCCTTAAATAGCACTTTACATGGCACAGTGTAACATTCAGGCAATCATTGTCATCTGTCCGCAGGATGCAACTTAAAAGGATTTGGATTGCTCCGTGTTTTGTGTGTATGAACTGTGTTTAGGTCGTGGCTGTATTGGGACCAATTGAACCACACTATATCCCCTGGGGGGGGGAATTCTTTTGTACATAGTGTCCTTGCAATCGTTATGCAATTACATACATAGACTACGAGAGGCATGTTATAGTTCCTTGGTTGCATACAAACAGATAAAGCACAGTGAAAATAACAATTAGACACAGGCAAGACAGACATGCACAGGGGTTACTACAGTAGTGGTGCAACTGAGGTGCTAATGGTGATTGTGGTGATGCAGTGGTGTGGTGCTGCTGTTGGTTTAGCAGATAAATACACTACCCGTAGCTCAACTTTTGCCAAGTACCGTCACTCATGCCGCCTGGTGCTGGCTGCCACTGGAGCCTTGCTGCAGTGTTTCTCTTGACTTATGGTAAGGTATTGGTTTTGATCACTTTTCAGGTGCTCACCATAACTGGTGTTCTTGGCTGCAAAGTTCCAGTTCTGAGGCTCTGATGATCAGTTGGGTACTGAAAGGGGTTGACAGGGTGAGTGGAAAGTTTGTGCTGCAGGGTGTGGGGGGAGGAGCTGCTGTGCAGCGGTGCCATCTTGACTTTACAGTCTCCTCAGTGCAACTGCTAGTCCACCAGATTTAGAATAGGTTGGTCATTCAAGAAGGACAAAGGTAATGGTGTGACTTTACTTTTAAATTTAGCAAGTATAAGATAAGTGATAAAGTATTTTTAGTTAGACAAGT
The DNA here is from genome assembly GCF_040894005.1 of Engystomops pustulosus. NCBI lineage: Eukaryota > Metazoa > Chordata > Amphibia > Anura > Leptodactylidae > Engystomops > Engystomops pustulosus. Next base: position 65,254,081 of record NC_092414.1, on the reverse strand, counting down.
ACTTGAGTCCTTGTGTTCACTTCTGGTTCATTTCTGGTATAATTCTGTTTGTGTACTTACCCTTACACTTAGTAAGATGCACTGTGGACCTCTGCAAGAACTTAAGCCTGCAATTTATACACCCAAGACAAGTTAGTTATGGAAGTTTCTAGAAAAATTGCAGGTATTGAGATTTGTATTCACATACTAATACACTAGAAAGATGCAAACTATCGCTGGAAATTGCTGGGCCTTATCTTACTGAGGTTAAGCACACATACCAATACACAAGGGCAATTTTTTATAACACAAACTTCATCTAAGCAGAAAGCCCCTTTAAGTATGGACTTATCTGCACCAGGCCCGTTCCAGGCCCGAGCGCAACCCAGTGGAAGAAATAAGGGGTGCCCTTTACTCCCAGTAAATGCCCATCTTTTTTCTGCATTAGTATGACCAAATCTGTGCGCTCAGCCTGCGTGCACTGCATGATGCGGTACCTCATACATCTTAGTCTTCTTATTTACTGGAGGAGGGAGGCTGCTTTGTGCTATGGCTACCTATATACTGGGGGGCTGCCTTGTGCTTGGGCTTCCTATATACTGGGGGGTGCTTTGTGCTTGAGCTACCTATACACTATTAGGGTTGGCTGCAGTGTGCTGGCTCCCTATATACTGTAGGGGTTGCAGTGTACTGGCTACCTATATACTGTGGGGGGCTGCAGTGTGCTAGCTACCTACACACTGTGGTGTGGTGGGGGGTTGCAGTGTGCTGACTAGCTATAAACTTATGTGGGGTAGAGGGCTGCAGTGTGCTGGCTACCTATATACTGTGGGTTGAAGTTTCTTGGCTACCTATATATTGTTGTTTGGATGAGGGGACTGCAGTGTGCTGGCTACCTATATACTGTGATGGGGTATGGGACTGTAGTGTACTGGTTACCTACATACATGGTTGGGGTAGGGGGCTGCAGTGTTCTGGCTGCCTATTTACTGCGGGGGGCTGCAGTGTGCTAGCTACCTATATACTGTGGTATGGTGGGGGGCTGCAGTGTGCTGACTAGCTATATACTTATGGTGGGGGGCTGTAATGTGCTGGTTACCTATATACTGTGGTGGGGGTAGGGGGCTGCAGTGTGCTGGATACCTATATATTGTGGTAGGGGGGCTGCAATGTATGCGTGCCTATATACTGTGGTGGGGGTAGGGGGCTGCAGTGTACGGGATACCTATATACTGTGGTGGGGAAGGCTGCAGTGTGCTGGGTGCCTATATGCTGTGTTGGGGGACGGGGCTGCAGTGTACTGGATACCTATATACTGTGGTGGGGAAGGCTGCAGTATGCTGGCTGACTTTATACTGTGGTGGGGGGGGGGGGGGAGAGCTATAGTGTGCTGGTTGGGGCAATTTTTTGAGATTTGCCCTGTATAACAAATTACCTAGAAACTGTCCTGATCTGCACATAAGAACCACTACACCAGCACAAGCCACAACAACACAAATCTTGGCAAAGCGAATTACCACAGTTTCCTTTCTCTGAATTAGTTATAGAACTTGCACAAAAATTCCCATTAAACTGCTGTCCCTGCGTTCTGCAAGATAGAGCACTTAAACAAAGAGGGAAAATTCCAGCTTTCTGCTCGAATGAAATAAGAGAAAACACATAAGGCATAAGCTTGGATTACATTTGTCATACAAAAATGAAAGTAAATAAAATTTACATGGTGTAATTTTATCCCTGGCTTTACACACTCAGCTCCATTTGTAGATAGAATATGTAACCATAAGTGAATATAAAGGACAAAGACTGAAATAAATGGGATTATGGACGGCACACAAGAAATAATTAATCTTTTAAAAAATATCAGAAGCTGGAATGCAAAGCAATTAATTTTTTTTCTGAAGCATTTTGACAGCAGAGAACAAATAGGAAAAGAAATTGAAAGAGATATTTTCTATTCTGTTTTTCTTCGCCTGTTGCTCATATCTCTATGTACAAATTAAGAAAGATAATTGCATAAATAGTGTCTAAACCCAGTTACAAGTTATGGTTAATTGCTTTTCCGAGTTCTTGTCACAGTTGGAGGCAAATAGCAATGTTTTTCCTTGGTGATCTGATATTATAGTTAAAACAGTACTTTGCAATGCATTGTGATCCCATCTGCCAGTCGGAAAACAATAGGAAGTTTATGTTTGATAACAAACCAGAGTGACTGTGACAAAGCAGCAAAAACATGCCTGAAAAAACTTTGTACCAGCAGTATTGCAATGCTTGGTGGTTACAGTACGATGCACAATCACAATGTGTAAAAGATTTGGCTGTTACTGTCACAAATGGGGCAAAGCAGAGTTTCAGTCTGTACAGGCCTTGGCAGCTACAAAGAAACAAGGTACAGCTTGGAATGAGAACTTGCTTCTAAATAATGTTACATTAGTTTATACCTTTCTAGAGAAATTAAAAGAACATACAAGAGCCAGGGGTGCTCGATGTGTAGATTATCCCATCGTGACTAATTTATGCAAGTTATCACTCACCCTCTTAAGTTGTGCAGATGGCACAACAAACATTCAAGTAGTGGTAATTAGAATGGTCCACTGCCATATTCTCTGTGTGAATACTGACAAAGTGAAGTAATGGATGGTCTCTCCAATATGGGTGTCTATTGGATTCTTCCATTTATCCACAAAGGATTCATTGAGGTCAATTCGAGTGTTTTTTTATTTGTAAAAGTATAATTGTACTTAAAACATATAAAAATGCTTAAAAAAATTAAAGTTAGCAAAACGGGCTTAGAGTCCTAAATTCTTCATCAGTTGGTTGGAGAGACCATCCATTGATACCTTTCTAGAAATATTTCTAGATTGACACCTACATGTAGTGTAGAATAATATATTAAATAGAACCACATACCAACAAACCCTCCTTCGCTCTACATCTGCCCATCTACTTCTCCCGCTCCATGAAGGCAGACCCACTGATTAGTTGTCGCGCCTCATCAAGTATTGTTTCCATGTTTCATGCACTTACTTTACTTACTAAGAAGTTATTGAGTGGAGCTTTTAAATTCTCCATCCTGTAGACATCTCTAGCTTTGGAAAGGAACACAATTTAGGAAATTTAGGATGGAAGTCCTAGTTTTTTACACTTCCAGAATATTAAAAATATAACTACTATAAGCATGTCCAGCAGCATCATTCTAAAGAGAGGTTTCAGCTAATAACATAGAGGGTATTCAAAGTTCCAACAGTGAGTAAATTAGATTTTGAACTTTTCAGAATGGACAAATCAGAGAGTAGATCTAAAATAGCTATGACCTGGTTCCCCATACCACAATAAATCTTGTTTGGGGGAAATAACTGTAGTGATTTTACTTCAAGTTCACAAATAGACTGGTCAACTGCAAATTTGGACAGTGGATGTCAATGCATGATTCCATTTTTGCCATAAATAAATATCTTACTAGGGCATCTGGTTATTAATGGTTTAGTAATAATAGATAAATCCTGGATGTAATGGTGGCCACTCCTCGGCTCATTTCATACAACTTTTCTACAGGGAAGTTGATAACATCAGTTCACTAAATCAAGAATAGCAATATATATCTAATCCAGAGGTACTGGTGGTGGCATTTATTAGGTACACCCCTGGCAGCTTGCAACATTGAGAATGGTAGTATGATTTGTTCCTATTCTCAACTAGGTCTTCAAACCAGAAGGTCCAGAAACTCCTGAAATTTTGAGGTATACAAAAGATATGTAAGACATTAGAGTAGCAACTTTATTAAAACATGCACTTCTCTTCCCTACCTGTACACCTTAAAGGGGTATGCCCATGAAAGAAAATTCTCTAGTGATGTTTACACCCATCATTTTAAGCCCCTTACTTTACATTTTTACTCAGTTTTATTGCTGTCTTAACTCCTGTCACTCAGTGATTAAAATTACAGGGTGTAGACGGGGACTCTCTAAGTAGACAAATTATGATCCATCTAGTTCTGTGAGCCAGATTATCTGTGAGGTTAGATTATCAGGGAACAAGGTTTATACACTTTTTATTTACCTTCTGAACATTCACTAGTATCTGACACATAGAAAGAAAGGTTCTCAGCTCTTCTGCATCTCTATACTGTCCTACACACACTATCAAATCTGATGTGACTCCGTGGATAAAAAACTTATCTGCCTGTAGCTTGTAGTTCTCCTCTTGCTGCTTCTGTTATTTTCTGGCAGGAAGTGAGTGTGTATCCGTGTGAGCTTGTCCTTGAAGCTAGGGGGAGGGGCCGCTGCAGGGGGCTGAGAACAGCTCAGCTCCACAGTGTCAAGATGGCTGCCAACCCTAAAGTCAGAAGATCCAGGGTTGGAAACCATGGGCAACTGAAATTGTGTACATCAGGACTAATAGAGAGAAGTTGGGATTATATCTGTGAAATGTTAGATTATTAGTGGAAATACTCCTTTAACCAAGGACCTAAGCCAGCTAGCATATGGCAAAGGTTTAGCCTATTATTTAGTTCAGCTTTCTAGCGTAAGTTACGGTAACATTTTTTGGGCTGTGATACAGTACCAAGCCCCCCACTGCCAATGCCACATACTTTACACAGGTGAGTTGCTGAATACTGGAAAGTGACCAAGAATTTGTAAAAGTTGCCGATATAATGGACTTGATAAATTACAATAAGTAAACAAAAAAACTGTTAAAAAGTTATTATATGTGATCATATTTTAAAAAAAAATGCTTCTTATCTCAATTCATATATTTTATATTTCGGTGCTGCTGAACATACAGAATTCTTATTTCACGTTGTTCAATCTTGAATAAAGAAACAAAACTGTTTCCAAACTAACAATGTTGTTTGCTCGCTCTCTTCAAGTTGCCATACATTACTGTCAGTGCCTTCATGCAGAGGTAAACAGTTCATGATCTATGACCTTTTCCTACATCTTTATATTGCCAGTAAGTTGTTCTCCTATTCTCCAGATGCTGTCATAGGAGACTACTGTGTCCCTGGATCTAAGAAGGTGATAAAAATACAATAGGCCTTGTACATCTAAAGTCATTGCAACATGATGTCCAAGAACTACATTACATCCCATGGGGCTCGTTCGTCTGGATTATAAAGGTGTTTTTTATTGCACCCTTAGCGCAGACAAGCTTTAAAGCCACGTGAAATTTGTGCTTCAGAAAAATCATGTTCGTCTTGTTACCTTGTCTAAGTCCCACACCATGGTAATTAATTATAAGACAAATGTTGGCAAGGATAAAAATCTAGTCAGGTATACAACTCAGGCAGGGACTGTAGGACAAAGTCATTAATCTCTGATATGTTTTCATGCCTCCAGAATGAATTATGTATTTGTGTAATACATTCTCCCCTGTAGAAAATAATGGGAAAAAGAAACTTAACAGGTGCATCCAAAGCTGATGAATGGAGCCCTTGGAATCTATTTGATAGTTCTGCCATAATTGGTCTTCTCTGGGACTGTTTGACAGATATAATTGAAAAAGTAGTATTTTCTGGGTGTTAGGAAACTTATGGAAATGGCATGGCAAAATAGTTATCCGTTCTGTTTGGTTACTATGTATACGGTTCTATGCAAAAGTTTGAGGCAGTTGTGGAGAAATGTGGATATTAAAAAGTCTGTAGAATAAAAGTGCTAAATACTAAATGTATTCTGCAGCAGGACAAAAATCCCAAACAGACAACAGGCGATGAGAGATATTTATCGTACGCTGGCACTATGTGCAATGGTGCATGATGAAGCCAGTGCTGCCGGATATATAAGAGTGCTCGCATTGTATCTGGCGGGTGGCTGGACTTACAGACAAGTCTATGCCAGGCCCTTTAAATTGTTCAGCCTTGAACACCCCGCATTGACCAACTCGGCCGTGGACCACCCCTGCCTTCATACACCTCCATGCCCACTTGACGTTAAGGTGGAGTAAAGATGAGAATAATCACAATGCCTGTGTATCCAAGCCCTGATATATCTTCCCCAATGTACTTAATAAACCATCTTCAGTGTAAAGAGAAAGAAGGATCTCTGGAAGGCTCCACAGAAAAATGTTCTCAACATCATCAAGTTTTTGGAATAACATGAAGAGGCAGAAGGATATGAGCAAGCTTATATCCAAAAAAGAACAGTTGTTGTATTTCCAAAATATTTGGAACAACCTCCCACCTGAGTTGTTTAAAAAATTGCATGTAGAGAATAATTAATGCTATTTTAGAAAGTATAGGCTAGTCAGTAAAAATATTCATTTAGTTTAATAATTAATTAACTTCATTAGATGGTTGGTAATTGCTAAAAGAATAAACTTTTTTTTTACAGTAAAGCACCTTTTCTGCACCTGCCTAAATGTTTGGAACAACTTCCCTGCTGAGTTATTTAAAAAATAAATTGTGTGCAGGTGTACAGAGACTAAATGATGCTTTGAAGGCAAATGGTGGTCAAACCAAATATGAATTTGAGTTTTCTATTTGTTTAGTTTGATACTAATTAATTAATTAGAATAAACTAGAATGTTTTTGCATGGACAACTGTGTTAAAAGTTTTACGAGTGGGGGGCGTGCCCGGCAGCCGATGTGAGCGGACACACAGCTGGCGAGCTCCGCATCACCAGGGCTGCATAAGCTGAAAATAAGCGGACCCGACTCACCTCGACATGGGAAACCGGAGGGGACCGTCGGCGGGAAGGTCGAGGAGCGATGAGAGGCCGCCGCCAACCCTGCCAGCGGCGGACTACTTTAAAAAGAGGAGCGTGGAAGTGCCGGCGAGGAACAGCAAGATGGCGCCGGCCCGAGCCTGCCACGAGGCGCCACTTCCGGCGCTGCGACACAGTGCGCACAGGGAGCCGGAGAGCCCGTGTGAAGGGCTTGAGCTCCTACCTCGGCACCGGTAGCTCCCTTAGTGGACCTTGAGAGAGGCCAGAGGTAGCTCCCCGACACCCTAGCTACATATGTAGCCAACAGAAGCCCTCCCCTCCACAGCCTGGCTCCCCAGCTACTACATTAACCCCTCCAACACCAGGGTACCAGCTCCCTTTGAGTGAAGGAGACAGCCATTCACCAGCCCCTGACCTGGGACCACAAATCTTGCACCCCTCACTGCCTCCCTCCCCTGCCCTACAGCACACATTGTGTTCTCCAGATGTCTTAACCAGTCAAAAGCTGGAAATTTCATATGCTGCTGCACTGCGAAAAAGCACACTTTATGCCACTCAAGCTCAATCACGCTCTCCAGCTGGAGATGGGTGTATACAGCAAGCACAGGAATCCCTGACCTCTCCACCGGCCTCCCCACATCTGTATTCTTCGATCCCTTCACAATCTCCTCCCTTGCATGACCCGCTATGGCTCTATATCCAACAAATGCCCACCAAGCAAGATTTCAGGGAGCTGATAGAGGAAGTGAAGGAAACTTGTCGGCAAGAAATTGCAACAGTCCATAAAGAAGTTCAACAAGTGGCGCAGAGAGTGGATGTACTTGAAGACGACCACAATTTGGCCAGAACAGCGGTTTCCACTCTACAACCGCAGGTTTCAACGCAAGACTCCATTATTAGAGACCTGAGAAGGCACGTAGAAGATCTAGATAATAGGGGTCGTCGACACAACATTAGAATCCGTGGCATTCCAGAACAACAGGGGGAGGAGAATGTTCAAGGCTACCTACAGCACCTTTTCAACACTATCCTTGATAGACCGCTAGACACCCCCATTAAGATGGACAGAGCTCACAGGGCACTGCGCCCTAAGACGGCAGGTCCTCCCCGAGATGTTATTTGCCATGTGAATGACTTCATGCTAAAAGAGGAGATAATGAAGCGGTCTCGCTTGATGAAATCCATCTCTTTTTTGGGGGCTAAGCTCCAACTATACCAAGATCTCTCCTGGATTACGCTGCAACAACGCAGAGCCCTGAAACCGCTCTTAGACCTCCTAAGAGAACAAGGCATACCTTACCGCTGGGGTTTTCCATTTAGCCTGACGGCAAGAAAAGACGGTCACTCAGCCGTCCTGCGATACCCAGAAGATCTTAAAAATTTTTGTGACACCTTCTAGCTCACCCTCCCGGATCTCCCGGACTGGCCTCAACATCCATCCTCAGTGGATCTCCCTCCTACCTGGCAACAAGTCCGACCGTCAAAGAAGAGACAGAGGGCCTTGGACACTGGAAGTAGACAGTCCAATGGACGATAAGTATCGACAAAATATTGCCATTCTCCTTCTGATGTATATTGATGTATGATCGGGTTTATCTTAATCCTTATATGTTAAATTTAATTGGCTCTACCTCTCTAACTGTTGTACCTGTAGTCCTTACTAATGCATAGGTTTACTACCATAGAGGTTACCATAGCTTAACTACATGTCGGTGTCCTGCATAAGGGCTCAGGGATGCGGGTTCATCCAGATGTTTCTGTTCCGTTATCCAATGTTTTATTCCGGTGTACGTTTTTCTTCCCCAAGGGTAAATCTTCCCAAAGAGGTTTGCTCCCGGTAACTGACAATATCAGCCCCGGAGAAATGCGGGACTATACTTCGGAAGATTTACGGCGAGACCTGCCCTAGGCTACCCTTGCTTTTGCAAGTGTTTTATGTTAATGTCGTTTTATTCTTGTTTTTGGTTTTATTTCATGTGTTGGTCCATGAGTCTCTATACAAGTTGTCTCCCGATCCACCCAACCGTGTGACGGAAACAGAACCCGGCCGAGCTCCCCCGGGAGGCTCTAAGGCCGCGATTCCGTCACCTATAAAAACTTTCCATATAGCTGACAGGCTAACTTACACAGATTATGGTTAAAATACTTTCCCTAAACACTAAAGGTCTCAATTCAGATGTGAAAAGGCGGCTTCTTCTGAAAGAATTACGCCAGGCCAAAGCAGACATAGACATTCCTCCAAGAAACGCATTTCACATCCACAAGCTCCTTTCACTTTGCCAACCACTGGTATCCCGTGTCTTTCCTGGCTAATGCTCCCACTAAGAAGGCAGGGGTAGCTATTCTTATTTCTAGACATTGCCCATTTCAGCTAACGGAAACCGTAGCAGATCCCCACGGCAGATATATTATAATTAAGGGTTCACTCATGAACATTCACATGACATTGTGTAATATTTATGCTCCAAACTCCAGCCAGCTCCCCTTCCTCAATAAGGTCCTTTCTGGATTAGCATCTGATCAACACAAACTTTTATTAGTGGGTGGTGACTTTAATGTGGTGTTCTCGGACAGTGTAGACCGCCTATCAGTCTCGGCCCGCCCGACATCTCAGGGGACGAAAACGTTAGCTACAGGGTTCCGTCGTTTGATCCGTAAATGCTCACTGTATGACCTATGGAGAGTGAATAACCCGACGGCCAGGAACTTTACATTTTATTCCCCCCCACATAGGACTCACACGCGAATAGACTATTTTTTTGGCAACTATCCGACGTTACGAGCCCTAGGGGATGCTGAAATTGGCCAAATTACATGGTCAGACCATGCCCCGATCTTCCTGGACCTGAAGTTGGAAGATACCCCACTTAGATCTCCCCACTGGCGTCTTAATGAAAACCTCCTTTCTTCCCCACTCTCAAGAGAATCCCTGAGGACGGTTTTGATTAATTATTTTAAGGAAAACACTCCGACGGCCCCATCCGTCCCAATTCTATGGGAGGCCCATAAAACAGTTTTTAGAGGCGAGGCGATATCTATAGCCACTAAGATAAAAAGGGATAGATTACTTAATTATTCTAAATACAAACAGAATCTTAGACAGGCTGAAAGAGATCTAGCCACCTCCCCTACACCTTCCCTACTAAGACGAATCCAGGTCCTACGTTCTAAACTACGGGAGTTAGACCTTTTAGACGTGGAGCGCATGATTAAGTACTCTAAACGGAAATTTTACGAATTTGGTAATAAGGCTCACACACTACTGGCCAGGCAGCTTAGACATAAATCATCCTCCCAAGCCCCATTTGCCATAAGAGATAAAAAGGGTATTATGCATTATCATCCCTCCAAAATAGCTGAACTATTCCACACCTATTATTCTGCCCTTTACTCTCTAGACTCTCCTTCGCCATCCCCATCTCTAGAGCAAAACGCTACACTAGATCACTACCTGTCTCAATGCTCTCTTCCCCAGCTGTCGTCTGAGGCACTGACTCACCTGAATCAAGCCATCACGGCTGAGGAAATAGAAGATACAATAAAGAGTTTGCCCGGGGGTAAGGCCCCTGGCCCAGACGGGTTTACGTACCTTTATTATAAAACGTTCCTCCCTCTCTTGCTCCCTAATATGATTGAACTCTTCAATGGATTTCTCCAGGGTGAACCAGTCCCTCAGACGATGCTATCCTCACATATCACGGTAATCCCCAAACAAGGAAAGGACCCATCCGAGTGCTCTAGCTATAGGCCCATTAGCCTGCTCAATGCCGACCTCAAAATTTTCACCAAACTACTGGCTAACAGACTAGGCGATTGGCTCCCGAATTTGGTGCATAAAGACCAAGTCGGATTTGTTAAATTTAGGCAAGCGGGGGACAACACGCGTCGCACCATCGATTTAATAGATGTGGTCCAAAGAACAAAATCAGAGGCTTTGCTCCTTAGTCTGGACGCGGAAAAAGCCTTTGATCGGTTAAATTGGCAGTTCATGTTCAGGACCCTTGCTCGTTTCGGTTTCCGAGGACCATTCATAAAGGCGCTACAGGGTTTGTATACCTCCCCTACGGCGCAAGTCAGGCTTACTCATGCCCATTCTCCTCCCTTGCCTATTCGAAACGGGACACGCCAGGGCTGCCCCTTATCCCCCTTGTTGTATGTCCTGAGTATTGAGCCCTTGGCAGCTCTTATTCGTAACTGCCCCGATATTAAAGGTATTCAAGTGCGGGATAAGCAGTTTAAAATTGCTCTGTTCGCAGACGATGTTTTACTTACCATCACAGATCCCCTGATATCACTACCAAATTTGCACTCGATTATTACAGAATATAGTGTGATGTCAGGATATAAGATAAACCATGCAAAGTCCGAAGCCCTGCCTCTGAACTTGTCTGCCTCACTACTGCAGACCCTACAGGATAATTTTCATTACTCCTGGTGTAGCTCGTCTCTTAGATACTTGGGGATAAAACTTACGCCATTTGTATCCTCCCTATATAAAGAAAATTTTCCCCCTTTAATCCAGGAGGTTAGGAAACAACTCCAGAGCTGGCGCCCCTTATACTTATCCTTGCTAGGTAAAATAGCGGCGATTAAGATGTCTGTTCTGCCCAGGTTTCTCTACCTATTTGAGACCCTTCCAGTCCGAGTCCCAGTAGCTGCCTTACGCACAATCCAATCACTGTTTTTGGACTTCTTGTGGAACTCCAAGAGGCATAGAATTCCTAAAACAGTGCTGGTAGCGCCAAAGTCTAGAGGTGGACTAGGTCTACCGGACATAACCTTGTACTACTATGCAACCCACCTACGCCATATTACCTCTTGGACTTCCCTGCCTGCCTTTAATAGGTGGACGGAGGTTGAGAAGCTTTGGATAGCTCCAATACACCCTAGCGCCCTAATTTGGGGACCACCTATAGAGATTCCATCTAAATCTTTGCTGGCCCCAATGTCCTTTACTAGAGAGATATGGCGTAGATGTCGCATTAGATACTCCTTGGCCACATTGAAGTCACCTTTGACCCCCTTCCTTTATACGCCGAAGCTACCTCAGAGCCTGGAGTCCGATTTCGTGGAATTCTGGAAACCCATGCAGGCCTTTCGCATTAAAGACGTTGCCCATCCGACGTCAAAACAGCTACTTACCCTCTACGCGGCGTCTGACCAGTTTAGCCAAGTATCAGACTCCTACCCTCTAATTTACCGTTTTTGCTCCCAGACATTAGGCTCCACTACAGTACCACCCCTCACAGACTTTGAGAGGATTTGTCTTAGGAGCTCCTCCTCTAAGGGTTTGATTTCTGACATTTACGCCCTACTACTGACCCAGACGTACTTAGAACCAATTCAACATGCATATATGCAAAGGTGGGAGGACTGGCTGGGGAGACGGTTACCGGTACCCATCTGGAAAGCCATATGGGACAAGGCCCCTAAAGGTTCCTTATCAGCATTGTACAAGGAGAACCAGTATAAAATCCTTGTGCAGTGGTATCACACCCCAGCACTGCTTCATAAACTAAATCCACAAATACCAGATGTATGTTGGAGGTGTGATGCACATGGAGCTTCCATGTTTCATATTTTCTGGGACTGCCCACGTATACAACCCTTCTGGAGCGAGGTCCAAAATGTGTTGGAAAAAACTCTTGGAGTCGCACTTGAGAAAGAACCGGTCGCTTTCCTTTTGGGCCTCCCTCCTAATAACCTGGGCAAACTTCACTCTAAATTGTTTTTACATACACTTTGTGCCGCGAAGACCCTGATCTCTGCTTACTGGAAGCGAGTCGCTCCCCCATTCACAAATGGATCTATGTGCCCGCATACGTCATATGCGGACTTTGGAATCCATGACTGCGACCTTACAGGAAAGGTCTGATCACTTTCTCAAAGTCTGGTCCCCTTGGGATGTGATTGGTGACAACTTTCCCTATTAAACTATATCCTTAATTGCTTAGAGACTCATGGACATGTTAGGTTGAATTTTTTGTATAGTTGGACCCATGGAAAAGTTATTCTTTTTATAACCTTCTTTCCTGAGGTCCTTGTTTATTTCTGTGCTATTTATGTTTGTAATATTGTATGTAAATCTGATTAACAGGCACTACTGTAAGCGGCGGACTCTTGCTGTCCTGTCACTGATCGCGATCTCTGAATGACGGCAAGACCCCCCTTCTTTCTTCTTCTTTTTTTCAGAACTGATGTATCTGACCTAAGACCTGTTAGTTTAATGCGTTTAGATGGGTCCTGTGCGACCTGGACGTGATTATTTGCCTTATACTACTGGATATGTCTTTGTTCCCCCTATAATGAACATGTCTGTTTTTATTATTCTTGGTTAAATAATAAAAAGTAAGTTGGAAAAAAAAAAAAAGTTTTACGAGTGGCAAAACAGAAAAATAATAATGATAGTATCAACTTTAGTGTGATTGACTTATACGTAACAGAAATCTATAAGGTCCCATGCACACGAACATATGCGTGTCTGGACCATCCAGACGAGCATACAGCTGGGTGCAGGAGAGAGGAAGGGTTAGTGCTCCTTATCCCTCCCCTCTCCATTGAAAGCTGAGCAGTGTACCACTCAATATAAGTGATCATACAGCATAATATAGCACATGTACTATATCATGCACGGTGGCCATCTGGCCACAACGTGTGCTCACCACACTGTTACTGGGTCCCATAGACATCTATGATGGCCTAAGAACTCATTTTTTCATCAGCATAAGGGGCAGTTCACGTTTATATTCATTACAATGTACTACACAGCTCATGTAAATGTTTCCTAAAGCTCCTGATGAAAGTATCTTAAAGGAGTATGCCCTGTAACACCCCGCCCATCTTGAAGGCGTTAATTTTTCCTATTCCTAAGTCACTGCTTCTTAAATTTCAAAAACAAATGCTGAACTTCTGAAAGGGCCAAAAACCTAGGGCTCAAAGACTATCCTTCATACACCCAAGAAAAAGGAGGGGATTGGGGCTCCCAATATTTGACTGTATTCTAAAGTGATTGTTATCCAATAAATAAAGGCATGGGGTGGCAAATACTCTCACTGAAGGCATCTATTTATTGTGAAAAAGATAAAAGGTCTCTTGTAGCTTGTCCCCTGGGCGTGGTTTTAGCAAGTAGCAGGTTCGCTCACCCTCCATGAATTGTCACACTGCCTTGAAAAAAAAATGCCCTTTCACTCCTGCCACCTCCCTCCTTTTCTTCCTGTACCTGCTGATCACAGCAAGTAAAACTTGCGCATGCACCATAGTGAGATTATTACCTAGCTCAATGCCTAGCGGTGCAGTGCATATGCAGATAGCAATGAATATATTATGGCTGTCTGAACTCCAACTGTGCTGTGCAGAAGGTGCTGACCGTGCAAGGGGTTAAAATAAAATGGAGGTTCACTTTAGAAAATTTAGTTTTTTGGCTAAATTAATGTATTTAGTATGCATGTACACATTTACAATGAATAAAATAACAAAACAATCCACAAAGTTTGATATCCAATATCTTCCAAGTATGCTTATACCCCATATGTGATGGTAAACTGTTGTGTGGGCACACAACATGTCATTGAAGGGAAGCTGTGCATTTTCAATTTTAAAGGCTACACAAGCTTATTCATGAAATTTCATTAACTCTATAGTGTGTTTAGGAAAAAAATGTCCAATAATGTTTCCAATTTAATGTACAGATTTTACCCATTCATTGGAACATAAAATCATAAACATATGAAAACATATATCATAAACATGTTCGGTATCTCTAAATGTCTGTCAAGCTCAGAGGTATTGGATCCTCTGAACCACTGCGGACAATGACACAAGCTACTATCTGGGACCAGAGTCTAAGTGGCACGCGATTTTCACCAGAGCCCGCCTCAAAGTGGGTTGGACATGCTGCGGAGTGGTGCCACCAGGTCGTTCCACAGGTGTGACTTGGTCGAGGTACAGAAAGGGCAGGTAATCTCGTAGTCGGGGGCAGGCAGGAGTTCAGGGTAGGCAGCACAGGATCAAAGTCAGAGACGTAGCAACAGATCGAGGCAAACGGCAAAGGAGCGAAGTCAGAAAAGGAACCGGGGTCACAACGAGGAATCACAGAAATAGCGCAAGGCATCAAACACAGCTTTCTCTAAGGGTCGAGGCACAAAGATCTGGCAGGGCTTTCAGGAAGAGGCAGACTTAAGTAGTTTTCCAGGGAGTGGCCAGCGCCAATTTATGGCGCGCTGGCCCTTTAAATATTCTGAAGCCAGCGCATGCTCCCTAGGAGTCAGGTATGCATGCGCATGGCCGAAGAGGACGTAACAGGAGCCGGTAGTGGTGAGAAGCAAACGTGGGGAGAGGAGCATGGGTGAGCCCACAACCCGCGATGGGCATGAGCATGGGTCGTGGGAACACCTGTGACAATGTCCAGTCTATCAAAAAATAAAAATTATCTCTTAGGGTGAAGGGAACAGAAGAAAAAGTCAAATGACCAAATGTTTACTTTGTCGTTATTTTGATACACATAAACATTTTCATAAAAATGGATGAAAGGGTCATATCCTCCCCATCACTGTAGCAATATCTACAGTGTCAGTCTGGGATACCTTGGGTCCACCCGTAAAATCTGATCTTTGGGTCCACCACTGTACAGCTATAAATATAATCATATAAATACATTGGATAGTTCAGATGCTGTATGCTATATAAATGTATGAATGACAGAGAGGGTACTTTGTCCAGCATTACTAAGCGGCCCACCGGATGATCCACCTGTTCACCTATGGGCCAGTCCGAGGCTGAATATACATGGCAGCTCATCCTGCATAAAATTACATCTTAACCAGCTCTGTACTCCAAGTTATAAAAAAAAAAACATATAGTATAAAACAAAAAAACTTCAAAGATTCAAATTATTAATTTATTGATTTCCATCACATATTTTTCTCCAGTTTCCCAGTAGATTGAATGGAATATTAGATGGGTCACTAGCATGTACAATTTTTTTTAAACCAGAAATAATTCTCTGTGTCCATGGTGACCAGTGTGATGTTCTATTCCAAGGAAATAATTTATTTTCCCTCTAACACTTTCTTATAATAAGAAGAATAAATTACTATTACATAATTGTGTCTCCTTACTAGTACCAATTGCTGGGATACTACTGTTTTTTATGAGCAAACTAAAACGAGAAACATTATTTTTCTAAATCTCCCTGTTCCTTGACAGATCTCAAGTTGTAAAATTGTGCAGAATGCGTGGAATTGGTTCCACGATACAATCTAAACTTATGTGTTATTTCTATGTTGTGGTTTAACATGTCGGAAGAGAAGTTGAAAGTTTTAATTGATTTTTGAGTTAAAGGGAAATAACTCTATGCACTTACACTAAAGACTGAGTTATCATGAGAAGAGTGGATCCAAACCTAGACTTTGACCCATAGTTCAGGTTCAGCATTTGTTCCCTGGCGATGTCACAGGGAGTGATGATCTTTGGAAAAATTAGAGTGTGTGTGTGATTGCTTTGCCGGCAGCATTTAATGGGTCACACCGTTGTGGCAGTTAACACCTCGGGTTCAGTACTCTGCCAAACTCAATCTTGAATGGATCTGCTCATCCCTAATCACATGTAGTTCTTACATTTGAGTCTATATTAGTGATGTAGCATACTCAGACTTATAGCATACTTTCCATAGCATATGCATATAAATAGTAAAAACTCAAGGAAAAACAGCTCAACCTCTCCTCTTGATGACCATTCATGAAGAAACATATTGTAAAAATTTCCCTAGTTTCTGCACTTGAAACTGCATTTCAACCTCCTACAGTTACTTTTGTTGGATTCTATATTTATGCTTCTACATAAAGTAATAAATTGGGTTTTTGCCAAAGTCCTGTACTGTACTTGTTTTTTGTAAATTTATTCTTACACTTTCTGTATGATATATATAAATAAGAATGAAATCAGCTTTTTTGTGAAACCTAATTAGCATTAAGCTTTTTTACTGTAGGTCAATATGGATAATATGGACAAATTTACAGGGTTTAAAAAAAATTTAATCCTTTGGGGTAAAAAAAACTTTTTGCATAGTCATTCTAGGAGCCATGACTTATGTAAGTTTTTGTCAGTAACTGTGTGAGAGCTTTGATTTAGCGGAAATATATTTAGTTTTCATTTATACAACCTTGGGGTTTATTAAATTTTTTCTTGTTTAAAATAATGAGACGATTGAGAAAGGAGATCTCAATTCAAGCATTGTTTTTTTCTTTCACATTGAAAAAAATGTGGTCGTTTGGGAGAAATACTATTACAGTATTACAGATTAATACAAGGTGTAGAAGTACAAAATGTGTCTTCTACTTTTTTTAGAGGGCTGGGAATTTTTTGTGTGTTGCTAGTTTTTTTCAAATTTTTTAAACTACTTTGTCCCTCAAAGGGATACTGACATGAGATCACTTGACCTGATAAAAAAACACTACACTAGCTATGTAGTGCAGTGTATTATACTGTCAATTACTCATATGCATAATCCATTAACTATTTACAAAGAAGAAAATAAGTGGTTGACACTTACCAATCCATAAAATATGATCCTTTGTTTCATCTTGGGCATGCTCCCACTTTGCACCCGCTCACTTGTCTAATGCTTAATTTTAAAAATGAAATGAAGGATAAAATTTGGTAAAAAGAAAAACTTTGTGATGTCATTGGTACCCCAAGATTGCCAGTGCTGAGTGCCAATGAGGGACACTGAGGGCCCACTTTTGACACGGCAGTTCATGTTTGACTGCAATATCTACGGAAATAAGCACCCGAGATCAAAGGTTTTCCGATCCTATGATCCTGTAGATGCTGTAGCACATGATGTCCTTCAAAGTCCTTTAACACTCCGCTATAAAAAAAATTGCCATATCAGAAGACCATGAATCTTAACAGCGTCTTTAAAAACCTGATACAGTGGTCGATAAAGGGTTAATAGATAGCCATGAGCAACAGAGCTATGTTTTTTCATGTTGGATGGATGTTAGGTCAGTTAATTAGAATTAATTTATTCCCAAAATTTAGTTCAAAACGTATTACTGATTACTAAAGGCAAATAACAGACAGCTGAACAGCTATATTATAGTCTTTATAGACACGAAGATTGCGCGGATCTTCTTACATACCTAATTATAAAATATTTTTTTTAAACTGATAATATTGGTATGCAATATGGAAATTAAAATTCTATGCTTACCAGCGTCACAAATGTAACTGAATTTTTGGCTTCCTCAAAGAAAAGCCATAAGTATTTATGTTGAAATGCAAATCATTGACTGTTAGCGCAGATGGTTCTCATATATCCTCGGCTTTGAACTTTAATTGGCGCAAGATGAATAAGACGCTTTTGTTTCCTCTCTTTTACTCCAAGATTTATGCTTAGCCGTTAGAACTCATTTATCTTTATAAGCTGCAAGACAGTTTTATTTATTTATTTTCTTTAAAATGAATTTACATGCTTCTTGTAACTTCTGAAAAAAAGTTGCAGGATGGTCATTTGCATAAGATTTTGCATAAATTACTATTGTTTTGGAAAACTGAACACTAATCTGCCCACCAAATTGAGTTGTTCACACTCTTCACTAGAAGTTGTGGGTGCACCTCAGAACTGCAGTTTAAGACATCAAAATTGAGGCTTGGTGGAAACCTTTCAGTGCTCAAGAAACAATTTGCCATAGAAATAAAATGTCTTTTTAGGTTTTCTGGATATAGTTTATAAAAAAGAATAATTTTTTTCTTGAAAAAAAGTGTGTGCATGATCTCAAAGATATGTTTTATTTGTATTCAAACTTCAAAATGACAATTTTTATGCAAATAACCAAGTCACATACAATAAACTAAAATAAACCTTGTATGACTGCAGTTGTGCAGGGAGGATTAGCAAGGATTGGTTAAATTAAATGACATCTACCAGATTTACTGATGGTAGACTTCCCTCACAGACATGCTTGTTACCTCTTGGGGGTCTGTGCACCTTTTTTTTTCCTTCTTCAACCTTTGTTATACTGAGAAATATACTTCTGGGGACCTGGGTTCAATTCCCAGGGTCAACATCTGTGAAGAGTGTATATGTTTTCTCCGTGTATGCATGGGTTTCCTATGGGTCCTTCAGATTCATCCTACACTCCAAAACATACAGGTCGGTTGATTAGATTGTGAGCCCCATTGGGAACAGAGACCAATTTGTCAAGCTCTGTGTAGCGCTGCGTAATCTGTGTGTGTTATATAAATAAATAATTATTATTATTTATAAAAATAAGTAACTGAGCCAGAGACACTCTGGCCAACGTCACCAGAGTGCCTCTGGGCTCCACCGTCTTAAAATATACACTACCCCCCCCCCCCTCCACTGAATTTGCACTGTTCTCATCCCAACCACTCAGTGTAGGCAGCTGTCTGCAACTCTTGGGCACGAGCTCACTTTCCATGCACAGTCGCACTAGTAATAAGTTGGCTGCGCAAGGAAAGTGTTCTTGTGCATGTGCTGGGCTTGTAGACATCCAAGCCAAAGCCAAAAGGACAAATGTACTGCATTTTTGTATATACTTATCTGCTCTACTACTTATAATAGGCAGGGCAATCAGGCAGGGACAGCTGGATACTAGATTTAGTGTCAGGTTCTACTTTCTCTGTTTGTACCACCTGTCCATTAACCTGTCCATTAACTGCCTTAGATTCATAGTCTCACACAGTTTTTAAACTGTGATACCATTATGATACCATAGAGTCACAAACGAAAACATTCAGGGACCCCTTAACTGCCATGATACCTTTTGACCACAGCATCTCGAAATTTAATGGTCTGGGATATAACTCTGTTACATTTAAAACACACTGCCAGCTTAGTACTTACAGCATAGTGAATGAAATATAATCTTGTCATACCATAAATATATGACACAATGTAGAATAAGGTAAAACACACAGGGGTACATTTACTAAAGGTCCCACGCAGCACTTTTGTCTGTGCATGTTCTTCATGGCTGAAATGGCTTGCACATGGATTTAAGAGATGTCTGCGCTGCAATGGTATCCCACATATCCGTTTTATGGCGCAGCTGCGCTGGTTCCATGCGACAAATATTAGGGAGCGTGCTGTCGGACGTTCCAACTTATTCGGAACAAGTGCCAAGTGCAAATTTTGTTGCACGCCCTATGTTAAAGATGCACCACAAAAAAGATGGTGAACTCTCTCAGACCTGAGCAGGGAAGCGCCAGATTCATGATTTCAGGCGCATGATCTTAGTGAATCGCCACACGCAGCATTATAGACGGACAATGCACCTTAGTGAACTCTAGGACTTTGTAAGTAAATGTGCCCCACAGTGTTCAATGATAATAACTTTTCAAATATAACAAAATACAATAAACAGCAACTTCTGCCTTTAGAAATGTTTGTAATATTTTGAGATCATTTTCATAATCCCTGAAACCATGCCTAAAACATTTTGATATCCCTGTAAGCAAACATTCTCCTATGAACACAATAAGCAGAACATAGGGTTAGCCTTTAGAACACAGTAGGGGCACTATTAACAAACTGCTTTTTCAGCCTTGCTTTAGTGCAGCTACATTTGTGTTATTTTTACAGAATAGAAATGCTCAGAACAGAAACGTCCTATTGCTCCAGGGCATATCTCCTCGATTAAAACTCAGGCAACAGACAGACAGGAAGGAATAGGGCATGGTGCATGGAAACCAGCGAGAAAAATAAACTTATGTCAGCCTACAGGAAATAACTGGAAGCCCTCCAATTAGAAATAAATTGCTGCCCGGAGCGTAGTGCACATGATATTCTCTAATGACGCAAGCTGTGCTGAAAATGCCTAACTTCACAGATAGCAAATAATAGAATTTTGTGTGAATTCAATTTTTTCGGAGCATTTTAATATTTAACAGGAAAAATTAGAACTGTGTTCACACATACATTTTTGTCACAGAAATGATAATGGTTGCTATTCACATATTATTTACATATACATATAAAACGGTGCACATGATACCATTTAGGACTGAGTATCCTGGACTGAAATTTATTAATATAGGAATGTATGAATTATTATATTATAGATAGAATACTTATATGGGAAGCCAAGTTTTGCACATTCTAGACTGGGCAGAACCTACAGTCAAGGACCATGAATATTTTTGTACTATATTTAAGCATCATTTTCTGCATTTCTTCTCTAGTAAATGCATATTCCAGCATATGATGAAATTCCATCCCCTCCATTTTGCCGGATACATCCGGAGGCTTTGGCCTTCTGATGTATTGTCGTTCAGCTGCACTGGCATCCAATTCTACGGCAGGTCCAGTCTGACATAGAATCACACTATTACCATTCAAGCCTGAAACGGCACAGCTTAAAACTTGTTCCAGTATTGCCCCACTCTGCCTCCTGTGTTTATAAAGTGTTCGCAAAACATTTGTGTTGCGGCTGTACTATGCCCACTGCGCCACAAAACTCTGCACCTAAAGGGGTATTCTGGTGCTGAGTCAGACCGTGCAAAATGTGTGATGTATCTGTTAGGATCCACTCTCAGATTTGGATCATATACTATCTAAAAAAGAGGTGTAATTTTAAAAAATAGTGTTGGAATTTCAATTGTTTTCTGGCTATACCCTGAATATAAAAATAAAAAAACAAAACATTAAATATTCCCAATAAATTAATACATCTAAAAATTAATTTCTATAATCATCACTAGAGATGAGCGAACATGCTCGTCCGAGCTTGATGCTCGGTCGAGCATTAGGGTACTCGAAACTGCTCGTTACTCGGACGAATACTTCGCCCGCTCGAGAAAATGGCAGCTCCCGCCGTTTTGCTTTTTGGCGGCCAGAAACAGAGCCAATCACAAGCCAGGAGACTCTGCACTCCACCCAGCATGACGTGGTACCCTTACACGTCGATAGCAGTGGTTGGCTGGCCAGATCAGGTGACCCTGGGATAGACTAGCCGCTGGCCGCGCTGCTCGGATCATTCTGTCTCTGGATGCCGCTAGGGAGAGAGCTGCTGCTGGTCAGGGAAAGCGTTAGGGTGTTCTATTAGCTTACTGTTAGGCAGGAGTGATTCTCAAAGAACCCAACAGCCCTTCTTAGGGCTACAATAACGTTCTACTTTTTTTATTTTAATTTGCATCTTTTACCATTTTGTGAGGAATTAGCAGGGGGACTTGCTACCGTTGTGTTTAGCTCTTAGTGGCACACATATCCATAGCAAAGACCGAAGTGGGAAAATTCAGTAGGGGTTGGATTTCTATTAGGCAATAACTCAGTGTCATCTCATCTGGCATAGTAGTGTGCTTCCTTTGATACTTGGCTAGAAAATAGCCATAGGAGAATACAAACAGCTTCTTGAAGCCTACAGTAGCGTTCTATATATTTGATTTCTGGTTGATCTGCTGGTGGCTTTAGTTTCTGCAGTGCATGTACTTGCCAATTCTGAGCAATTTGTAGTGAGACTTGCGACCGCTGTGTTCTGCGCTTAGTGGCGCACATATCCATAGCAAAGGCTGAAGTGGGAAAATTCAGTAGGGGTTGGATTTCTATTAGGCACTAACTCAGTGTCATCTCATCTGGCATAGTAGTGTGCTTCCTTTGATACTTGGCTAGAAAATAGCCATAGGAGAATACAAACAGCTTCTTGAAGCCTACAGTAGCGTTCTATATATTTGATTTCTGGTTGATCTGCTGGTGGCTTTAGTTTCTGCAGTGCATGTACTTGCCAATTCTGAGCAATTTGTAGTGAGACTTGCGACCGCTGTGTTCTGCGCTTAGTGGCGCACATATCCATAGCAAAGGCTGAAGTGGGAAAATTCAGTAGGGGTTGGATTTCTATTAGGCACTAACTCAGTGTCATCTCATCTGGCATAGTAGTGTGCTTCCTTTGATACTTGGCTAGAAAATAGCCATAGGAGAATACAAACAGCTTCTTGAAGCCTACAGTAGCGTTCTATATATTTGATTTCTGGTTGATCTGCTGGTGGCTTTAGTTTCTGCAGTGCATGTACTTGCCAATTCTGAGCAATTTGTAGTGAGACTTGCGACCGCTGTGTTCTGCGCTTAGTGGCGCACATATCCATAGCAAAGGCTGAAGTGGGAAAATTCAGTAGGGGTTGGATTTCTATTAGGCACTAACTCAGTGTCATCTCATCTGGCATAGTAGTGTGCTTCCTTTGATACTTGGCTAGAAAATAGCCATAGGAGAATACAAATAGCTTCTTGAAGCCTACAGTAGCGTTCTATATATTTGATTTCTGGTTGATCTGCTGGTGGCTGTAGTTTCTGCAGTGCATGTACTTGCCAATTCTGAGCAATTTGTAGTGAGACTTGCGACCGCTGTGTTCTGCGCTTAGTGGCGCACATATCCATAGCAAAGGCTGAAGTGGGAAAATTCAGTAGGGGTTGGATTTCTATTAGGCACTAACTCAGTGTCATCTCATCTGGCATAGTAGTGTGCTTCCTTTGATACTTGGCTAGAAAATAGCCATAGCAATAGGATAGGATTGTTTGGTTCTAAAAACTCAAAAAAAAACAAAAAACACAAAAAAAAACAAAAAACACAAAAAAACACAAAAAAAACCAAAAAAAAGTAAAAAAAAAAAAAAAGTTATAACTCTCATTTTAAAAATGTTTAACCCCAGGGCTAGGGGTAGAGGACGAGGGCGGGGACGTGGGCGTCCAACTACTGCAGGGGTCAGAGGCCGTGGTCCTGGGCGGGGTGAGACACCACCTGCTGATGAGGGAGCAGGGGAACGCCGCAGAGCTACACTCCCTAGGTTCATGTCTGAAGTTACTGGGACTCGTGGTAGAGCACTGTTGAGGCCAGAACAGTGCGAACAGGTGATGTCGTGGATTGCTGACAATGCTTCGAGCAATTTGTCCACCACCAGTCAGTCTTCCACGCAGTCCACCCATGTCACCGAAATCCCCACTCCTCCAGCTCCTGCACCTCAGCCTCCTCCCCCCCAGTCTGCCCCCTCCCAGGAAAATTTGCCATTTGAACCGGCATACTCTGAGGAACTGTTTTCTGGACCCTTCCCACAGTCACAAACCACTTGTCCGGTTGCTGCTGAGCAATTTTCCGATGCCCAGGTTTTCCACCAGTCACAGTCTGTGGGTGATGATGACCTTCTTGACGTAGTGGAAGTGTGTAAAGAGGTGTCCGACGATGAGGAGACACGGTTGTCAGACAGTGGGGAAGTTGTTGTCAGGGCAGGAAGTCCGAGGGGGGAGCAGACTGAGGGATCGGAGGATGATGAGGTGACAGACCCAAGCTGGGTTGAGAGGCCGGGTGAA
Organism: Engystomops pustulosus; assembly: GCF_040894005.1. Taxonomy (NCBI): domain Eukaryota; kingdom Metazoa; phylum Chordata; class Amphibia; order Anura; family Leptodactylidae; genus Engystomops; species Engystomops pustulosus. The sequence goes on along the minus strand of NC_092414.1, from coordinate 65,230,125 downwards.
CACAGTGCTTCTGAGACGGAGGAGAGTCCTCGACCTGAACAGGTTGGAAGAGGCAGTGGTGGGGCCAGACGGAGAGGCAGGGCCAGAGCTGGTGCATCAGCGCCACTGTCAACTAGTGAAGCTCCCGTGGTGAGGGCTCTTGCGGCGAGGGCTAGATCTTCAGAAGTGTGGAGGTTCTTTAAGGAAACACCGGATGACCGACGGACTGTGGTGTGCAACATTTGCCAAACCAGGCTCAGCAGGGGTTCCACCACTACTAGCTTAACTACCACCAGTATGCGCAGGCATATGAATGCTAAGCACCCCACTCAGTGGCAACAAGCCCGTTCACCTCCGGCCGTGCACACCACTGCTCCTTCCCCTGTGTCAGCTGCTAGTCAGCCCCCTGCCCAGGACCCTGGCCCAAAAACCCCATCGTCGCCTCCACGATCCTCCACAGCATCCACCAGCGTTCAGCTCTCCATACCCCAGACGCTGGAGCGGAAACGCAAATATAGTGCAACCCACCCGCACGCCCAAGCCCTTAATGTGCACATCTCCAGATTGCTTAGCCTGGAGATGCTGCCCTATAGGCTAGTAGAGACCGAGGCCTTTCGCAACCTCATGGCGGCGGCCGCCCCTCGGTATTCGGTCCCCAGCCGCCACTACTTTTCCCGATGTGCCGTCCCAGCCCTGCACCAGCACGTGTCAGACAACATCATCCGTGCCCTGACCAACGCCGTTTCTGACAAGGTCCACCTGACCACGGACACGTGGACGAGTGCTGCCGGGCAGGGCCACTATATATCGCTGACGGCACATTGGGTTAACTTGGTGGAGGCTGGGACCGAGACTGACCCTGGGGCTGCTCATATACTGCCGACGCCGAGGATTGCGGGGCCTACCTCGGTCCAGGTGTTTCAGGCCTACTATGCCTCCTCCTCCTCCCACCCCTCCTCCACCTCCTCCTCCGAACTACCATCCGTGGGCACGGCGCCATCAGTCGGTAGCTCTAGGCACAGCAGCAGTGCCGTCGCTAAGCGACAGCAGGCGGTGCTCAAACTGCTGAGCCTAGGCGACAAAAGGCACACCGCCCAAGAGCTATTACAGGGCATCACGGCGCAGACTGATCTGTGGCTGGCACCGCTGAACCTCAAGCCGGGAATGGTTGTGTGTGACAACGGCCGTAACCTGGTGGCGGCTCTGCAACTCGGCAGACTGACACATGTGCCATGCCTGGCCCATGTGTTAAATCTGATAGTGCAGCGTTTCCTCAAGACATACCCCAATCTGATTGATTTGCTCACGAAGGTGCGCCGCATCTGTGCGCATTTCAGGAAGTCCAGCCCAGATGCTGCCACTCTCAGGGCAGCGCAGCGCCGCCTCCAACTGCCCGCTCACCGACTGTTGTGCGACGTGCCCACGAGGTGGAATTCAACACTGACCATGTTATCCAGAGTTTACCAGCAGCGCAGAGCGATTGTAGACTGCCAGATGTCAACTTCCACCAGAACTGGTAGTCAGGTCAGTCAGCTTCCTCAAGTCTACAATGAGGAGTGGACGTGGATGTCTGATATCTGTCAGGTGCTGAGTAACTTTGAGGAGTCAACACAGATGGTCAGTGGCGATGCCGCCATCATCAGCCTCACCATCCCGCTGCTTGGCCTGTTGAAAAACTCTCTGGTCAGCATGAAGTCGGAAGCTTTGCGCTCGTCACAAGAGACGGGGGAAGAATATTCCCTTGTTGATAGCCAAAGCACCCTGAGGTCTGTTTCTCAGCGCATATCGGAGGAGGTGGAGGTGGAGGAGGATGAGGAGGAAGAGGAGGAGAATGTTGGCGAGACACAAGAGGGGACCATTGTTGAGTCCTTCACTGTTCAGCGTGTATGGGCAGAAGAAGAGGAGTTGGAGGAGTTGGAGGAGGAGGAAATGGACAGTCAGGCCAGTGAGGGGAGTGAATTCTTACGCGTTGGTACTCTGGCGCATATGGCAGATTTCATGCTAGGCTGCCTATCCCGTGACCCTCGCGTTCAAAGAATTTATTCCAGCACCGATTACTGGGTGTTCACTCTCCTGGACCCACGGTACAAGCAAAATCTTGCCACTCTCATCCCTGCAGAGGAAAGGAGTGTGAGAATGCATGAATACCAGCAGGCCCTGGTGCACAAGCTGAAACAGTATTTCCCTTCTGACAGCGCTAGCGGCAGAGTGCGTAGTTCTGCGGGACAAGTAGCGAGGGAGAGTAGGCGAGCAGGCAGCTTGTCCAGCACTGGCAAGGGTACGCTTTACAAGGCTTTTGCCAGCTTTATGTCACCCCAGCAAGACACTGTCACCTGTCCCCAGTCTCGGCAGAGTAGGGCTGATCTTTACAGAAAGATGGTGAGGGAGTACGTAGCTGACCATACCATCGTCCTAAATGATCACACAGCTCCCTACAACTACTGGGTTTCAAAGCTGGACATGTGGCACGAACTGGCGCTGTACGCCTTGGAGGTTCTTGCCTGCCCTGCCGCTAGCGTCTTGTCCGAGCGGGTTTTCAGTGCAGCTGGTGGCATCATCACCGATAAGCGTACACGCCTGTCGACTGACAGCGCTGACAGGCTGACGCTTATTAAAATGAATAAAGGCTGGATTTCTCAGAATTTCCAATCTCCACCAGGTGAAGGAAGCTCAACCTGAATAATTGATCCACTCCTCCTCCTCCTCCTCATTTTCCTCCTTCTCCTCCTCTTTGTACAGTAAAGCAGAGGAAAATGGCTATTTTTTGACAGGGCCCACTGGCTCTTGCTATACTTCATGCATTTAATTTTTCTGGAGGGCCACCTACCCGGTCCTCTGTTTGAAACAATTTTTGTGAGTGCCACATACAGGCACTCAATCTATTCAATTTTTCTGGAGGGCCACCTACCCGGTCCTCTGGTTTGAACAATTTTTGGGACTGCCACATACAGGCACTCAATCTATTCCATTTTACTGGAGGGCCACCTACCTGCTCCTCTGGTTTGAAGAATTTTTGGGACTGCCACATACAGGCACTCAATCTATTCCATTTTACTGGAGGGCCACCTACCTGCTCCTCTGGTTTGAAGAATTTTTGGGACTGCCACATACAGGCACTCAATCTATTCCATTTTACTGGAGGGCCACCTACCTGCTCCTCTGGTTTGAACAATTTTTGGGACTGCCACATACAGGCACTCAATCTATTCCATTTTACTGGAGGGCCACCTACCTGCTCCTCTGGTTTGAAGAATTTTTGGGACTGCCACATACAGGCACTCAATCTATTCCATTTTACTGGAGGGCCACCTACCTGCTCCTCTGGTTTGAAAAATGTTTGGGACTGCCACATACAGGCACTATCCAAATTAAATTGTCTCCATAGCAGCCTCCACACGTTGTCTCCATTGCTACCTCCAAAAGTCGTCCATATAGCTGCCTCCATACATCGTCCCTTTATCAAACGAGGTGTGTCAGGCAGAAATTTGGGTTGTTTTCATGGATTCCACATCAAAGTTGTTAACTTTGTCGCCACCCTGCTGTGTTATCCACAAAATATACTGGCAAACTTTTACCATTTAGGGATATTATTTCAGCGCTTCTTGCGCATCTGTTTACATTCCCCTCACCCGGCATATCCTAAACTTATAAGAACGCTACTACACTTGATCTTATACAAAAGGTTCTTAGAAGTGCTGTTTGGGGAGTAGCCTAGAGACAGGGGCTTGGATTGGCGAAAGCTCGCCTGGCAGCGGAACGCCAGCTCCATGCGCATCATGCGCTTCTTGCGCATCTGTTTACATTCCCCTAACCCGCCATATCCCAAACTTATAAGAACGCTACTACACTTAACTTGGTGCAGGCTGGGACCGAGTCTGACCCTGGGGCTGGTCATATACTGCCGACGCAGAGAATTGCGGGGCCTACCTCGGTCCAGGTCTCAAAGGCCTACTATACCTCCTCCCACCCCTCCTCCACCTCCTCCTCCTCCGAATTACCATCCGTGGGCATGGCGCCATCAGTCGGTAGCTCTAGGCACAGCAGCAGTGCCGTCGCTAAGCGACAGCAGGCGGTGCTGAAACTGCTGAGCCTAGGCGATAAAAGGCACACCGCCCAAGAGCTATTACAGGGCATTCCACATCAAAGTTGTTAACTTTGTCGCCACCCTGCTGTGTAATCCACAAAATATACTTGCAAACTTTTACCATTTAGGGATATTATTTCAGCGCTTCTTGCGCATCTGTTTACATTCCCCTCACCCGCCATATCCTAAACTTATAAGAACGCTACTACACTTGATCTTATACAAAAGTGCTGTTTGGGGAGTAGCCTAGAGACAGGGGCTTGGATTTGCGAAAGCTCGCCTGGCAGCGGAGCGCCAGCTCCATGCGCATCATGCGCTTCTTGCGCATCTGTTTACATTCCCCTCACCCGGCATATCCTAAACTTATAAGAACGCTACTACACTTGATCTTATACAAAAGTGCTGTTTGGGGAGTAGCCTAGAGACAGGGGCTTGGATTGGCGAAAGCTCGTCTGGCAGCGGAGCGCCAGCTCCATGCCAAGATCCAACTAACATAGTTTTAACTGCAGCACCTTTAATCTACTACTAGTTCACTGCCTCCATACATGGTCCCCTTATCAAACGAGCTGTGTCAGGCAGAATTTTGGGTTGTTTTCATGGCTTCCATGTTAACTTTGTCGCCACCCTGCTGTGTAATCCACAAAATATACTGGCAAACTTTTATCATGTACCGATATTATTTGAGCACTTCTTGCTCACCTCCTTTGGTTCCTCTCTGCCACCCATTGGTTTGAAGCCTGAGTCCATTTAGGGTATGTCGCCATGACACTCTCTAGCCTGCTGCCGCTGCCTCTGCATGCCGTCCCCTATAGTGTCAGGGTCAATTATTGCATGTTTTAGATACTATCTAGCTTCATTCTGTCACTCTGTCATGGCCATGCTGTTGCCCATAATTTTGGCATAATGGTGCGTTTAAGCAGCCTCAGAGGCATCCATGCATGCTGCCCCTGCTGTTTCCTGTCCATTTCCGTGGTGTTTCCATCCTTTTCTGAGGTTCCCAGGTGTTTGGCCAAGCTTCCCTGTGCAGAGCCTTGGTCCCCTTGAAAAATGCTCGAGTCTCCCATTGACTTCAATGGGGTTCGTTATTCGAGACGAGCACTCGAGCATCGGGAAAAGTTCGTCTCGAATAACGAGTACCCGAGCATTTTAGTGTTCGCTCATCTCTAATCATCACCAAAAATTAAATACAGACAGTCCCCGGGTTACATACAAGATAGGTTCTCAGGTTTGTACTTAAGTTGAATTTGTATGCAACTCAGAACAGGTATAAATTGTAACTCCAGACAAAATTTTTGTTGTCTGAGAACAAGAATTAGCAATAAAACTTAATAACAGACACCTGACAGCAGATCTTTGCAGTCTGAGAATAAAGTAAAGTATCTAGAGAAATTCACCAAAGGTCAAAGAGGGGCGGAGAGGTCCGTCTGTAACAAGGGGTCGTCTGTATGTTTTTTTTTCCCGGTGCTAGCGTCTTTCTTTTTTTGCCATTTAAAAATAAACTTTATTGCATATACCACAAACTATACAAATTAGGATCCCTAAAACATACAATAATCAAATTATCATAATACAATAATATTTGTAAACATCAATCCACTACTTCCTTAAACCGCATAGGATGCTTACAAATATCAAAACTTCAGAATACGTCCAAAATCAGTATTCCCTTCATTAAACAGGAAAAACTTATAACAATATAACATCCTAATTAGAGATGAGCGAACATGCTCGTCCGAGCTTGATGCTCGGTCGAGCATTAGGGTACTCGAAACTGCTCGTTGCTCGGACGAATACTTCGCCCGCTCGAGAAAATGGCAGCTCCCGCCGTTTTGCTTTTTGGCGGCCAGAAACAGAGCCAATCACAAGCCAGGAGACTCTGCACTCCACCCAGCATGACGTGGTACCCTTACACGTCGATAGCAGTGGTTGGCTGGCCAGATCAGGTGACCCTGGGATAGACTAGCCGCTGCCCGCGGTGCTCGGATCATTCTGTGTCTGGATGCCGCTAGGGAGAGAGCTGCTGCTGGTCAGGGAAAGCGTTAGGGTGTTCTATTAGCTTACTGTTAGGCAGGAGTGATTCTCCAAGAACCCAACAGCCCTTCTTAGGGCTACAATAACGTTATACTTTTTTTTTTTTATTTGCAGCTAGTACCATATTGTGAGGAATTTGCAGGGGGACTTGCTACCGTTGTGTTTAGCTCTTAGTGACACACATATCCACCTCAAACACCAAAGTGGGAAAATTTATTAGGGGTTTGATTTCAATTAGGCACAGTCTGCCATTTACTTTTTATTTTACGTTTATTTTTTTAATAACTCAGTGTCATCTCATCTTGCATAGTAGTGTGCTTTCATACTTGGCTAGAAAATAGCCATAGGAGAATCCAAACGGCTTACTTACGCCTACAGTAGCGTTATATATATTTGATTTCTGGTTGATCTGCTGGTGGCTGTACTTGCTGCAGTGCATCTACTAGCAAATTGTGAGCAATTTGTAGTGAGACTTGCGACCGCTGTGTTTTGCGCTTAGTGACGCACATATCCATTGCAAAGACCGAAGTGGGAAAATTTATTAGGGGTTGGATTTCAATTAGGCACAGTCTGCCATTTCCTTTTTTATTTTACGTTTATTTTGTTTAATAACTCAGCGTCATCTCATCTGGCATAGTAGTGTGCTTTCATACTTGGCTAGAAAATAGCCATAGGAGAATCCAAACGGCTTACTTACGCCTACAGTAGCGTTATATATATTTGATTTCTGGTTGATCTGCTGGTGGCTGTACTTGCTGCAGTGCATCTACTAGCAAATTGTGAGCAATTTGTAGTGAGACTTGCGACCGCTGTGTTTTGCGCTTAGTGACGCACATATCCATTGCAAAGACCGAAGTGGGAAAATTTATTAGGGGTTGGATTTCAATTAGGCACAGTCTGCCATTTCCTTTTTTATTTTACGTTTATTTTGTTTAATAACTCAGCGTCATCTCATCTGGCATAGTAGTGTGCTTTCATACTTGGCTAGAAAATAGCCATAGGAGAATCCAAACGGCTTACTTACGCCTACAGTAGCGTTATTTATATTTGATTTCTGGTTGATCTGCTGGTGGCTGTACTTGCTGCAGTGCATCTACTAGCAAATTGTGAGCAATTTGTAGTGAGACTTGCGACCGCTGTGTTTTGCGCTTAGTGACGCACATATCCATTGCAAAGACCGAAGTGGGAAAATTTATTAGGGGTTGGATTTCAATTAGGCACAGTCTGCCATTTCCTTTTTTATTTTACGTTTATTTTTTTAATAACTCAGCGTCATCTCATCTGGCATAGTAGTGTGCTTTCATACTTGGCTAGAAAATAGCCATAGGAGAATCCAAACGGCTTACTTACGCCTACAGTAGCGTTATGTATATTTGATTTCTGGTTGATCTGCTGGTGGCTGTACTTGCTGCAGTGCATCTACTAGCAAATTGGGGGTCATTTACTAAGGGCCCGAATCGCGTTTTCCCGACGTGTTACCCGAATATTTCCGATTTGCGCCGATTGTACCTGAATTGCCCCGGGATTGTGTCGCACGCGATCGGATTGTGGCGCATCGGCGCCGGCATGCGCGCGACGGAAATCGGGGGGCGTGGCCGAACGAAAACCCGACGTATTCGGAAAAACCGCCGCATTTAAAACCCGAAAAAGTGTCGCTTGGTGTCCGCTTACCTTCACCTGGTCCGAGGTGGTGCATTCCGGCGCGTGGAGATGATTTTCAGCGCAGCAGCGCCACCTGGTGGACGGCGGAGGAACTGCCTTCATGAATCCCGGCCGGACCCGAATCCAGAGCAGAGAACGCGCCGCTGGATCGCGAATGGGCCGGGTAAGTAAATTTGCCCCATTGTGAGCAATTTGCAGTGAGACTTGCGACCGCTGTGTTTTGCGCTTAGTGACGCACATATCCATTGCAAAGACCGAAGTGGGAAAATTTATTAGGGGTTGGATTTCAATTAGGCACACTCTGCCATTTCCTTTTTTATTTTACGTTTATTTTGTTTAATAACTCAGCGTCATCTCATCTGGCATAGTAGTGTGCTTTCATACTTGGCTAGAAAATAGCCATAGCAATAGGATAGCATCGTTTGGTTTTAAAAATTAAAAAACACAAAAAAAACAAAAAAACACAAAAAAAAGTTAAAAAAAAATTAAAGTTATAACTCTCATTTTCAAAATGTTTAACCCGAGGGCTAGGGGTAGAGGACGAGGGCGGGGACGTGGGCGTCCAACTACTGCAGGGGTCAGAGGCCGTGGTCCTGGGCGGGGTGAGACACCACCTGCTTATGAGGGAGCAGGGGAACGCCGCAGAGCTACACTCCCTAGGTTCATGTCTGAAGTTACTGGGACTCGTGGTAGAGCACTGTTGAGGCCAGAACAGTGCGAACAGGTGATGTCATGGATTGCCGACAATGCTTCGAGCAATTTGTCCACCAGTCAGTCTTCCACGCAGTCCACCCATGTCACCGAAATCGTCACTCCTCCAGCTCCTGCACCTCAGCCTCCTCCCCCCCAGTCTGCCCCCTCCCAGGAAAATTTGCCATTTGAACCGGCATACTCTGAGGAACTGTTTTCTGGACCCTTCCCACACTCAAAAACCACTTGTCCGGTTGCTGCTGAGCAATTTTCCGATGCCCAGGTTTTCCACCAGTCACAGTCTGTGGGTGATGATGACCTTCTTGACGTAGTGGAAGAAGTGTCTAAAGAGGTGTCCGACGATGAGGAGACACGGTTGTCAGACAGTGGGGAAGTTGTTGTCAGGGCAGGAAGTCCGAGGGGGGAGCAGACTGAGGGATCGGAGGATGATGAGGTGACAGACCCAAGCTGGGTTGATAGGCCGGGTGAACACAGTGCTTCTGAGACAGAGGAGAGTCCTCGACCAGAACAGGTTGGAAGAGGCAGTGGTGGGGCCAGACGGAGAGGCAGGGCCAGAGCTGGTGCATCAGCGCCAAATGTGTCAACTAGTGAAGCTCCCGTGGCGAGGGCTCTTGCGGCGAGGGCTAGATTTTCAGAAGTCTGGAGGTTCTTTAAGGAAACACCGGATGACCGACGGACTGTGGTGTGCAACATTTGCCAAACCAGGCTCAGCAGGGGTTCCACCACTACTAGCTTAACTACCACCAGTATGCGCAGGCATATGAATGCTAAACACCCCACTCAGTGGCAACAAGCCCGTTCACCTCCGGCCGTGCACACCACTGCTCCTTCCCCTGTGTCAGCTGATAGTCAGCCCCCTGCCCAGGACCCTGCCACAAAAACCCCATCGTCGCCTCCACGACCCTCCACAGCATCCACCAGCGTTCAGCTCTCCATACCCCAGACGCTGGAGCGGAAACGCAAATATAGTGCAACCCACCCGCACGCCCAAGCCCTTAATGTCCACATCTCCAGATTGCTTAGCCAGGAGATGCTGCCCTATAGGCTAGTAGAGACCGAGGCCTTTCGCAACCTCATGGCGGCGGCCGCCCCTCGGTATTCGGTCCCCAGCCGCCACTACTTTTCCCGATGTGTCGTCCCAGCCCTGCACCAGCACGTGTCAGACAACATCATCCATGCCCTGACCAACGCCGTTTCTGACAAGGTCCACCTGACCACGGACACGTGGACGAGTGCTGCCGGGCAAGGCCACTATATATCGCTGACGGCACATTGGGTTAACTTGGTGGAGGCTGGGACCGAGTCTGACCCTGCGGCTGGTCATATACTGCCGACGCCGAGGATTGCGGGGCCTACCTCGGTCCAGGTGTTTCAGGCCTACTATGCCTCCTCCTCCTCCCACCCCTCCTCCACCTCCTCCTCCTCCGAATTACCATCCGTGGGCATGGCGCCATCAGTCGGTAGCTCTAGGCACAGCAGCAGTGCCGTCGCTAAGCGACAGCAGGCGGTGCTCAAACTGCTGAGCCTAGGCGATAAAAGGCACACCGCCCAAGAGCTATTACAGGGCATCACGGCGCAGACTGATCTGTGACTGGCACTGCTGAACCTGAAGCCAGGCATGGTTGTGTGTGACAACGGCCGTAACCTGGTGGCGGCTCTGCAACTCGGCAGACTGACACATGTGCCATGCCTGGCCCATGTGTTAAATCTGATAGTTCAGCGTTTCCTCAAGACATACCCCAATCTGTCTGATTTGCTCACGAAGGTGCGCCGCATCTGTGCGCATTTCAGGAAGTCCAGCACAGATGCTGCCACTCTCAGGGCAGCGCAGCGCCGCCTCCAACTGCCCGCTCACCGACTGTTGTGCGACGTGCCCACGAGGTGGAATTCAACACTGACCATGTTATCCAGAGTTTACCAGCAGCGCCGAGCCATTGTAGACTGCCAGATGTCAACTTCCACCAGAACTGGTAGTCAGGTCAGTCAGCTTCCTCAAGTCTACAATGAGGAGTGGACGTGGATGTCTGATATCTGTCAGGTGCTGAGTAACTTTGAGGAGTCAACACAGATGGTCAGTGGCGATGCCGCCATCATCAGCCTCACCATCCCGCTGCTTGGCCTGTTGAAAAACTCTCTGATCAGCATGAAGTCGGAAGCTTTGCGCTCGTCACAAGAGACGGGGGAAGAAGATTCCCTTGTTGATAGCCAAAGCACCCTTAGGTCTGTTTCTCAGTGCATATCGGAGGAGGTGGAGGAGGATGAGGAGGAAGAGGAGGAGAATGTTGGCGAGACACAAGAGGGGACCATTGTTGAGTCCTTCACTGTTCAGCGTGTATGGGCAGAAGAAGAGGAGTTGGAGGAGTTGGAGGAGGAGGAAATGGACAGTCAGGCCAGTGAGGGGAGTGAATTCTTACGCGTTGGTACTCTGGCGCATATGGCAGATTTCATGCTAGGCTGCCTATCCCGTGACCCTCGCGTTCAAAGAATTTATTCCAGCACCGATTACTGGGTGTTCACTCTCCTGGACCCACGGTACAAGCAAAATCTTTCCACTCTCATCCCTGGAGAGGAAAGGAGTGTGAGAATGCATGAATACCAGCAGGCCCTGGTTCACAAGCTGAAACAGTATTTCCCTTCTGACAGCGCTAGCGGCAGAGTGCGTAGTTCTGCGGGACAAGTAGCAAGGGAGAGTAGGCGAGCAGGCAGCTTGTCCAGCACTGGCAAGGATACGCTTTACAAGGCTTTTGCCAGCTTTATGTCACCCCAGCAAGACACTGTCACCTGTCCCCAGTCTCGGCAGAGTAGGGCTGATCTTTACAGAAAGATGGTGAGGGAGTACGTAGCTGACCATACCATCATCCTAAATGATCACACAGCTCCCTACAACTACTGGGTTTCAAAGCTGGACATGTGGCACGAACTGGCGCTGTACGCCTTGGAGGTTCTTGCCTGCCCTGCCGCTAGCGTCTTGTCCGAGCGGGTTTTCAGTGCAGCTGGTGGCATCATCACCGATAAGCGTACACGCCTGTCGACTGACAGCGCTGACAGGCTGACGCTTATTAAGATGAATAAAGCATGGATTTCTCATAATTTCCAATCTCCACCAGGTGAAGGAAGCTCAACCTGAATAATTTATCCACTCCTCCTCCTCCTCATTTTCCTCCTTCTCCTCCTCTTTGTACAGTAAAGCAGAGGAAACTGGCTATTTTTTGACAGGGCCCACTGGCTCTAGCTATAGTACTTTATGCATTTAATTTTTCTGGAGGGCCACCTACCCGGTCCTCTGTTTTAAAAAATTTTTGGGAGTGCCACATACAGGCACTCAATCTATTCAATTTTTCTGGAGGGCCAACTACCCGGTCCTCTGTTTTAAACAATTTTTGGGAGTGCCACATACAGGCACTCAATCTATTCAATTTTTCTGGAGGGCCACCTACCCGCTCCTCTGGTTTGAAAACTTTTTTGGACTGCCACATACAGGCACTATCCAAATTAAATTGTCTCCATAGCAGCCTCCACACGTTGTCTCCATTGCTACCTCCAAAAGTCGTCCATATAGCTGCCTCCATACATCGTCCCCTTATCAAACGAGGTGTGTCAGGCAGAAATTTGGGTTGTTTTCATGGGTTCCACATCAAAGTTGTTAACTTTGTCGCCACCCTGCTGTGTTATCCACAAAATATACTGGCAAACTTTTATCATTTACCAATATTATTTCAGCGCTTCTTGCGCATCTGTTTACATTCCCCTCACCCGCCATATCCTAAACTTATAAGAACGCTACTACACTTGATCTCATACAAAAGGTTCTTAGAAGTGCTGTTTGGGGAGTAGCCTAGAGACAGGGGCTTGGATTGGCGAAAGCTCGCCTGGCAGCGGAGCGCCAGCTCCATGCGCATCATGCGCTTCTTGCGCATCTGTTTACATTCCCCTCACCCGCCATATCCCAAACTTATAAGAACGCTACTACACTTGATCTTATACAAAAGGTTCTTAGAAGTGCTGTTTGGGGAGTAGCCTAGAGACAGGGGCTTGGATTGGCGAAAGCTCGCCTGGCAGCGGAGCGCCAGCTCCATGCCAAGATCCAACTAACATAGTTTTAACTGCAGCACCTTTAATCTACTACTAGTTCACTGCCTCCATACATGGTCCCCTTATCAAACGAGCTGTGTCAGGCAGAATTTTGGGTTGTTTTCATGGCTTCCATGTTAACTTTGTCGCCACCCTGCTGTGTAATCCACAAAATATACTGGCAAACTTTTATCATGTACCGATATTATTTGAGCGCTTCTTGCTCACCTCCTTTGGTTCCTCTCTGCCACCCATTGGTTTGAAGCCTGAGTCCATTTAGAGTATGTCGCCATGCCACTCTCTAGCCTGCCGCTGCTGCCGCTGCCTCTGCATGCCGTCCCCTATAGTGTCAGGGTCAATTATTGGATGTTTTACATGCTATCTAGCTTCATTCTGTCACTCTGTCATGGCCATGCTGTTGCCCATAGTTTTGGCATAATGGTGCGATTAAGCAGCCTCAGAGGCATCCATGCATGCTGCCCCTGCTGTTTCCTGTCCATTTCCGTGGTGTTTCCATCCTTTTCTGAGGTTCCCAGGTGTTTGGCCAAGCTTCCCTGTGCAGAGCCTTGGTCCCCTTGAAAAATGCTCGAGTCTCCCATTGACTTCAATGGGGCTCGTTATTCGAGACGAGCACTCGAGCATCGGGAAAAGTTCGTCTCGAATAACGAGTACCCGAGCATTTTAGTGCTCGCTCATCTCTACCTATGATCCTTTGTGTATGTAGTTAGTAACAGTATGACTGTAAAAAATAACTTTATATGTAGGGCTGCAAGTGCGTTGAGTATGGTGCTGTGTCCTAAAGTATTTTGGTGCTTCCACAGTTTTGATGTAACAGTCCTGCTGGACACCTGCCTAGGTCAGTCGGCACTTTAGACCAGGTAAAATATTACTTAATAGTACTTAATGTACTTTCCGTATAAAAACAAAGCTTTCCCTTTGCTGCTTGCCATAGCTGTTTCCTATATTTTAATTTGCTGTTTGCAGGCTGGCATTATGATCAGAGAAGCAGGGAAATTAATTAGTACAATTAATTTATAGAACAAAGTAGCAGAATTATTGAAGTATAGATTTTCTCTGCTAATGAATTAGCAAATTTCAAGTCATGAGAACAAGCCCACTTCAGTGCCTCATTAACCTGAATTTGCTGATACAGATTCTTTATTAATTAGACATTTTTTGCAACAACAATGTTTTAACTCTGAAACTGTATTCAAATAATACAGTTTCAGTGCAATTTCTTGCTTGTTTTTCCTAAATCTAAAAATGGTCAAAAGAATGATTGATCTTTCCTTATTTACATGTTTGGGCTTATTAGAGATATGTGCCTCACTCATAACTTGTATGTGTGTTCAACATATTTTGTCATGAGAATGGGGTTAAGTATTTATATAATGGTACTAGACACGCATTATCTGTTCTGTTCTGTTCCGCCTATAAGAAGGGCATCATTTCAGCATCAATGCATTTTATGGGTATGATAATGTAACTTCCGTGCCAGCTTAGCAGGCATTTTCTGTGTTTAGTGTGTGAACTGTGTTTGGATTGATTGAGCCACACCAGCTCCCTGCAGCACAGCCCTGTCCAACAAGAGTGAGTACGAGAATGATGGACGGCTGTTGCAATCAGCTGCTGTGGGCGGTGTCCAGGAACTCCTTTGTATACCTGCCCAGTCTCATTATACCTTGCTACTAGTCTCCTCATACCTGTTGCTTGTGATTTTGTGTTATTATTTGCTAATCTGTACATCTGTATACATACATACATGTATATCTGTATCTATATATAATCTGCTGTGTTTACTTGACTTCTCTCTACTGATACAATTCTGTACCTTCACCGCCATCTTGGTTTTGACCTGATTCTTTCTCCACTTGTTTGTCTGTATCTGTTGTTTGTCCCCCCGTGGCCAAGTGTGAATACTGGTCTATCTCTGACTTCTTCCTTCCTGTACACTCCACCATCCAGCAGCTGCCACTATCCAGAGGCAAGTTTACCCTGTCACCTTGCAGGTTCTCTCATGGTCTGAGGATCCTGATAGAAATGTTCTCTTTTATTAGAGTGGCTAATCTGCTTTAGGCAGTTGGTAGCCTGCAGGGACAAGGCAGGGTGAGTTCACCACCACTCATAGTCTGACAGCTTACACCATTCTGGTTGTGGCTGCGTGGTTTGCTGGACAGGTTTCTGACAGATGATGTACCTTTATTGAGAGGTCATTAAAATGTGGGGGCACTGAAAGTCTTTTTAATGCTATGAAGGAACACTAAGTGAGCTTGCTTCTGTGTGGAGAAATAATAAATTACTAAGGCATTATAAAGGTTAGAGAATACTAAAGAGGCATCACCTTTGTAGGTTTGTATAGAATGGGTCTGATAAATACATTCAATATAGAAGAAGTAATTTCAGTACTGTGGTTTAAAAGTCCATAACTTTATATGTACCTATTTAAACATATATAGATAGCACACTCCCATATTAAAATGTTAATGTGAAAGGCGCCTTAAGGGAAACCTACCAACAGAAATGTACTCATTAAGGTAGATCTGACGGTAGGTTCCCACTTAGATTCCAAACCCTAATCTATATTTAGCTAATCCTATAATACTATCTACACTAAACTACAGTTTTCCATGGGCTGTAGGAAGGAGCCAAGGAAACAGAATTATTGAGGCAGCGCCCTGGGATGAGCAGGTAGGCAGGGACAGCGGAGGCTACAGTGGCATGGAGTAGCATTTGCTCCCGCTGCCTGTAGAGGATACTCAACACCCCAGTAACCTCTGCCAGAAATTAGCCTATTAGTTAGATAAACTGGAGCTAAGTGTAGATAGTATTCTAGGGTTTAGAATGCAAGTAGGAACCTACCATCAGATCTACTTTAATAGGTAGATTTCTGATGGTAGGTTTCCTTTAATCTTGGCCGGGGTTCTTTCTGTAATAGTCATGAATATGTTTAAATATCTACAAATAAAGTTATGGACTTTTAAACCACAATACTTTCTCTATTACATTCTGTGCTGGATAACCACTTTTTCAAGTTTATACATTTAATATGGTTGCTGTGTTTGTGTATTGCATGTGTGTCTGACACGCAGTAGCTGCTATGTACATCTGATGTGTGTTTAACATGTTTCTGTTGTATGACATTTTCCACTTAAAGAATTGGAGCCTATGCACAATTCTTACACTAATTGCTCAACTATATTGATTAGTGGGTAGAACCTCTGCCTTGCAGCGCTGGAGTCCTGGGTTCAAGTACCGCCCAGGTCAACATCTGCAAAGAGGTTGTATGTTCTCTCTGTGTTTGCGTGGGTTTCCTCCGGGTCCTCCGGTTTCCTCCCACACTGCATAACAGTACAGTAGGTTGTTTAGATTGTGAGCCCCATGGGGACAGGGGCCGATTTGTCATGCTTTGTGCAACACTGCGTAATCTGTAAAGAATTATTATACTATAAAGATTTATTATACTTTTTCAATGTGTTCTGCTAATTTCTAAAGTTTTTAAAGATTGACCATTGCAAAAAACTCATTTAAAATCCTTAGGTTTTAAGGAAAAAATTATGCTAAAATTGTATCCAAAGAGGATGTATATTTACATGCCTGCACTTATATTATCCAAGCAGTGTTTTGAGGCATTACCTTTAAAATAATAGCCCATAACTGTACTAAACATTTTATCATTGTGAAATTGCATTGTAATATATAAAGAGTTCTTGCATTGAGTTACTGTTTTCTGATAATTGAATCATAAATCCACTTTCTTAAAGATGCCATAAATCTTGTTAATACCATGTTTCTATGGAGGGTGCTTGTAATTAAAAGAGTTTAAAAGGGTTTTTTTTCACAGGGAACATTTATGTGTCTCTCATAGATTATCCATCAGGCATCTATGAGAGAGTGTTGAATGCCTTTGCAAGGTCCAAGAACACAATGGGGCACATTTACTAAAGCCCCTGCGGCAGTTTTTTGTCAGATTTTGCACTTTATTTCTAGTGCAAACTTCTTGCATGGGTATTTAAAGTGTCTGAAACACTTTTGTGTTGCACGCAACCATTTTGTGGGGTGGCAGCTCTAGGCTTCAAGCGACACAAATAAGTCTGCTCCAGATTAATCATGCATAGTCAGACAGACGTGTGTCACAAACCCAAAGGGCAGATTTACTTACCCGGTCCTGTCACAATCCAGCGGCGCGTTCTCTGTGGAAGATTCGGGTCTTCCGGCGATTCACTAAGGTAGTGCGCCCAATGTTCACCGGGTGTCGCTGCTGCGCGGAGTTCACTGGAGTTCACCAAGCTATCGTGGGTGCAGGTAAGCGCGTGTCAAGCAACAATTTTTTGAAAAAAAAAATACAGCGTTTTTTTCCCAATCCGTCGGGTTTTCTTACGGCCACACCCCCCCCCCCCCCGATTTCCGTCGGGTGCATGCCTGCGCCAATGTGCCACAATCCGCCAAAATCCCGGGGCAATTCAGGGAAAATGGGCACAAAACGGTAATATTCGGGTAACCCGTCGGAAAAACGCAATTCGGGTCCTTAGTAAATGACCCCCAATGTGAGCCATTGCCAGTAGCTGGACATAATAATATGTCCTGGTGCAGGAAATATCTTCCCGCAAGGACATGTGAACATAGGGGTTAGTGGTTATGTTATCAATATTCTTAACCAGTAAGACCCCCTTAATCACTCCTTTTTAATGGTGTGATTGTAAGATTAAAGATTGTAACAGAAATCAAAATATCCAAAATTTGGCACTCATATTCACATAATATTGATAAATAATAATATCCAGTACTATAGTCCAATCATTCTTCAGTTCCCTGAATCAAATAAAAAACTTTGGGTTATTATATTTATAAGGCTCCCTTACACATAATAGCACAACGTTAGCTACATTTCTTGACCTTTGTATCATTTTTAGATATACGGTAAAGCCCTAAAATTTGCTAATGCCATAAAATATGTTTTCATGGCTTAAATCCTGAATCCAATGCAGTTAAGCTATTTGAGCTGAAGCTTACACGGCCAAGCTTCCATAAAATGAAATTCTATTGCCACATTGCACAAAAATATTTGCAATCCAAACCCTAGATAAGGGAATTGTTTACAATATCACATATCAACCGGTACATTAGTTTTTATTTGCAACAGACAATAATTTGCGCAATTGATTTTCCAATGATATAATAAACACATTTTAGAAATCACCAAAGTCCTTGTAGTAATTAGTCATCACATAACTTTTGCTTAAGTATATTTTATGAGCAGATCATTTTGGCAGAAAATTCAGTTAAATGTCTCCCAAAAAATGTAATTCCAATTCCAAAAATACAGAAAACTGTTCCCTATCACTACATATACATACACGCACATATATATATATATACACATAGCATATATACTCGAGTATAAGCCTAAAAAAAATGTGCTGAAAACCCAAACTTGGCTTATACTCGAGTAAAAAAAATATAGGTTTTTGTGGAAAACTTAGGGGCCTCGGCTTATACTTGGGTCGGCTTATATTCGAGTATATACGGTATATATATATATATATATATATATATATATATATATATGTATGTGTGTGTATATATATATATATATATATATATATATGTGTGTGTATATATATATATATATATATATATATATATATATATGTATATATATATGTATATGGTTATTTGAAAAAGTATAGTTTTCCATAAGCTTAGGTAGGGGTTTTACCATATTATACAATTCTTATACAGGCAGTCCCAAGGTTACGTACTGGATAGGTTCTTTAGGTTTGTTCTTAAGTTGAATTTGTATGTAAGTTGGAACTGTATATTTTATAATTGTAAAAGAAACATTTCTCCCAAAAAATGTAATTCCAATTCCAAAAATACAGAAAACTGTTCCCTATCACTACATATACATACACGCACATATATATATATATATATATATATATATATATATATATATATATATACACACACCATATATACTCGAGTATAAGCCTAAAAAAAATGTGCTGAAAACCCAAACTTGGCTTATACTCGAGTAAAAAAATATAGGTTTTTGTGGTAAACTTAGGGGCCTCGGCTTATACTTGGGTCGGCTTATATTCGAGTATATACGGTATATATATATATAAATATATATATGTGTGTGTGTATATATATATATATATATATATATATATATATATATATATATATATGTGTGTATATATATATATATGTATACCGTATATATATATATATATATATATATATATATATATATATATATATGTATATGGTTATTTGAAAAAGTATAGTTTTCCATAAGCTTAGGTAGGGGTTTTACCATATTATACAATTCTTATACAGGCAGTCCCAAGGTTGCGTACTGGATAGGTTCTTTAGGTTTGTTCTTAAGTTGAATTTGTATGTAAGTCGGAACTGTATATTTTATAATTGTAAAAGAAAAATTTTGACAACAATTTAAACAATTTTAGGTTGTCATAGGAGCCAGTATTAACATTTTGTTTAGTGTAACAAAAAAACAAGTCACAGCGCAGCTTTCATCACCTTCTGAAATACAGCCCAGGGGTAACCCAACATGATATCACTTCAATGCTCTTGGTATTTATCTCACTACAAACATTTGATAAGCAAACTGATTTGGGTTCTATCTAAACTTTTGTCATTCATTTGAGTTGAACTTCTAAAAAGGGTTGCCAAATCTTTATCCAGTGAGAAGCTGGTCACCAGGTAAGTCTTTAGGCAAACACAGGTATAATAATAATTTCTTTAATTATATGCCGCACACAGATTATGCAGCCCTGCACAGAGCTTGACAAATTGGTACCTTTCCCCATTGGGCTCACACTAACCACCCTAACAGAATTATTGCTGGGGTAAATCCTGCAGCCATGTGTAGAGGTACCCTTAATCATACTATGACTAAAAGAAGATTCTCTGTCATTTTACGGCCAAAAGTAAAATCTAACTGAGACAAAGTCCAGGGACACCTTAAAGGGGTATTCCCATCTGAGCATTCACATTTAATGTAATTCTTTTGCTATATATAAACATTTCTTTTATTGGATGTTATTAACCCCTTAAGGACGCAGGGTATTTTAGCTAATTTCTCGCTCTCCATTTTCAAAAATCCATAACTTTTTCATTTTTCCGTGTATAGAGCTGTGTGAGGGCTTATTTTGTGCGTAACAAATTTTACTTTCCCATGATGTTATTTATTATTCCATGCCATGTAGTGGGAAGCCGCAAAAAAATTCCAAATGTGGAAAAATTGAAAAAAACTGCATGTGCGTCATGTTCTTGTGGGCTCAGTTTTTACGACTTTCACTCTGCGCTCTGCACCTCTACTTTATTCTTTGGTTCGGTACGATCGCGGTGATACCAAATTTATACAGGTTTTATTGCGTTTTGATACATTTTCAAAAATTAAACAAATGTGTACAAAAAAGAAAAAAATTTTTTTGCCATCTTCTGACGCAAATAACTTTTTCATACTTTGGCGCATGGAGCTGTGCGATGTGTTATTTTTTGCGAAATTAGCCGACGTTCTCATTGCTACCGTTTTGAGGACTGTGCGACATTTTGATCATTTTTTATTAAATTTTTTATGTCATCTAAAAAGGTGTAAAAGTCACATTTTGGACATTTGGGCGCCATTTGCCGTTCCGGAGGTCACCGCCGTCAATAACCGTTTTTATATTTTGATAGATCGGGAATTTTGGGATGCGGCGATATTTAATTTGTCTGTGATTTTTACTATTTATTATATTTTATATCAGTTCTAGGGAAAGGGGGGTGATTTGAACTTTTAATATTTTATTATTTTTTTTACATTTTTTAAACTTTTTTTTTTCTTTTTTTTCCCAGTATTTCTTAGACCATCTAGGGTACATTAACCCTAGATGTTCTGATCGCTCCTGCCATATACGGCAATACTACTGTATCGCAGTATATGGCATTTCTGCTCACTATACATTACAATGAGCCACAGGCTCATTGTAATGCATGTGCAGAAGCCATGTATCCTCGGGTCAAACGAAGACCCGAGGCTCGGGGGAGCGGCGATCGGAGGTAAGATGGCGATGCCCATGCACCGCCAAATTTAAAGTGCCGGCGGCAAAGAAAAGGTTAACACCCGCGATCGGTGCAAGCACCGACCGCGGGTGATAGCGATGGGTCTTTGCTGCGATATGCAGCAAAGCCCATCTCTGTATGAAGAAGGCTCAGCCCGTGAGCCTTCTTCATACAACCTTCACAGCTCCATGGCGGATATATCCGTCACGGAGCGTGAAGGGGTTAAAAAAAACATTCCTGTGTGAAGATAATTTCTCATAAATGTAGCCATGCTGTCTCTTAGAAAAAAGATAGCTTCCTCGAATACGACCACCCCAGTGGCCAGACATGCACTATTGAGCCCTGCCTGACTTCCTGGATTCAGCGATCACAGTGATTCCACCACAGAACGCATGTCGGACATGCAGTAACTCCCGGACATTTCATATACAAAAACTTTTGTTTCTTTGTGCTATCACACCAGCAGTGGTGGTCTTATCCAAGGAAACAGTCTTGTTTCTAGGAACCATATGACATTTATGAGAAATTATCTTCACACGGCTAATTTTTTTTTAATAACATCTACTTGAAGAAATGTATATACATGACAGTTTAATTAAATTGAATCTGAATGCCCTGATGAGAAAACCCCTTTAACTCTGGCATTCAAGGGGCTACTCAAGTCACATGACCACAAGTAACCTCCTGTGCTCAGAAGGTGTCCCTATATTCTGTAAACTCCCAAGCCGTAAAAAGCATGTGAGCAGTCAATAAGGAGTTAAGAATCCAGTTGAAGTAAAAACAGCTGTTAGAAAAACACAAACTGCTATCAAAACCTGGTCTTATGTTAATGACTTTCCCAAACAAGGAACTTTGTGGAAACTATTGGCAACATCTTCAGATCTTCACAAGATACATCATACCCATAAGATTACATCAGGAAATCAAGTTAAAACCTTAATAATAAATTAAATACTACGGTAAGTCCAAAGTGTCACCTCTGATGCAGTTGCAATAAATGTTATTGATATATTGTACCCAAAAGAGGAAAAGGACAAAGTTATGACAGCTGTCATGAAAAATGAAAATGTAACTCAAAGTCTAATACTGAATCCTTGTTAAGAGGAGAAGTGGACAGATCCATTCCTCCTCAGGGAAGACCTTGCAGAACCTTTGCACTTTCTATTCAATACAATTTCCTGGAAGAATATTTGGTTATACCACAGCCCTGTTTCTCTAGTTTATGCATTGTACATCAGCTAATAGGTTATCTCTCATGGAGGAAAAAGGGGCCTGTTCTATCAATAATCGTTTAGGTGAAGGGTTATACATGACAAACTACAGAGGCTGGGAGGATGTGGATAACTGAAGGAGAAAAGTGACACATTGACATTTTGGGGGAGATTGATCATTAGG
This sequence comes from Engystomops pustulosus, assembly GCF_040894005.1. Classification (NCBI taxonomy): domain Eukaryota; kingdom Metazoa; phylum Chordata; class Amphibia; order Anura; family Leptodactylidae; genus Engystomops; species Engystomops pustulosus. The sequence continues at coordinate 65,208,119 of NC_092414.1, read as the reverse complement.
CAGGCTCTTCACGATAGTTATATGACTGCCTTTGGAGCTCTGCTGCTTTTCAGATTGATTAAAGGGCATCTACCACCAGGATGAAGGATGTTAATGGAATCTGGAGCCACATTTGCATACAGTCTTTTAAACTGGTGGAAGATGTCTTTTAACCCCTTACCGACATGTGACATAATAGTATGTAACATGTCGGGTGCATAGAGAGGGCTCAAGGGCTGAGCCCTCTCCATAGCCGGTAAGTCTTTGCTGCGTATTGCAGCAAAGGATTATCGGTAACACCCGTCCATCGTTGCCGGCAAAGCGGCCGGCGGCTTAAAAAAAATGGCAACATATGCCTCCATCTTGGCAAGGATCGTCACTCCCCATGACGTCATCAGGGAGCGGCGATCAGTTGGCGATCAGACCCGAGGCTGTCCCATTTTAACCCATTCATTACAATGTGCGATTATCACATTGTAATGAATGTGGAGGAAAATCCCCATATACTGCCATACTGTAGTATGGCAGTATATGGTGGGATCTATAAGACAACCTAAGATTAACGTACCCTAGGTGGTCTTAAAAATAGTAAAAGTAAACATTTAAAAAAGTTTAAAAAATTGTAATAAAAAAACCTAAAAATTCAAACTACCCCCCTTTCCCTAGAACTGATATAAATATAAATAAACAGTAAAAATCATAAACCTATTAGTTATCGCCGTGTCTGAAAATGCCAGATCTATCAAAATATAATTAAGTTTTTTAACTGCGTTTAACTCCATAAAAATCTTACAGTCCTAAAAATGGTAGCATTGAAAGCGTCATCAATAGACACAAAAAAATGACACCACCTACAGCTCAGTAAACCAAAATATGAAAAAGTTAAGCACCAGACGATGGCAAAATTCTAAAAAAAAATTTGTACAGGAGGTTTTAATTTTTGTAAATGTATGAAAACATTATAAAACCTACACAAATTTGGTATCCCCATAATCATACCGACCAAATACATGTTATTTGGGGCGTACAAATAAATCCGTAAAATCCAAGCCCATAACCAAATGCGTTTTTTCATCCTATTTCACTGCATTTGGAATTTCTTTCCCGCTTGCCAGAAAAAGGCATGGAATATTAAATATACCATTTGAAAGTGCAATTTGTAACACACAAAACAAGCCATCACACAGCTCTGTACATGGAAAAATGAAAAAGTTATAAATTTTTGAAGGTGGGTAGTGAAAAATGAAAACGCAAAAAGGGCTGCGACAGAAAGGTATTAAAGTGGTGTTGGCCCTTAAATAAATCTCTAAGATTAATAACCCTCATTGACTCATATAATATGAAGATCACTATAATGACGTATCACATCTTTTTGAAAAACTGCTAACCCTCATGGATTACATATCTTCTCCTATGTTCGTACAAATAAGCCACTTATAGGCTATGTAGACTTATTAATAGTCATTTTACTGCTTTATTGTAAAACTAATGGCCATGGTGTTATGCTTCCAGACAACTACTTAAAGGGGTTGAATAAAAATTTATGTAAAAAAATTTGGCTAAGTCTTCCAAGGTGGCCTTCCAGGCACACTGGGAAAAGTTGCAGATGTGAGATCATGTCTCCAGAGATAGCATGGCCCGTGGAGAATACTTCTCTTCTTCTTATCTTTTATGCCTCTAATATTATGTGCATCTTAGGGTCATGTGTTTCCTATGGCTCAACAAAAATTCTGCTTGATCAGTAGAATTATACAGTATACTGTGCTGTTTTGGCTGTGCTCTACTGTTTTCAGAGGGTTTAATCAGATAAAGATATTAGTGGTTATTTATCATTTGGCGGCTCCTTAGGCCCATCAGATTAATTAAAGTGGCCCTTTTTGTCCAGGATTTTTTTTTCAAAAAAGTCTCAAAATGCATAAATATTCCCAGAACATACACCATCAGGGGATTAGAGTAACTATGAGGCTTTTTTATAGGACTTTTTGCAAAGTGTTACATTAGCAGTGTTTCTATGTTTACGACAGAATAATGGAGTGTCAAAAATAGCCCTGTGAGACATTTTTTTTAAAAGTCACCAAAAATCTCAATGTGACTTTTTTACACCAAAAAATGTCCAGGAAAATCAATGATAAATAACCCCCGTTGGGTGTATGAAATGCATACCATGTGGTGGCCATATTTCATGGGCAGAATGCTACAAAAACCTGCATACCCACAGGATGTTGGCTCTGTTATGTAATGATGTTTCCATACCGGACCAATTATTTTCCACTATATAATCTTTAAGACCCATTTTCAATTATTACTGGGGATAACTAAATGCCATAACATGCAGTAGTGAAAGGGGTGACTAAATTCATTTCACACCCCTTTTTGTGTGGTATATTTGTGAGGGTTCCACAAGAATTTAGGAATTTATTGAAAGCCAATTTTTTCCTCTCTGTTGCATTTCCTTTTTATTTGGATGACAATATTGTATGAGGATTGTTATGGTTTTCTTTAAAAGACAAGCTTAGATCAGATGGTCTGATTTACTTCAAGTCATCAAGCCTAAAATAACGTCATTTAAATAGTTTTTTTGTGAAGAATGAAGAATAAGTGCAATGCTGTGGATTCCATTAAAGAAAACCTACCATGAGAAATTTACAATAAGAAGTAGTTTCTCCTGCCTGCCAAATCCAAATCTGTAATTTAAAAATCCTGGAACCTAACTTGTTAAAAAAAACTTTATTTTTGTTAAATGTAAATGAACTGCAGAGGCTACTGTGGCTTGTACTAGCCTGGCTGGGCACTGGGAGCTAAGGCTATTCTGTGCTCCAGTAGCCTCTGCATTTAATTTACATATAAAGTTTCTAACAAGTTAGATTAGGTTCCAGGATTATTAAATTACAGATGAGTACATAGGTATGCAGGAGGAATCTACCATCAGATCTACTTCTGATGGCGGATTCCTCACGGTAGGATTCCTTTAAAGACCAACTAATTTCTAAGTTTTAGGAGTATGGACAGAAAGTGGTGTATGACACATCTTACCTACCGTTGTTCTATTATCAATTAACAATTATCGCAAAAGGATGCCAGCTTCCATCATGCCAGACACCAGCACTAGGACCCAGAGGAATTCAGTCATACGCTCCAGTACGATCCAACACATGTGCAGTTCATCAGAAAGCGGGAATAGGAACAATAGCATGAGTATACAGTGTTCCGGTCCGCAGTTGTGCCGTAGCACAGTGGAGGCATTGTGGCAGCAAAGAACGATGCAGGTAATACATAACCTATAAGGATATTACCCACCTGGAATAACTACAAGTGACCTTAGAGACAAATGCTAAGCTGGGTGAAACAATCTATAGGAGATAGCAAATATATTGTCTACCAACAGTTGGATGTACTGTATTAACATGTCCCATATTGTGGTCTTTATTCAAGTTATTCAGTGATTATTTTTCGTTTTTAGATTTTGTGCATGCACAGTTTTACCCATTTGGTTTTATTTCAAAAGACAATGTGGCACATTTACTAAGGGCTTTGCGCTAATTTTCTGATGGACTTTGCATGTTCTTTTAGGTGTAAACTGCTTGCACAGGTATTTAAGAAGTGTCTGCACCATAAATGTGTCACACATGACCGTTTTGTCATGGCTGCGCTAGCCACCATGTGCCACAAACAGGGGGCGTTCCGGTTCAGTCTGTTGCATGTCCTATCTGCACCACAAAAGCTGATGAACTCTGTCCGGCCAGTGCAGAGTAGCGACAGATTCATGATTTCTGGAGCACGTTCTTAATGAATCTGTCCCACCCAGCATTATACATGGGCAAAGCACTGCAGTTTCCTACATTCTTAGTAAATGTGCCCCACTTTCTGCTGCCTACAGGTAAAATCCATGCAGTAAATGTGCTGCAAAGCCTAAAAACCAACACATTTCATTGAAACACGTTGATCTTTTGACTTTACATCGTGCTTGCTATATGCATTTTACAGTGCTTACCTGTTCTTAAAACTTCCTATGTGACTCCTAGTTGTGTTGGTAATCAACTTTTGCAGAAGGTAAATAATGTTATGGAAAAAAATAATAAAGATATAAATTGTAATGTTTTAATGCAAAAGTAAAACTTTTTAGATAAGTTAAATGAAAAAAGCTCAAGAAGTCATTTCAGTAAGGTAGGCAATCAGTGTATGGTTCTTGGCAACATGGCACAAAAAACTATGTCTGCAGTCAGTTTGATGTTTTCCATAGCTAGAAGGCAAGACTTCTCAATTACTACTTATGGTGGTTTCCGCTGGCTACAGGCTGACACTGAAAACTAACATAAGATGATATTGTTTTTTGTGTTTGTATTGATACACAATAAGCCTTTCCACTGTGTCTTCATTGTGCCCACCTGTGTTACTATTATACTATTTCTACATTTAGAGCATACAGTACCAGCATAAGTAAGCCGCTGTCCTAAAGTTATCCGTATGAAGCAAAGCATAGTACTAGAAAAAAAGCATTTTACTACCTGCACCTGTCATCTTCTACAGATAAATACAGAAAGTATAGTACAGGGAAATCTGCCGTTGTGCAGACTACTTAAAAGAACAGCATGAATTCCAATAAAGCATTTACTGTATGCTGCTTCTTAATTTAGCTTTTAGAGTAGTAGAAAATTGAGTTAATATTTACAAAGAAAATCCAGGGAGGATTGACAAAGACAGTTATTTTCTCCCTTTACGTTAACATAATTGAATTCAGTAAAGAAACAAATCAGTACATTCACAATTAAAGAAGTTTGATAACTTGGTTAAGTCATTTTAGTTTCTTATTAGCAAATATATTCCCAAGTGGCAAATTTAGATAATATGAAGAAAAGCTGCTCACTAATTATATGAAGACTGCGCAGGAGAAAGATTCATCTTGTTATCGGCAGTGACAGGAAAAGACTAAATACATGTTGTTCATTATATGCCAGAGCAATCCCTTAAATGCCTTTTATAGATGAGAGAACCTCACAAAAAATTGCTTCCATTTGATTTGCTGGAAATAATTGGCTCAAATATCAACTAGAAGGAATTTGTACTTTTTTTTCATGTGTCAGAACATAAAGAAATAAAACAGAAAAACTGTTTTTACATTGTTTCTGTCTTGAACAAAGTGTCATCAGCACTAGTGTCAGGTTCGCTAGGGAGATTGCTGGGACTTCTGGTTCTTCTGCTGGTACCAGCAGCGTTCTCCGAACCCCAGTGTGTATCCGCGCAAACTCCACCTCTCGTCCTGGGCAGCGGCTGCTAAGATCTCGCGCTGTCTAGGAGTGGCTGGGACTTTGAACCTCTGCTTGGTGCCTTGTTGTTCTGCACCATGAGGGGTTAATTCCCAGATGCTGTCCAGCTCCTATCAGGTTCTGGAGGTGGAGTTCTGGCTGCATAAATTGCAGCTTCACTAGTCACCTGTGCCAGTGTTTGAAAATCCCTTTCTCCACTCGCTGCTACTAGGTTGTATTGCTCAGTATCTGTATCTGTATTGTTGTTACCTCGGCTAGTTTTTGACTTTGACTCTTTGCTTACTGATTTTGCTATTGACGTACCCTCTCGTTGTGACTCCGGCTTTTCCGATTCTTTTGTGTTTAATGTTTGTCAGTCTGTTTGTTTCCCTTCCCTCACTTATCCAGCGTATCTCGAGTCTTCAAGTAGTCGCCCCACGGTTTAGCGTGGGGGGGCTATAGGAAGGGACAGAGGTTGGGGCAAGCTCAGGGCACACTATCCCCTGTCTTTTGTGTACCAATCTTAACAGAAACACTGGCCACACATAGGTCTGCATCCTGTATCCGACCTGCTACATTCTCTCCTCCCATGGAGCCTGTGTCAGCTGTGGTTACTCAGGTCCAGACCCTAACTCAGCTTGTTCAGGATCTAGCCTCCCGTCTCCAAATTCAGGAATCTATGCAGGTTCCACGGCAGACATCACCGCAGGATCCACTGCCACCCACACCTGAACCTAAGGTTCCTCTCCCTGACGTGTTTTTTGGTGACCGTAAGAAATTTTTTTCATTTCGGGAGGGCTGTAAACTTTATTTTTCTTTACGTCCTCGTTCATCGGGCACTGAGATTCAAAGAGTGGGCGTGGTAATTTCCCTGTTGCGTGGGGATCCGCAAAATTGGGCCTTTTCTCTCCCACCTGACTCTCCATCCCGTTCTTCTCTTGACGCTTTTTTTTCTGCTTTAGGCCAGATTTATGACGAACCTGACCGCCGAGCACTTGCAGTTTCCCACCTTAGATCTCTGTGTCAGGGAAAACGGACAGCAGAAGATTATTGTGCCCAGTTCAGACAGTATGTGACTGACTCGCAATGAAATGACTGCGCCCTAAAAGACCAATTTATGTCCGGACTGTCAGACCGAGTACAGGACTTAGTCTTAGCTTATGCCGAGCCTCAGACATTAGATGACGCTATGACTCTGGTCATCCGAGTTGATCGTCGCCTAAGATCCAGGCGATCACCTCGGGTGTCCTCTGACTGTCAGCCAGCGGAGAGTCTGTCTCCAGGTAGTCCAGAATTGGAATCCATGATGCTGGATAGCATCTCTCCTGCACAGTGGAAGCAACATCGACTGAGACGTCATCTTTGTTTCTACTGTGGAAGTCCTGAAGGAGCAGGAAAACTTCCGCTCCTAAGCAGTAGTCGGGGGGACTGCTTAGGAGCTCAGGTACTCCCAGTTGTGTCTAGAATGTATTTACCTTGTACGGTTAAGTTTCAGTCTGTCTCCTGCACTGGTCGCGCCTTTTTGGATTCAGGTGCTGCGTCTAATTTAATCGATTATAATTTTGTCTCTCAGTTTTGCATGCCATTGATTCCATTGTCCACTCCTATCCAGATGTCGGGTGCGGATTTGACCCCTCTACAGGCAGGGTTGATCAAATTCCGAACCCCGCAGATAAAGCTTATGGTAGGAGCTATGCATGAAGAATGGTGTTCTTTCCTAGTTATGGAAAACTTGTCTGAAAATGTCATTCTTGGTCTACCCTGGCTCCGGATCCATAATCCGGTAATTAATTGGGAAACTCTGGAGCTGGTTCATTGGGGTCCTCACTGTAAGGATCACCTGTCCAAAGTTTCATTATGTACAGTAGTGGCGGAAGATCAGAGTCTTCCAGGTTTTCTCTCGGATTACTCAGATGTGTTTTCAAAACCCTTGTCCCAAGTCCTTCCTCCTCACAGGGAGTTTGATTGTAAAATTGACCTTCTTCCTGATGCTAGATTGCCAAAGGGTCGTATATATAACCTGTCAGTACCAGAACGGGAGGCACTGAAGAGTTATATTGATGAGAGTTTGGCAATCGGACATATCCGTCCCTCTGAGTCGCCCACTGGGGCCGGGTTCTTTTTTGTTGAGAAAAAAGATGGCGGTTTACGGCCGTGTATTGATTATCAAGAATTAAATAAGATAACGGTAAAAAACTCAGGTCCTCTCCCCTTGATCCCGGATCTCTTAAATCAGGTTTCTGGGGCCCAAGTTTTCTCTAAATTAGATCTCAGAGGGGCTTATAACCTGATTCGGATCCGAGAAGGGGATGAGTGGAAAACCGCATTTAATACACCTTTGGGGCACTTTGAATACCTGGTTATGCCCTTTGGTTTGAGTAATGCCCCAGCGGTTTTTCAAGGGTTTATGAACTCCATCTTTCATGATTACATCGGTGTGTTTATGGTGGTGTATCTAGACGATATTTTGATTTTCTCTCCTGATATGGTTTCTCACCAACAACATCTCCGCCAAGTACTTACCAGGTTGCGCAAAAACCACCTCTTCGCTAAGCTGGAAAAGTGTGTTTTTTGCGTCCAGAAGGTTTCCTTCTTAGGTTATGTTGTGACTCCCTCTGATGTACAGATGGATCCGAGTAAGGTTCAGGCGCTCACGGACTGGGTTCGGCCTACCAATCTTAAGGCCCTACAACGTTTTTTAGGTTTCGCTAACTATTATCGGAACTTTATAAAGAGCTTTTCCGTGATCGCCAAACCCCTCACGGATCTGACCCGTAAGGGTGCTGATCCGAACAATTGGTCCCCTGCCGCTTGCACAGCGTTTGAAACTTTAAAAGCGGCATTCTCGTCAGCCCCGGTTTTGGTTCAACCTGACCTCTCTCTACCGTTTGTTGTGGAGGTTGATGCCTCCGAGGTAGGAGTAGGTGCAGTGTTGTCTCAGGGGTCTTCCACTCTCACCAGACTTAGGCCCTGTGCATATTTCTCTAGAAAATTTTCTTCTTGTGAGAGGAATTATGATATTGGTAATCGAGAGCTCCTTGCCATTAAGTGGGCATTTGAAGTCTGGCGACACTTTTTGGAGGGAGCTCTTCATCCGATAACTGTGCTCACGGATCATAAGAACTTAGTATATTTGGATACGGCTAAACGCTTGAACTCACGTCAGGCTAGGTGGGCCTTGTTTTTCTCTCGCTTCAATTTTGTGGTCACCTACCGACCTGGGTCAAAAAATGTGAAGGCTGATGCCTTGTCCCGTAGCTTCGGGACTCCTGAGCTTCCAGAGGCTGCTGACAGTAATATTTTGTCTCCAGGGGTTGTGCTGGCAGCTATCTCCTCCCACCTCTCCTCTCAAATTTTAGCAGGACAAAGATCTGCACCTAAAGACCTTCCGGAAGGCAAATTATTTGTTTCTCCTTCTTGTCGTTTGAGAGTGTTGGAGGAGATGCATTGCTCGGTTTTGGCAGGTCATCCGGGAATGCGGAGTACCTTGGATCTCTTAAAGAGAAGTTACTGGTGGCCTCACATGACTAAGGATGTGCACGCATTTGTCCAAGCCTGTCAGGTCTGTGCGCGAGGAAAGACTCCCAGGAGACGTCCTGAGGGGCCTCTTCTTCCGCTTCCAGTTCCCACCAGGCCGTGGTCTAAAGTATCTATGGACTTCGTCACTGATCTGCCAGCATCTCAAGGCTGTTCAGTGGTTTGGGTGGTAGTGGACCGCTTCTCTAAAATGGGACACTTTGTTCCATTAAAAAAGTTGCCTTCAGCTGAAGAATTAGCTGAATTGTTTATACAGAATATTGTGCGCCTCCATGGTATACCAGATGATATTGTGTCAGATAGGGGCGTACAATTTGTTTCCAAATTTTGGCGAGCATTTTGTTCTAGACTGGAAGTTAATTTGTCGTTCTCGTCGGCGTTTCACCCTGAGTCTAATGGTCAGTCCGAGAGAATGAATCAGGAGATGATTCAATATCTGCGACTCTTTGTCTCGGACAGTCAGGACCAGTGGGTGAAATTCCTTCCGTTGGCAGAATTTGCTATTAATAACCACTGTAGTTCGTCCACACAGGTATCTCCGTTTTTCTGCAATTATGGTTTTCATCCTCGTTTCTCTTTTTCTTCTGTGCCTGTCTCTAATATTCCTCGAGCAGAAGCTATTACATTCAAGTTGTGCTCGCTCTGGTCACAAGTTCAGGAGAATATTCAGAGGGCACAAAATTCTATGGTCCAACAAACTGAAAGAAGGCGCACTAAATCAGATACGTTTGAGGTGGGGGATAAAGTGTGGTTAACTCCCTGCAGTACCTGGTCCATTGGAAAGGTTTTGGTCCTGAGGATAGGTCTTGGGTTCCGGCTAGAGATGTTCATGCTCCACGGTTACTCAGATTATTTCATCAGACCTACCCTCAGAAGCCGTCTTTAAGATCTAGGGGCCCGAAGGCCCCCCGTCAGGGGGGGGGGGTACTGTCAGGTTCGCTAGGGAGATTGCTGGGACTTCTGGTTCTTCTGCTGGTACCAGCAGCGTTCTCCGAACCCCGGCGCGTATCCGTGCAAACTCCACCTCTCGTCCTGGGCAGCGGCTGCTAAGATCTCGCGCTGTCCAGGAGTGGCTGGGACTTTGAACCTCTGCTTGGTGCCTGGTTGTTCTGCACCATGAGGGGTTAATTCCCAGATGCTGTCCAGCTCCTATCAGGTTCTGGAGGTGGAGTTCTGGCTGCATAAATTGCAGCTTCACTAGTCACCTGTGCCAGTGTTTGAAAATCCCTTTCTCCACTCGCTGCTACTAGGTTGTATTGCTCAGTATCTGTATCTGTATTGTTGTTACCTCAGCTAGTTTTTGACTTTGACTCTTTGCTTACTGATTTAGCTATTGACGTACCCTCTCGTTGTGACTCCGGCTTTTCCGATTCTTTTGTGTTTTATGTTTGTCAGTCTGTTTGTGTTTCCCTTCCCTCACTTATCCAGCGTATCTCGAGTCTTCAAGTAGTCGCCCCACGGTCTAGCGTGGGGGGGCTATAGGAAGGGACAGAGGTTGGGGCAAGCTCAGGGCCCACTATCCCCTGTCTTTTGTGTACCAATCTTAACAACTAGTTTATCATCTTTCTACGTCATCAGCATTTGTTAGATCAATGTCAAATTGATCAATTACAAAATATTTATCAAGTTGACGATTCTTGTAATAATACTCTTGTGAAAGAGTGATAAAGTAGCTTAATATACACTTTTTTCAGTATAAGGATTACGCCAGGGTTTAAGTAGTTCAGGTTTTATCTTGCAGATTTCCTTGGGTCACACCTCAAATCACTAAAATGGGAGAGGTTGTGGCAGAGGGGGCAGGTAGACAGTGAGGACTGCACCGCCCCCTTCATATGCCAGAAGCAGCAGGAAACAGGTTGTCACAGAGGAGCCCAAGTCTTTCTGACCGTGGGTCTTGTGATCTGCAGCCTCCAGCGGGGAATGGAAAACTTTACTAGAGTACATACAAAATGGGTGACCCTATTAGGGTGTTATACATACCCTGTTAAAGTTTTCCTTAAATTGCTAACCCCTTTAATGAATTGTGGCTGGTTAATGATTCTGACGGATGGTGACAAATAATTCCTTATACTTTCTAATCAATTATTTCTAAGAAGAACTTTAATTGTACTGAAGTCTGCACCTGCCCAGGAGTTTCTGGTCAGTAAATTGCCTCCTAATAGTAGGTAACAACCAAGGAAGTCCCCTTGGAAGTGTCCATCTGTGGTCTACAGAGGCCACTCATTGGTTGAAGGAGGTCACTTGATTGCCTAAAATATTAGGCCAGGCACATGTTTAAAATCGACATAGCACTCAAAAGTGTTCCACTCAAAACTGCAACGATGCATGATTTGCTTGCCTGTTGGTCTACAAAAAGAATAGACCAATATTCTTTGGGTTTATCTTTGACAACCAAATCTTATTACTACTCACTGAGGAAAGTTTGTGGTAGAGCAAAAAAAAAAAAACAATTATCTTTATTTTATGATAATTTTATTGTAAACCATTCCAAAACGGTTGTTGTACAGTTTTCATAGGTTTGAATAGGTTTATAGGACATGACACTATTATTCATAGTCTATTAATAATGAATTTATACTCAACATAAACCTGCATATTTTTACACTGTTCTCTATATGTGTCCATATACTAATATGCATAAAAAGGAAATGCAGTTAGAAAAATGAAAACGTGTTGCAGAGTTTTTTCCTGGCGTAGTTGAGAAATTCTTAACACTCAAAAAACAGAAAATTATCCTATCATTTTTTTTAGATTAATGTCAGATTTCAATTTCTTATTCCACTGAACTGCCATGTGAAATATATATCCTTGACTGGCAGTGACACCTCAATGATTTTTCATATTAAGTGAAAAATCTTAAGAGCTACATTGACTTATCTAGTAAAATGTAAATCAACTGGGTCAATATCATACTGACTCCCTGTGGATCTTGGCTCTTTGATATTATATTATCACAGCAGCTTCCGTCAAGCAATCCCAAATCACATAACATCAGTGCAGCTACATCTATATTTCATTGCTAGAGTTGCCGCAGCTAAATATTGGCATTTCCTGTTTGAAAAACTAAAGACATTGCAACATCATATATGTCGTGTATATTATTAATATTTTATACTTGACTGCAAATGAAAAAAATTCTTTTGTTTTCACCCTGACTTCCGACGTGACTGCATAATGTTATGTTTGACAAGTTCAGTAATGTATACTGGCTAAAACTGTATGCACTTTTGTGTATGCACAGTAGTACCACCCAGCTTTATGGACAATGGATAGAAATAATTTCTAGAATTTGCCTGACATTTGGACTTGAGAATTAAATTTTTTTTTAAACACCACACAAAAAGGGGCACATTTACTATGGTCCTTGAGCCAGTTTTCTGGTGGACTTTGCATGTTCTTTTCAGTGCAAACTTCTTGTAAAAGTATTTAAGAAGTGTCCGTGTCACACGCAAATTTCGTCACTGAAATGGCCGTTCCGATGGTGTCAGACCATACACCACATTTGTCTTGCAGAATCCGACAGAAATGTATTGAAAGCCCTATTTTAAAGGTGCACCAAAAAAAAAAAAGGTGCACTCTGTCGGAGCAGTGCAGAGGATGCCAGATTCATGAAGAACGTGTGCCAAGAATCATGAATCTGGCACACCCTGCACACTACACAGGCAAACTGCACCTATAACAGACTGCACTGTTTTAGTAAATAGTAGTCCTAATATTAAAGTGATGATGTTTGTAGGAACGAATTGCAATCCCAGAATTGCAGTTACTTGGTTATTTTTTGTGTCTAATTAAGTGCCCAAGACTAGTGACTAGTACCAAATTACATGTCTTCAGCAACACACTGACCCAGTGCCTGAACATGCACCACTATTCAGGATCCGGGTACAGAACTATTTGATCAACTATTTGATGCATTTGAGCTACTTGATCAATGAAGCTGCTTGCAGTTCCTGTGATTGGCTGGGCTGATCATGTGGCTTTGCAGTAAAAGAATAGGGTCTTAGGACAAAAACAGCAATTGTTCCTCTTAGGGCACTTAGGTGTACAGAGGAGGCTGCTGTTATAAGGAATAGGCAGAAATCTGAAATAATTGTCCTTCTCTAGTATTAACAAAAATACAGCATTTCACAGATATAATTCCAACCTGTCTCTATCAGTTCTGGTGTTTACAATTTTGGTTGCCACAGATCTGACCGTAAAACTATGGTCGGATTCTTCTCATATATAGCTTCTAATGTCTGCACACTGCACACTTCTCATCTCTCATTTTGGAATTATATCTGTGAAATGCTGTAATTTTGTTGATACTAGATAATGTGTTATTTTGTTATTCTGAGTATATTTGAAATCATTTTCTTCATGGGAACAACCCCTTTAAGTATTTTAACCTCTACAAAACACTTTTATTGCTTTGTAGAGGTTAAATTAAGTGGTAGATTTCCTTTAAAAAAGGACCTGACACCCTAAAAAATGCACTAGTGCTACCCCATTTTTAGCAGTGATAAACTGCTAGCTTTATCGGAACCCTCTGATAAAGCTAGCAGACACTGCAGTGCCATGGACTCAGAACGCCGGACCAAGCTTACAGCTTGTTCATGAAAGGGTGGTCTGAGGGGCTGCTTCTTTCCTGGACTGCCCCTTCCACACCATAGATCGGCGGTTACTGTCAGGGTTCGTGCATCAGCCACCACCTCCTCCGGCCGCCCCCCTCATGAATACGGCGGATAGCTGTAAGCTTGGTCCGGTGTTCTGAGGATATGGTGCTGCAGTGTCTTCTAGCTTTATTGGAGGGCTAGCAGTTTAACACTGCTAAAAATGGGGTAGTGCTAGGAGCTGCTTACATAAGTAAGCAGCTCAAAGTGCATTCATTTAGGGTGACAGGTCCTCTTTATTTTTTGCAAATTAAAATTATTTCTTAATGATAACTTAACCACCAACTAAACAGTATGAAGAAAAAAAGCGTGCCACAAATTCTATGCTAATTATGAATGGAATATGTGTTTTAAAAATTCCTAACTTCCTATCGATTTAAGGGTGCAGTCACACGTTGCGTTTACCGCATGCGTTTAAAAACACATTGGAATAGCTGAAGAGTGATTTGCTTAATTAAACAGCCGTTAACAAAAGCATGCGTTAACTGCGATCACTCTTCAGCTATTGCAATGCGTTTTTAAATGCATGCGTTAAACGCGACGTGTGACCACACCCTAACAGTGAACCATTGGGATACATTAGCATATAAACCAAAATACAGAATAAATAGATAACACTTCATACCATTTAATGATTTGTTACGTAAAACTTATAAAGAGTCACTCTAAAAGAAAGATAAGAACATGAGGATTTTGTTTGTATGATAACTGTTAAACTTATTGTCATCAGACAAAAAAGAACCCCATCTTGTACGACAAAACAAGGACAGATGTTGCAGTGGTATATGCAGTTTACATTCACTTCATTAGGAACAAGTAAGATTAAAAACAGGATGCAAAGTGGTGGTAAGTTATATACTATGCAGCAATGTGCAAATGATGACAATTTAGTAACAGTAGTAGATACTAAATTAGTGAGATCACTAGCACTTGTAGTGGCACAAATATCTTTATATTGGCTGCTGATCATATGTACGATGAGAATTTGCAGTATACCCATCTATAGGTAACACCAACAAGGAGGCAGTTTAAAAACATTGAGGAGCTAGCCCCTAAAAATCTGTAAAAATTTCATAATAATCGTCTATCATCAAACCAACATTTCATTGCTTCAGAATAGACACTTTATGCAATATACCTAAAATTTGTTAATGTTCTATATAACATTTTTTGAATAGCTACTGTATGTTTAAAATGTATTACTGTATATTGGCTCTTGCCCCAGTGGACTTTATAACATAATTTCTCTAGAAGTCAGAAAATGTTTAAAGCTGGAAGTGTAGGTGGTTAATCTGATTGACCACAAAAGAATAAAGGGGAAACAGAAATGTTTACAATATGAATCGAAATGTTCAATAAGGCATGACAAAAGTCATCCCTGTAGGTCATTACTGTGTGATATATAAATGGAATTGTAAAAATAAAAAAGGTAGAAAAGTATAAAGAGTTTTGTGGGTCAGAAACAATACCTTAAAGGGGTTTTCCCATTTCAGCAAATTAATGTTGTTGCTTGTATTTTAAAAAGTTATACAATTTTCCAATATACTTTCTGTATCAATTCCTCAAGGTTTTCTAGATTTCTGCTTTCTGTCATTCTATAGGAAGCTTCTATGTTTATTTCTAGTGGACATACATCTGACCATGGTCAGACAGGTGCACGACTCGTTACTATCATAGAGAGTAAGAGTTGTGTGATGTAACGGTGCACCTGTCTGACCATGGACAGATTTATGTTCACTTGAAGTAATCATAGATGCTTTCTATAGAATGACAGCAAGCAGAGATCTAGAAAACTGTGAGGAATTGATACGGAAAATATATTGGAAAATTGTATAACTTTTTATAATACAAGCAATAACATTAACTTGCAGTAATGGGAATACCCATTTAAATAGGGGAACCTATCACCAGGCATGTCAATTAAAGCCAGTGACAGGTTCCAATAGCCTTTGCAATGATAAGCGTAATAACTAGAGATGAGCGAGCACTAAAATGCTCGGGTACTCGTTATTCGAGACGAACTTTTCCCGATGCTCGAGTGCTCGTCTCGAATAACGAACCCCATTGAAGTCAATGGGAGACTCGAGCATTTTTCAAGGGGACCAAGGCTCTGCACAGGGAAGCTTGGCCAAACACCTGGGAACCTCAGAAAAGGATGGAAACACCACGGAAATGGACAGGAAACAGCAGGGGCAGCATGCATGGATGCCTCTGAGGCTGCTTAATCGCACCATTATGCCAAAATTATGGGCAACAGCATGGCCATGACAGAGTGACAGAATGAAGCTAGATAGCATCTAAAACATGCAATAATTGACCCTGACACTATAGGGGACGGCATGCAGAGGCAGCGGCAGCAGGCTAGAGAGTGGCATGGCGACATACCCTAAATGGACTCAGGCTTCAAACCAATGGGTGGCAGAGAGGAACCAAAGGAGGTGAGCAAGAAGCGCTCAAATAATATCGGTACATGATAAAAGATTGCCAGTATATTTTGTGGATTACACAGCAGGGTGGCGACAAAGTTAACATGGAAGCCATGAAAACAACCCAAAATTCTGCCTGACACAGCTCGTTTGATAAGGGGACCATGTATGGAGGCAGTGAACTAGTAGTAGATTAAAGGTTCTGCAGTTAAAACTATGTTAGTTGGATCTTGGCATGGAGTTGGCGCTCCGCTGCCAGGCGAGCTTTCGCCAATCCAAGCCCCTGTCTCTAGGCTACTCCCCAAACAGCACTTCTAAGAACCTTTTGTATAAGATCAAGTGTAGTAGCGTTCTTATAAGTTTAGGATATGGCGGGTGAGGGGAATGTAAACAGATGCGCAAGAAGCGCTGAAATAATATTGGTAAATGATAAAAGTTTATTAGTATATTTTGTGGATAACACAGCTGGGTGGCGACAAAGTTAACAACTTTGATGTGGAATCCATGAAAACAACCCAAATTTCTGCCTGACACACCTCGTTTGATAAAGGGACGATGTATGGAGGCAGCTATATGGACGACTTTTGGAGGTAGCAATGGAGACAACGTGTGGAGGCTGCTATGGAGACAATTTAATTTGGATAGTGCCTGTATGTGGCAGTCCCAAAAATTTTTCAAACCAGAGGAGCAGGTAGGTGGCCCTCCAGAAAAATTGAATAGATTGAGTGCCTGTATGTGGCAGTCCCAAAAAGTTTTCAAACCAGAGGAGCAGGTAGGTGGCTCTCCAGAAAAATTGAATAGATTGAGTGCCTGTATGTGGCAGTCCCAAAAAGTTTTCAAACCAGAGGAGCAGGTAGGTGGCCCTCCAGAAAAATTGAATAGATTGAGTGCCTGTATGTGGCAGTCCCAAAAAGTTTTCAAACCAGAGGAGCAGGTAGGTGGCCCTCCAGAAAAATTGAATAGATTGAGTGCCTGTATGTGGCAGTCCCAAAAAGTTTTCAAACCAGAGGAGCAGGTAGGTGGCCCTCCAGAAAAATTGAATAGATTGAGTGCCTGTATGTTGCAGTCCCAAAAAGTTTTCAAACCAGAGGAGCAGGTAGGTGGCCCTCCAGAAAAATGGAATAGATTGAGTGCCTGTATGTGGCAGTCCCAAAAAGTTTTCAAACCAGAGGAGCAGGTAGGTGGCCCTCCAGAAAAATAGAATAGATTGAGTGCCTGTATGTGGCACTCCCAAAAATTGTTTAAAACAGAGGAACTGGTCGGTGGCCCTCCAGAAAAATTGAATAGATTGAGTGCCTGTATGTGGCACTCCCAAAAATTGTTTAAAACAGAGGACCGGGTCGGTGGCCCTCCAGAAAAATTAAATGCATAAAGTACTATAGCAAGAGCCAGTGGGCCCTGTCAAAAAATAGCCAGTTTCCTCTGCTTTACTGTACAAAGAGGAGGAGAAGGAGGAAAATGAGGAGGAGGAGGAGTGGATCAATTATTCAGGTTGAGCTTCCTTCACCTGGTGGAGATTGGAAATTATGAGAAATCCAGGCTTTATTCATCTTAATAAGCGTCAGCCTGTCAGCGCTGTCAGTCGACAGGCGTGTACGCTTATCGGTGATGATGCCACCAGCTGCACTGAAAACCCGCTCGGACAAGACGCTAGCGGCAGGGCAGGCAAGAACCTCCAAGGCGTACAGCGCCAGTTCGTGCCACATGTCCAGCTTTGAAACCCAGTAGTTGTAGGGAGCTGTGTGATCATTTAGGACGATGGTATGGTCAGCTACGTACTCCCTCACCATCTTTCTGTAAAGATCAGCCCTACTCTGCCGAGACTGGGGACAGGTGACAGTGTCTTGCTGGGGTGACATAAAGCTGGCAAAAGCCTTGTTAAGCGTACCCTTGCCAGTGCTGGACAAGCTGCCTGCTCGCCTACTCTCCCTCGCTACTTGTCCCGCAGAACTACGCACTCTGCCGCTAGCGCTGTCAGAAGGGAAATACTGTTTCAGCTTGTGCACCAGGGCCTGCTGGTATTCATGCATTCTCATACTCCTTTCCTCTGCAGGGATGAGAGTGGAAAGATTTTGCTTGTACCGTGGGTCCAGGAGAGTGAACACCCAGTAATCGGTGCTGGAATAAATTCTTTGAACGCGAGGGTCACGGGATAGGCAGCCTAGCATGAAATCTGCCATATGCGCCAGAGTACCAACGCGTAAGAATTCACTCCCCTCACTGGCCTGACTGTCCATTTCCTCCTCCTCCAACTCCTCCAACTCCTCTTCTTCTGCCCATACACGCTGAACAGTAAAGGACTCAACAATGGTCCCCTCTTGTGTCTCGCCAACATTCTCCTCCTCTTCCTCCTCATCCTCCTCCACCTCCACCTCCTCCGATATGCGCTGAGAAACAGACCTAAGGGTGCTTTGGCTATCAACAAGGGAATCTTCTTCCCCCGTCTCTTGTGACGAGCGCAAAGCTTCCGACTTCATGCTGATCAGAGAGTTTTTCAACAGGCCAAGCAGCGGGATGGTGAGGCTGATGATAGCGGCATCGCCACTGACCATCTGTGTTGACTCCTCAAAGTTACTCAGCACCTGACAGATATCAGACATCCACGTCCACTCCTCATTGTAGACTTGAGGAAGCTGACTCACCTGACTACCAGTTCCGGTGGAAGTTGACATCTGGCAGTCTACAATGGCTCGGCGCTGCTGGTAAACTCTGGATAACATGGTCAGTGTTGAATTCCACCTCGTGGGCACGTCGCACAACAGTCGGTGAGCGGGCAGTTGGAGGCGGCGCTGCGCTGCCCTGAGAGTGGCAGCATCTGTGCTGGACTTCCTGAAATGCGCACAGATGCGGCGCACCTTCGTGAGCAAATCTGACAGATTGGGGTATGTCTTGAGGAAACGCTGAACTATCAGATTTAACACATGGGCCAGGCATGGCACATGTGTCAGTCTGCCGAGTTGCAGAGCCGCCACCAGGTTACGGCCGTTGTCACACACAACCATGCCTGGCTTCAGGTTCAGCGGTGCCAGCCACAGATCAGTCTGCGCCGTGATGCCCTGTAATAGCTCTTGGGCGGTGTGCCTTTTATCGCCTAGGCTCAGCAGTTTGAGCACCGCCTGCTGTCGCTTAGCAACGGCACTGCTGCTGTGCCTAGAGCTACCGACTGATGGCGCCGTGCCCACGGATGGTAGTTCGGAGGAGGAGGTGGAGGAGGGGTGGGAGGAGGAGGAGGCATAGTAGGCCTGAAACACCTGGACCGAGGTAGGCCCCGCAATCCTCGGCGTCGGCAGTATATGACCAGCCCCAGGGTCAGACTCGGTCCCAGCCTCCACCAAGTTAACCCAATGTGCCGTCAGCGATATATAGTGGCCCTGCCCGGCAGCACTCGTCCACGTGTCCGTGGTCAGGTGGACCTTGTCAGAAACGGCGTTGGTCAGGGCACGGGTGATGTTGTCTGACACGTGCTGGTGCAGGGCTGGGACGGCACATCGGGAAAAGTAGTGGCGGCTGGTGACCGAATACTGAGGGGTGGCCGCCGCCATGAGGTTGCGAAAGGCCTCGGTCTCTACTAGCCTATAGGGCAGCATCTCCAGGCTAAGCAATCTGGAGATGTGCACATTAAGGGCTTGGGCGTGCGGGTGGGTTGCACTATATTTGCGTTTCCGCTCCAGCGTCTGGGGTATGGAGAGCTGAACGCTGGTGGATGCTGTGGAGGATCGTGGAGGCGACGATGGGGTTTTTGTGGCAGGGTCCTGGGCAGGGGGCTGACTATCAGCTGACACAGGGGAAGGAGCAGTGGTGTGCACGGCCGGAGGTGAACGGGCTTGTTGCCACTGAGTGGGGTGTTTAGCATTCATATGCCTGCGCATACTGGTGGTAGTTAAGCTAGTAGTGGTGGAACCCCTGCTGAGCCTGGTTTGGCAAATGTTGCACACCACAGTCCGTCGGTCATCCGGTGTTTCCTTAAAGAACCTCCAGACTTCTGAAGATCTAGCCCTCGCCGCAAGAGCCCTCGCCACGGGAGCTTCACTAGTTGACACATTTGGCGCTGATGCACCAGCTCTGGCCCTGCCTCTCCGTCTGGCCCCACCACTGCCTCTTCCAACCTGTTCTGGTCGAGGACTCTCCTCCGTCTCAGAAGCACTGTGTTCACCCGGCCTCTCAACCCAGCTTGGGTCTGTCACCTCATCATCCTCCAATACCTCAGTCTGCTCCCCCCTCGGACTTCCTGCCCTGACAACAACTTCCCCACTGTCTGACAACCGTGTCTCCTCATCGTCGGACACCTCTTTACACACTTCCACTACGTCAAGAAGGTCATCATCACCCACAGACTGTGACTGGTGGAAAACCTGGGCATCGGAAAATTGCTCAGCAGCAACCGGACAAGTGGTTTGTGACTGTGGGAAGGGTCCAGAAAACAGTTCCTCAGAGTATGCCGGTTCAAATTTTCCTGGGAGGGGGCAGACTGGGGGGGGGAGGCTGAGGTGCAGGAGCTGGAGGAGTGGCGATTTCGGTGACATGGGTGGACTGCGTGGAAGACTGACTGGTGGACAAATTGCTCGAAGCATTGTCAGCAATCCACGACATCACCTGTTCGCACTGTTCTGGCCTCAACAGTGCTCTACCACGAGTCCCAGTAACTTCAGACATGAACCTAGGGAGTGTAGCTCTGCGGCGTTCCCCTGCTCCCTCATAAGCAGGTGGTGTCTCACCCCGCCCAGGACCACGGCCTCTGACCCCTGCAGTAGTTGGACGCCCACGTCCCCGCCCTCGTCCTCTACCCCTAGCCCTCGGGTTAAACATTTTGAAAATGAGAGTTATAACTTTAATTTTTTTTTAACTTTTTTTTGTGTTTTTTTTTTTTGTGTTTTGAGTTTTTAAAACCAAACAATGCTATTTTCTAGCCAAGTATGAAAGCACACTACTATGCCAGATGAGATGACACCGAGTTATTAAACAAAATAAACGTAAAATAAAAAAGGACAAATGGCAGACTGTGCCTAATTGAAATCCAACCCCTACTAAATTTTCCCACTTCGGTCTTTGCAATGGATATGTGCGTCACTAAGCGCAAAACACAGCGGTCGCAAGTCTCACTACAAATTGCTGACAATTGGCTAGTAGATGCACTGCAGCAAGTACAGCCACCAGCAGATCAACCAGAAATCAAATATATAACGCTACTGTAGGCGTAAGCCGTTTGGATTCTCCTATGGCTATTTTCTAGCCAAGTATGAAAGCACACTACTATGCCAGATGAGATGACGCTGAGTTATTAAACAAAATAAACGTAAAATAAAAAAGGACAAATGGCAGACTGTGCCTAATTGAAATCCAACCCCTACTAAATTTTCCCACTTCGGTCTTTGCAATGGATATGTGCGTCACTAAGCGCAAAACACAGCGGTCGCAAGTCTCACTACAAATTGCTGACAATTGGCTAGTAGATGCACTGCAGCAAGTACAGCCACCAGCAGATCAACCAGAAATCAAATATATAACGCTACTGTAGGCGTAAGCCGTTTGGATTCTCCTATGGCTATTTTCTAGCCAAGTATGAAAGCACACTACTATGCCAGATGAGATGACGCTGAGTTATTAAACAAAATAAACGTAAAATAAAAAAGGACAAATGGCAGACTGTGCCTAATTGAAATCCAACCCCTACTAAATTTTCCCACTTCGGTCTTTGCAATGGATATGTGCGTCACTAAGCGCAAAACACAGCGGTCGCAAGTCTCACTACAAATTGCTGACAATTGGCTAGTAGATGCACTGCAGCAAGTACAGCCACCAGCAGATCAACCAGAAATCAAATATATAACGCTACTGTAGGCGTAAGCCGTTTGGATTCTCCTATGGCTATTTTCTAGCCAAGTATGAAAGCACACTACTATGCCAGATGAGATGACACTGAGTTATTAAACAAAATAAACGTAAAATAAAAAAGGAAAAATGGCAGACTGTGCCTAATTGAAATCCAACCCCTACTAAATTTTCCCACTTTGGTGTTTGAGGTGGATATGTGTGCCACTAAGAGCTAAACACAACGGTAGCAAGTCCCCCTGCTAATTCCTCACAAAATGGTACTAGATGCAAATAAAAAAAAAAAAAAGTAGAACGTTATTGTAGCCCTAAGAAGGGCTGTTGGGTTCTTGGAGAATCACTCCTGCCTAACAGTAAGCTAATAGAACACCCTAACGCTTTCCCTGACCAGCAGCAGCTCTCTCCCTAGCGGCATCCAGACACAGAATGATCCGAGCAGCGCGGGCAGCGGCTAGTCTATCCCAGGGTCACCTGATCTGGCCAGCCAACCACTGCTATCGACGTGTAAGGGTACCACGTCATGCTGGGTGGAGTGCAGAGTCTCCTGGCTTGTGATTGGCTCTGTTTCTGGCCGCCAAAAAGCAAAACGGCGGGAGCTGCCATTTTCTCGAGCGGGCGAAGTATTCGTCCGAGCAACGAGCAGTTTCGAGTACGCTAATGCTCGAACGAGCATCAAGCTCGGACGAGCATGTTCGCTCATCTCTAGTAATAACGCCTTTATTGGTATTCTGAAACATTTCAGTACTTTTTAAGTATTTTAGACCTAGCTATCTCCTACCTTCTACCTTACATAGCTCCTTGCCATAAAGCTAATCATGGAAGGGGGGGGGCACTCAGCTCCAACTGTCCAAGTATACATCTCCTTGATTCATCTTCTCCTCTTTCTATCATATTCCTTCCTTCTGCCTCTCCCATGCTCCCTTAGTAATGAGGAGACTGGTACTCCAGCCGTTGGAGGTGACCCCCTCCCACACACAAACACACACATGACTCGCCAGGTGTTGCTGGCAGGCAGCTAAGTAATGCATAATATGATTTTATAAAGTACTGAAAGTAAACTAACTAAACTCATCATTGCAGAGAGCCTATTACCAGCTAAAAATAACATTCCTGGTTACAGGTTCTCTATAAAAGCCTTAAATCAAAATAATAAAATTAATAAATGTATAAAAAGCCAAAAAGGGTTGGCCTCTTTACCTCAGTTTTTTTGCAATTGTAATATGTGGGAGGTAGGATATAAGATAGTTTACCAATATACTTCTATTAAAATTTCTACATTGCTTTCTTGAAATGTAAAGTCAAGCCCCTTGTTCAGAAATATCTTTTACTTCATCAACTGCCATTCCTGTCTATAAAATGGCTGCAGATGGAGGGTCATGTGATCCTTACTGTCCATGACCGGTCTGTACATGTTCTATCTTGGAAGATCTATTGTGCTATGTCAGGCTAGGCTGCTGGAGAAGAAGTGAATTGATAAACAAAATCACAGGACACCCCTGCATACAGTACAGGAATGAGCCTGAATAATATCATAAGGATCTTGGAAGGCAGAGCATGCACAGTCAGAATGTTTAGGATCACAGGACCCTCCATGTTCTGCATTTTATGGACAGAAATAGCTGACTGATGAGGTAAATGGTGCTTCTGAACCAGGGGGCTTCACATCACATTTCAAGAAAGTGGTGCAAAACTTTTAGTAGATGTATGTTGGTAAATTGCCTAATATCCAGCTCTCCACAGATTACAAAACTTTAAAAACTTAAAAAGAAAACTTAAAGGGATTGTTCAGAATTATTTTTTTAAAATATATGGTTCAGTGGAGTGTTAAAACAATAAAAATTTTATACTCAACTCTCCCAGTGCCCCTGTTCAACCACATTGACGCCCCCTTGTAAATAGAGCAGTGCAGTGAAGTGGTATCGACAGGAACGTGCCTGCTACAGCATGTAATTGCTACTGTAGCAGCGGCCGTACTGCAGGCGCAACATTACCGGCAGCCTCAGTCCTAGGCAAACTATTTAAGGTAAAGAAAAATCCTGGTATATACCTTGGCGGGACAAACACATTATTTATTTTGGCGTAGCTGCTGCTTAACTTGGTTTCTTGCGGAATATCTTAGCTGAGATCATAAGCATAAGGCATCTGCCATTGCTGAAGTGTCAGGAGATGTCCATACAAATGTAAAGGTCAGTCAATCCTGCAAAAGTTGGTTGGTTCAGCTTAGATTAGATAAAAAATGTGACCCTGCTGCATTTAGAATAAAGACAATGGAAGAGATTTATGAGGGCTTCTATGCCAGAAAACTAAGGGTGTGGAGGGGCATGAATGGGGGCATGGACAGCGGGGGCCTGGGGCAGGACATTCTTGCCCCACACCTGTGCACTCAATGCAACAGGTGAACTGTAACATGGGAAAGTTTCCTTGGTCCTATACCAGGTAGGACCAAGCATGCAAATGAGTCTGCGGGTTTCCAGGCTCCATTAACACCTATGGAGCCTGGAACCCCTCAGGCTCATTTGCATAAAGTCCTCCATTCTGGTGGTAGATGCCCTTTAAGGAATTAATTTTAACTGTTCATGACCTAAAAATAGTAAATGGAGATTTGAAAACTTAATAGGTACAGGGTACACAAGAGGCTTGGGGTAAAGTGCAAGGAAAACCTTTGGTTAAGACAAGAATCCCAATGTACTAAATTTTATGTTGGAATAGTATATATATGTTTATGAAAAAATACATAAAAACAAGTTAAAAAAAAGTACAAGGAAAACCTAGAGAAGGAAAGTTGAAGTCTGTTGGAGATTTCAGCCTTTAAACGACATGATATCTGTAGGTTGTGGGTCAGTTCATTCAACATAATGCGAATAAAAAATTAAGGATCCAGTACTTTTCCATAAGCAATAATAGTCACCACTTATTTCTACAAATTGCTGGGCAGATTCTGACCCTGACATTGTTTCAGGTTATAAGTCCACATGCAGCAATAAATGTAAATCACAAGGTTAGTGGCAGTCACTATTTCTCATGTAATAGCACCCATAGGGTTAATGCATAAAATAAACTAACATAAATGTTATATGTGTAAATTAATATATGCATTTGTCTATACTTATCAACATAAAAATGTATAGTATATTAATTTGATCTAATATGTTTAATTAAATCTCATACCTAGCCAAAAATGCATAGTAAACAAATGTTTTTTCAGAAATATATTTTCATCCAATTAGATTGAGAGCATTTGTCTTGATTGTATTTTGCATTGAAATATGACATTTTGTGTGAAATAATAGTTGTAGTTACTGTACTGTAAGACCATAAAATTACCTAGAATTCTACAACTGTCTGTGACACATTGAAAACAGAAATAATAGTATAAGCCTTAAAAAGAAACACTTCCATAATACATTTAACTCTACATACTATCAAATCATATGTGCATATATTATACCAAAGGCATCACAAAAGGGTTTATCTAATTGTTAAGATCAGGTCTTCACTATCATCTTAAGGTTAGAAAGATGTTCTGTAGATTGCAAACATTTATAAGCTCACAAGAATGTATGCATCTTATATGTCACTGAATCCTTCTGAACTGTGGATGTGAATTTATTTTAGTGATTTAATCATAGCCTGCCATATTTGAGAAAGGTAAAGTAAGAAATGCAGCAAAAGGTCATTTTCTCATCTACAGTAAATACAGAATAGAAGACATTCAATTTTTGATTTATAAGCACTTACATTAGTAGAATTTATAGTCATCCAACTCCAATGTATTTGATAGATACATGTGTAAATGTTAGTCTTCACAGATACCAAACACCTCTCTTAGATTTTGGTTTTCTTTATGAAACACTGAGTAATGAGTTAGACTGATGCAACTGAAATGCTCTCTGAATCTGTCACCACATTTTCACAAATACAGCTAGTGGCAGGTTCCCATTGAGCCCTAATAACTAAATGCCACCTTTCTTTTAATTAAAAATTGTTTTTCTCACATTCCCTTAAAATGAAAATGTATCTTATCTTCCATGGCATCAGAAGGGCGTGTTCTGATCGACTAATTCCTCCCATCTACTCCTCACCATGCTTTGTGCCTCCTTATTATTCATGACTTAATGTCATGTGACCAGTGTGTTGTCATCTAAGGTCCTTTTGCCAGTAACATTTGCAATTTCACCCCATGTATGTATCTGATTCCATGAAATTACAGCATGCCTGTAAAGACTTCTCCTCCCCATGCTCCATGCATGATGTGATTTCATGTGATGAGATATATACATGGAGTACATATTGCAATGTAAAGGGCAAAGCAACTTAGATGACATCACCATGGTGACATGACATAACCGTAACACATGTCACTGTGTAAAAATGTATCTTCTATAGATAAATAGAGCCTTATATGTTTGCAGTTGAATATTGGCAGACAGTCCCTAAGTATTAGCTCCTGTCATTCAGGAACAAGGAGGCAGGGCAGTGATTTGAAGAGACAAAGAGCAGTCAGTCAAAATAAGGTTGTGGTTCACTGGCAGCCTGGGAGAAAACATATCTCCCATATCGCATATCTTGAATAAAGGGGTGAAGTATGCTAATTTGCTTATCAGAAAAACTACTGTAATTAAGGTACATTGCTCAATGGCAGCAATTTTAACTCATATGGGGAGTACTTGTCAGTTTGGGGTAAAAACCTACTTGACGACAATCCCCACTCTAGTTATGTGCACAGCAGATGACAAACGGAGACAAATACTGATTAATGTGGCTGTCCATCAGTCAAACAACACCTGACACACACTCATCCCAAAGTGATCCAGCCCAAAGTGTATCAAACAGTGCAAGATCTGACAGATTGTAAGAAAAACTGGAGTTCTTAAAGTGTAACTATCATTTAAAACAAATGGCTCTATTGATGAGCTTTATTTTGCCATGGGTGAATAAAAGACTTTAATTTCACTGGAGTGCTGCCTCATCATGTGTTCTTTAGGTATTGCCTATACAATCCTGTGGATCGGGCTTGTTGGAGGCATGAACCCATATTCAGACTTGATCCGCCACGCTCACTGTACTGCTCCACAATTGGACCGAGTGCAATCATTTAAAACATATTTAATTAATGTTATATTAAAAGATGAGGTTTGATAAGAGAAAGTGAAAGTCATCAGTTTTACTTTTCAGAATACATCCTCGCTAGAGATGAGCGAACATACTCGTCCGAGCTTGATGCTCGGTCGAGCATTAGCGTACTCGAAACTGCTCGTTGCTCGGACGAATACTTCGCCCGCTCGAGAAAATGGCAGCTCCCGCCGTTTTGCTTTTTGGCGGCCAGAAACAGAGCCAATCACAAGCCAGGAGACTCTGCACTCCACCCAGCATGACGTGGTACCCTTACACGTCGATAGCAGTGGTTGGCTGGCCAGATCAGGTGACCCTGGGATAGACTAGCCGCTGCCCGCGCTGCTCGGATCATTCTGTGTCTGGATGCCGCTAGGGAGAGAGCTGCTGCTGGTCAGGGAAAGCGTTAGGGTGTTCTATTAGCTTACTGTTAGGCAGGAGTGATTCTACAAGAACCCAACAGCCCTTCTTAGGGCTACAATAACATTATACTTTTTTTTTTTTTATTTGCAGCTAGTACCATATTGTGAGGAATTTGCAGGGGGACTTGCTACCGTTGTGTTTAGCTCTTAGTGACACACATATCCACCTCAAACACCAAAGTGGGAAAATTTATTAGGGGTTTGATTTCAATTAGGCACAGTCTGCCATTTACTTTTTATTTTACGTTTATTTTTTTAATAACTCAGTGTCATCTCATCTTGCATAGTAGTGTGCTTTCATACTTGGCTAGAAAATAGCCATAGAAGAATCCAAACGGCTTACTTACGCCTACAGTAGCGTTATATATATTTGATTTCTGGTTGATCTGCTGGTGGCTGTACTTGCTGCAGTGCATCTACTAGCCAATTGTCAGCAATTTGTAGTGAGACTTGCGACCGCTGTGTTTTGCGCTTAGTGACGCACATATCCATCGCAAAGACCGAAGTGGGAAAATTTATTAGGGGTTGGATTTCAATTAGGCACAGTCTGCCATTTCCTTTTTTATTTTACGTTTATTTTTTTAATAACTCAGCGTCATCTCATCTGGCATAGTAGTGTGCTTTCATACTTGGCTAGAAAATAGCCATAGGAGAATCCAAACGGCTTACTTACGCCTACAGTAGCGTTATATATATTTGATTTCTGGTTGATCTGCTGGTGGCTGTACTTGCTGCAGTGCATCTACTAGCAAATTGTGAGCAATTTGTAGTGAGACTTGCGACCGCTGTGTTTTGCGCTTAGTGACGCACATATCCATCGCAAAGACCAAAGTGGGAAAATTTATTAGGGGTTGGATTTCAATTAGGCACAGTCTGCCATTTCCTTTTTTATTTTACGTTTATTTTTTTAATAACTCAGCGTCATCTCATCTGGCATAGTAGTGTGCTTTCATACTTGGCTAGAAAATAGCCATAGGAGAATCCAAACGGCTTACTTACGCCAACAGTAGCGTTATATATATTTGATTTCTGGTTGATCTGCTGGTGGCTGTACTTGCTGCAGTGCATCTACTAGCAAATTGTGAGCAATTTGTAGTGAGACTTGCGACCACTGTGTTTTGCGCTTAGTGACGCACATATCCATCGCAAAGACCGAAGTGGGAAAATTTATTAGGGGTTGGATTTCAATTAGGCACAGTCTGCCATTTCCTTTTTTATTTTACATTTATTTTTTTAATAACTCAGCGTCATCTCATCTGGCATAGCAGTGTGCTTTCATACTTGGCTAGAAAATAGCCATAGCAATAGGATAGCATCGTTTCGTTTTAAAAACTAAAAAACACAAAAAAAAACAAAAAAACACAAAAAAAAGTTAAAAAAAAATTAAAGTTATAACTCTCATTTTCAAAATGTTTAACCCGAGGGCTAGGGGTAGAGGACGAGGGCGGGGACGTGGGCGTCCAACTACTGCAGGGGTCAGAGGCCGTGGTCCTGGGCGGGGTGAGACACCACCTGCTTATGAGGGAGCAGGGGAACGCCGCAGAGCTACACTCCCTAGGTTCATGTCTGAAGTTACTGGGACTCGTGGTAGAGCACTGTTGAGGCCAGAACAGTGCGAACAGGTGATGTCGTGGATTGCCGACAATGCTTCGAGCAATTTGTCCACCAGTCAGTCTTCCACGCAGTCCACCCATGTCACCGAAATCGCCACTCCTCCAGCTCCTGCACCTCAGCCTCCTCCCCCCCAGTCTGCCCCCTCCCAGTAAAAAATTTGGCATTTGAACCGGCATACTCTGAGGAACTGTTTTCTGGACCCTTCCCACACTCACAAACCACTTGTCCGGTTGCTGCTGAGCAATTTTCCGATGCCCAGGTTTTCCACCAGTCACAGTCTGTGGGTGATGATGACCTTCTTGACGTAGTGGAAGAAGTGTCTAAAGAGGTGTCCGACGATGAGGAGACACGGTTGTCAGACAGTGGGGAAGTTGTTGTCAGGGCAGGAAGTCCGAGGGGGGAGCAGACTGAGGGATCGGAGGATGATGAGGTGACAGACCCAAGCTGGGTTGATAGGCCGGGTGAACACAGTGCTTCTGAGATGGAGGAGAGTCCTCGACCAGAACAGGTTGGAAGAGGCAGTGGTGGGGCCAGACGGAGAGGCAGGGCCAGAGCTGGTGCATCAGCGCCAAATGTGTCAACTAGTGAAGCTCCCGTGGCGAGGGCTCCTGCGGCGAGGGCTAGATTTTCAGAAGTCTGGAGGTTCTTTAAGGAAACACCGGATGACCGACGGACTGTGGTGTGCAACATTTGCCAAACCAGGATCAGCAGGGGTTCCACCACTAATAGCTTAACTACCACCAGTATGCGCAGGCATATGAATGCTAAACACCCCACTCAGTGGCAACAAGCCCGTTCACCTCCGGCCGTGCACACCACTGCTCCTTCCCCTGTGTCAGCTGATAGTCAGCCCCCTGCCCAGGACCCTGCCACAAAAACCCCATCGTCGCCTCCACGATCCTCCACAGCATCCACCAGCGTTCAGCTCTCCATACCCCAGACGCTGGAGCGGAAACGCAAATATAGTGCAACCCACCCGCACGCCCAAGCCCTTAATGTCCACATCTCCAGATTGCTTAGCCTGGAGATGCTGCCCTATAGGCTAGTAGAGAACGAGGCCTTTCGCAACCTCATGGCGGCGGCCGCCCCTCGGTATTCGGTCCCCAGCCGCCACTACTTTTCCCGATGTGCCGTCCCAGCCCTGCACCAGCACGTGTCAGACAACATCATCCGTGCCCTGACCAACGCCGTTTCTGACAAGGTCCACCTGACCACGGACACGTGGACGAGTGCTGCCGGGCAGGGCCACTATATATCGCTGACGGCACATTGGGTTAACTTGGTGGAGGCTGGGAGCGAGTCTGACCCTGCGGCTGGTCATATACTGCCGACGCCGAGGATTGCGGGGCCTACCTCGGTCCAGGTGTTTCAGGCCTACTATGCCTCCTCCTCCTCCCACCCCTCCTCCACCTCCTCCTCCGAACTACCATCCGTGGGCATGGCGCCATCAGTCGGTAGCTCTAGGCACAGCAGCAGTGCCGTCGCTAAGCGACAGCAGGCGGTGCTCAAACTGCTGAGCCTAGGCGATAAAAGGCACACCGCCCAAGAGCTATTACAGGGCATCACGGCGCAGACTGATCTGTGGCTGGCACCGCTGAACCTGAAGCCAGGCATGGTTGTGTGTGACAACGGCCGTAACCTGGTGGCGGCTCTGCAACTCGGCAGACTGACACATGTGCCATGCCTGGCCCATGTGTTAAATCTGATAGTTCAGCGTTTCCTCAAGACATACCCCAATCTGTCTGATTTGCTCACGAAGGTGCGCCGCATCTGTGCGCATTTCAGGAAGTCCAGCACAGATGCTGCCACTCTCAGGGCAGCGCAGCGCCGCCTCCAACTGCCCGCTCACCGACTGTTGTGCGACGTGCCCACGAGGTGGAATTCAACATTAACCATGTTATCCAGAGTTTACCAGCAGCGCAGAGCGATTGTAGACTGCCAGATGTCAACTTCCACCAGAACTGGTAGTCAGGTCAGTCAGCTTCCTCAAGTCTACAATGAGGAGTGGACGTGGATGTCTGATATCTGTCAGGTGCTGAGTAACTTTGAGGAGTCAACACAGATGGTCAGGGGCGATGCCGCCATCATCAGCCTCACCATCCCGCTGCTTGGCCTGTTGAAAAACTCTCTGATCAGCATGAAGTCGGAAGCTTTGCGCTCGTCACAAGAGACGGGGGAAGAAGATTCCCTTGTTGATAGCCAAAGCACCCTTAGGTCTGTTTCTCAGCGCATATTGGAGGAGGTGGAGATGGAGGAGGATGAGGAGGAAGAGGAGGAGAATGTTGGCGAGACACAAGAGGGGACCATTGTCGAGTCCTTCACTGTTCAGCGTGTATGGGCAGAAGAAGAGGAGTTGGAGGAGGAGGAAATGGACAGTCAGGCCAGTGAGGGGAGTGAATTCTTACGCGTTGGTACTCTGGCGCATATGGCAGATTTCATGCTAGGCTGCCTATCCCGTGACCCTCGCGTTCAAATAATTTATTCCAGCACCGATTACTGGGTGTTCACTCTCCTGGACCCACGGTACAAGCAAAATCTTTCCACTCTCATCCCTGGAGAGGAAAGGAGTGTGAGAATGCATGAATACCAGCAGGCCCTGGTGCACAAGCTGAAACAGTATTTCCCTTCTGACAGCGCTAGCGGCAGAGTGCGTAGTTCTGCGGGACAAGTAGCGAGGGAGAGTAGGCGAGCAGGCAGCTTGTCCAGCACTGGCAAGGGTACGCTTTACAAGGCTTTTGCCAGTTTTATGTCACCCCAGCAAGACACTGTCACCTGTCCCCAGTCTCGGCAGAGTAGGGCTGATCTTTACAGAAAGATGGTGAGGGAGTACGTAGCTGACCATACCATCGTCCTAAATGATCACACAGCTCCCTACAACTACTGGGTTTCAAAGCTGGACATGTGGCACGAACTGGCGCTGTACGCCTTGGAGGTTCTTGCCTGCCCTGCCGCTAGCGTGTTGTCCGAGCGGGTTTTCAGTGCAGCTGGTGGCATCATCATCGATCAGCGTACACGCCTGTCGACTGACAGCGCTGACAGGCTGACGCTTATTAAGATGAATAAAGCCTGGATTTCTCATAATTTCCAATCTCCACCAGGTGAAGGAAGCTCAACCTGAATAATTTATCCACTCCTCCTCCTCCTCATTTTCCTCCTTCTCCTCCTCTTTGTACAGTAAAGCAGAGGAAACTGGCTATTTTTTGACAGGGCCCACTGGCTCTAGCTATAGTACTTTATGCATTTAATTTTTCTGGAGGGCCACCGACCCGGTCCTCTGTTTTAAACAATTTTTGGGAGTGCCACATACAGGCACTCAATCTATTCAATTTTTCTGGAGGGCCACCTACCTACTCCTCTGGTTTGAAAACTTTTTTGGACTGCCACATACAGGCACTCAATCTATTTCATTTTTCTGGAGGGCCACCTACCTGCTCCTCTGGTTTGAAAACTTTTTTGGACTGCCACATACAGACACTTAATCTATTCCATTTTCTGGAGGGCCACCTACCTGCTCCTCTGGTTTGAAAACTTTTTTGGACTGCCACATACAGGCACTCAATCTATTCCATTTTTCTGGAGGGCCACCTACCTGCTCCTCTGGTTTGAAAACTTTTTTGGACTGCCACATACAGGCACTCAATCTATTCCATTTTCTGGAGGGCCACCTACCTGCTCCTCTGGTTTGAAAACTTTTTTGGACTGCCACATACAGGCACTCAATCTATTCCATTTTTCTGGAGGGCCACCTACCTGCTCCTCTGGTTTGAAAACTTTTTTGGACTGCCACATACAGGCACTCAATCTATTCAATTTTTCTGGAAGGCCACCTACCTGCTCCTCTGGTTTGAAAACTTTTTTGGACTGCCACATACAGGCACTCAATCTATTTCATTTTTCTGGAGGACCACCTACCTGCTCCTCTGGTTTGAAAACTTTTTTGGACTGCCACATACAGGCACTCAATCTATTTCATTTTTCTGGAGGGCCACCTACCTGCTCCTCTGGTTTGAAAACTTTTTGGGACTGCCACATACAGGCACTATCCAAATTAAATTGTCTCCATAGCAGCCTCCACACGTTGTCTCCATTGCTACCTCCAAAAGTCGTCCATATAGCTGCCTCCATACATTTTTCAAACGAGGTGTGTCAGGCAGAAATTTGGGTTGTTTTCATGGATTCCACATCAAAGTTGTTAACTTTGTCGCCACCCAGCTGTGTTATCCACAAAATATACTGGCAAACTTTTATCATTTACCAATATTATTTCAGCGCTTCTTGCGCTTCTGTTTACATTCCCCTCACCCGCCATATCCTAAACTTATAAGAACGCTACTACACTTGATCTTATACAAAAGGTTCTTAGAAGTGCTGTTTGGGGAGTAGCCTAGAGACACGGGCTTGGATTGGCGAAAGCTCGCCTGGCAGCGGAGCGCCAGCTCCATGCTAAGATCCAACTAACATAGTTTTAACTGCAGCACCTTTAATCTACTACTAGTTCACTGCCTCCATACATGGTCCCCTTATCAAACGAGCTGTGTCAGGCAGAATTTTGGGTTGTTTTCATGGCTTCCATGTTAACTTTGTCGCCACCCTGCTGTGTAATCCACAAAATATACTGGCAAACTTTTATCATGTACCGATATTATTTGAGCACTTCTTGCTCACCTCCTTTGGTTCCTCTCTGCCACCCATTGGTTTGAAGCCTGAGTCCATTTAGGGTATGTCGCCATGCCACTCTCTAGCCTGCCGCTGCTGCCGCTGCCTCTGCATGCCGTCCCCTATAGTGTCAGGGTCAATTATTGGATGTTTTAGATGCTATCTAGCTTCATTCTGTCACTCTGTCATGGCCATGCAGTTGCCCATAGTTTTGGCATAATGGTGCGATTAAGCAGCCTCAGAGGCATCCATGCATGCTGCCCCTGCTGTTTCCTGTCCATTTCCGTGGTGTTTCCATCCTTTTCTGAGGTTCCCAGGTGTTTGGCCAAGCTTCCCTGTGCAGAGCCTTGGTCCCCTTGAAAAATGCTCGAGTCTCCCATTGACTTCAATGGGGCTCGTTATTCGAGACGAGCACTCGAGCATCGGGAAAAGTTCGTCTCGAATAACGAGTACCCAAGCATTTTAGTGCTCGCTCATCTCTAATCTCTCTTAGCAGTTGGAATCGTTCATAGCTAAGGCAACCATAGAGGATTAAAGATGTATGATTTACATGAATGTAAATATGTGCCCACTTGTAGCTTAGCTTATATTTGGTTATCTTTAAGAGTGCAAATCCTTTCAAAAGTGTATTTGTGTATAATAAGATACTGTAGAATACATACATAAGGTGCTTTCTTTAACGGCATGCTTTAAACCCCCCAAAAAACTGCATGCTAAGTCCTCCTTAGTAATGCTCCTACAGAGTGCTGCTAAGGTGAGACAATTCCATCTGCATTTCCTCTACAACCTACATGCAGCTGTATCATTATGAATCAGGCTTATGTGCTGTTTCTTTTATTCACTAGCTTTTACATTAGGAACAACTGCTCCTTTACATTCTAGAAGCTACTTTTTGTATCAGCTGTTATTGAAACCGTCTTATCTCTCCTGTCTGTCCAAAACAATCCACAGGTTCTTAGGTGCGTAGGAATATCAGTAAGCCATGGATTGATTGGTCACATGTTGGACATGTCACAAGATATGAGATTCACATCAAAAGGACTTGACATGATGCATGCAGAGCCCTCTTCCCCTCATAGCTCTTCAGGCTTATTTGCATAATTTAAAATGTTTATTGTTGGAGGAAGGACGCCATGGATAACAAATATGGAAGATTACCACAGTCTCAATGTCTGGGTCTATGAGTTAGTGCCTCTCGTTTATGATGATGGATTTTGATGGTAGATTTCCTTTAAATAAAACTATAACGGCTGCACCACACTCAGCCAGTACACACTGATTTATTTTATTGATTTTTACAAGTTTATTTTATTTGGACCTGATAGATGAAATCCATTTGTTGTAATTACAGAAATTATAATATGGCCACTTACTAATTATTCCAGATTGAAGAGATTAATGTGTTAAATATTGACAATGCACAGGATGTGTCCAAAATAATAAATCCATGTGCTAATAGTTATGGAAATAATTGGAGGAAAATAAGACAAATGGATTGTAGAGTTTAATTACATTTTTGATAATGCCGCTGTTAAACTTTTACTGTGATTCATTAAAGTGTGGACACCACTGCATACATATAACACAGCTTGACAAATGTATTTTGTTTGCTAATATGTTTTTGTAGGTTTTGGGTTTAAGAATTTATGAATTAAAATATGTAAATTATGCATCTTACACGGATAAAGTGATTGTTGATGAAATTGACATTTAGGTTAATTAAATGTCTCCAAGTCTACAGATTCGGAATGCAATGCACACAATTTCTAGTCTTGCATTTGAACATTCCTTGTCATATTGAACCATCTATTTTTGGATTTCAAAAGTTAGGGTTGAACTGAATCTTTATAGTATGATTGGTATGAGTGGTGTGGATGCTGCAAAAATCTAGGAGGAAGTAGTAAATTAAGCTGAAATTACTGTAGGTCATTGCAATCCAACTCAGTTATCACAGAAAATGGGTGGACCTCTGTATTCACTAACACTCCAGACTGTGTTATTATGTATGGTTAACAGTTTAAGCTAGTTGTTACATATGTGTCAGTCTACCTCTGTTCATACAGTCAGGCTGAAAAGATGCAAAATTATTCTGGTTCACTTCAGTTGGCAGTCTGAACAGTGCTCAAGTGGCTGGGATGCTAACTGCATCTATCAGATGCAGACACACACACACACATATATATTTGTAGAAATATGCTTGTAGAGATAAACATATGCACAAATACATGCAGTAATATGCACACAAATATACAAGCCAGAAACATAAACATATGGATTTATGCATGACACATACATACATACATACATACACGTATGTGTCATGCTTGCATGCATGTATGTATGCATGACACATGCATTCACAGGCACATGCATACACAGAAACATGCATGCACTTCACTTGCACATTGTAGACATACCATTTAGGTTATCGGGGTTCTTTATCACAAATTTAGATCTCAGTAACTAGGAAAAACAAGGGATTACATATGTATGTATGATATGGGATAAAACTCAATGCAATTTACTGATATTAGCAAGAAATTTGACATATCATCAAGAGATTTTTACAAATACTTGCAAATAAGACCATTTTTTACCACAGTACCAAACAATAGTTGTAATCCAAAATCAGTGTTTGAAATGAGTTTTCTAAATAGAGCCAGATTAGGTAAAGGTATCTTGTTGGCTTACAAGGCCATTGAGGAGGTGCACAGTGGTGATCACTTACTATGTTTCCAACATTGGGAGAGAGATCTGTCCATATCTATAGATAAAGATACTCGGGAGGCCGCTTTCAGGATGGAAACCGCTCTGTCTAGATGCGCTTCTCATTTTGAAACATGATGTAAACTGTTATATAGGTATTATTATACCCCTAATTGCATTGCTGTGATGTATGGATCGGTATCCTCAAGGTGTTGGAGATGTCATAGACAGAAAGGAATAATCCTACACATATTTTGGGAATGTCAACTACTGAGAGGTTTTTGGCAGCAAGTGGAATACATGTTGAAAATAATTCTACAAATAGATATAGCCTTATCTCCAGGATTGGTAATCTTGGGATTAGGCCTTTTAGAACTGCCTGTGGAGGACAAAACAATAGTGTTCCATGTGACTACTATGGCACTTAACTTAATTGCCAAGCATTGGAGGTCTACAGTGATACCCACCTTTGAGGAAATGACTATAAAAATAACAACTGTTTAATGGAGAAATCAATAGCCATAAATAAAGGAACCCAGGATAAATTTACCAAAAATGGGAAAAGTGGATGATGTCCATATATTATAAGGTGTCAATAATTTGTGTGATTAATGAATAATTGAAATGTAGTATTATAATATATAAACAAAGATATGGGTATAGCTTTGGGCTGATGTGAGAGATTGATATAAGTTAACAAGTTTTGTAAACTTCTAGAATAGAAGGTGGTGTACCTACCCTGCTGTCCTTTGTTTTGGTTATGTTAACTGGTTATGTTTATTATGTTTCATAGCCGGCGCTATGGGTAGGTAATGTGGCAAAGAATCTTCTTCTTTCAAATGAATCTTAAACTTTGTTTCTAGGTGCCATGGATCCAGAGATATTCAGGTTTAAAGTGAGAATATCAGGTGCCATTTTTATATATAAAAATCACTCCCGACGGCAGTTTAACAGTTAATATCTCCGTTTTCCTGACACTTAGAAACACAAATTTAGATTCATATAAAAGAGGAGACTGTCTTTCATAGGAAAAATAAGTGAGGTTCTATGTGTCACAGAGCCAGAGATACAGCCCTCTGAAGTGTGTACCCCTCCAGATTCCTAGCCATCAGGCTACAGGGAGCATTTGCTGCACACAGGAGCTGCTGCACCTCACAGATAATGGAAATATTCACTTTATATGTTACTACATTTTGAGAAGGCATAATATAAACTAATATTCATGTTTTTAACCTTCTCTATGCAGAACTATCTAAAAATTGCTCTGGTCAATAACGCCACAAAATAAACAGAAATGCCAGGCGCCGAAAATACCCCTTGGTTTAATTCCCGGGTAAAGATGCTTATCATCTATATATCTATCTGTCCAGTTATCTATCTCCTATAATCTGATCATTTATATATCTAGCTTTTTCTCTATTTATTAATCTACCTTCTATTTCTCTTCTACTGTATTTATCTTGCATATCCACCTACTACATATATCATTCACTTCATAGTTCTGCATCTAGAAATCATCTTTCATATTTATCTTCTATCATAATAATTATAATGAATAAATCTTTATTTATATAGTGCACACAGATTAGGCAGCGCTGCACTGTGCTTGCCAGATCAGTCCCTGTCCCTAATGGGGCTCACAATCTATTCAACCTACCAGTAGAGATGATGCTCGTTCAAATATTAGCGTACTCGAAATGGCTTGTTGCTCAGACGAGTATCTCGCCTTCTCGGGATCGAGCTTTACTTAATGAAACACAGTGAAGAGCAGTGAAGAATACAATGAACAGTGTGAAGAACACATTGCAGATGTATGGAAACATCTGCAATGTGTTCTTCACATATATTGTTCTTCACATACTATTGTGAAGAACACGGTTCTGCAATCGTGTCTTCCGATAAGTTAGCAGATGCAATGTGTTCTTCAGTGTTCTTTCAATGTGTTCTTTCATTGAAAACATCTGCAAACATCTGCAATGTGTTCTTCTTTAGTGTTCTTTCAATGCGTTCTTTCAGTGAAAAATGCTCGAGTCCCCCATTGATTTCAATGGGGTTCGTATTCGATACGAGCACTCGAGAATCGGGTTGAAAAGTTCAACCCGAGTCACGAGCACTCGAGCATTTTATTACTCGCTCATCTCTACCTACCAGTCATTTTTTGGAGTGTGGGAGGAAACCAGAGGACCCAGAGGAAACCCACGCAAATACAGAGAGAACAGAGCTGTAGTGCTAACCACTGAGCCATGGTGCTGCCCATCTATTTCGCTATCATCTATCTCCTATAAAATTCGCCCATATTACAGTTTGTTTTACCATACTAAAGGGAGCCTCTTGCTGACTGTGACTGGTCTTAAATAGTCTAGACCTGGCCCTGTTCCTTAGAAAATATGGAGACTAGAATAAAACATGAATGTATGTTATGGGTAAATACTTTTACACATGTTTAATATGGAAAAGGGAGTCGGAATGTGTATATGCACCAGCAATGTGTACAAAGACATGATTGTAAATCTGTAAAAGTGTATTATGACTTCAACAAAAAGAAAGTTAAAAAAAAAGAGCATGGGTTTGGCGGTAGAGTGAGATGAGAGAGGAGAGGTATCGAAAAGTCCAAAAATACCTCAATTCGACTTTTTTGTGACTTTTTAATGCCAAAAAGCTAGACAAAACCTCTGAGAAGTAACCCCCTAAAGCTTCATAGCAGACACACTTGATAACTCTTGAAGCTAGTCATTGTAGGCTGTGGCTACAGTTCAGTAACATCCAGAAAGCTTCAACAGAGGTCACAGATCAGCCCGTTAGTAAGGGGCATATGTAAGTCGAAAGTCTTTAAGTTGGGGGCTACAAGGACCAAAAATGATAAACATTAAGTTAATATTAAAAAAAAATAAACACTTATTTCACAAAAAAAATCTTCAATTCAACTGCATTGATAGAAACAAATGAAAAGATTTGTGAACAAGTAAAAAAATCTAAAAAAAAACATGAAGGTGCAAATAATCTTGGCAATTAAGGGGTCAGGTTTACAAATGTAAACGTAAATTGCCATAGGTCACCTCTTAACAGTAATCCACATTACTAAATCAACTGAAAAAGAACATAAATGGGAACATGATTTAGAATACATAATTTTCTCCAACTTAATGAATTCCTCATTTTTCTATGGATGAACATCAAAGGCAGGGAATTGGCAGGTTGGCATTATACTGGACTTCTATCTGCCATTTTCCTGTGTCACATCTTCTTCTCTGAACAGCCTTTCTAGTCATTTCAGTTTTTAATATATACTGATTATTTGTCTCTGAAGATTAAAGGGTGACAACTACTTGATTACTATCATTAGACCGAGGAAATATCCTTCAAAAGTCAGACATAACAGCCAGATGCACAAAAGCAATTTTGAAATTACAGTAATGTATTATATGATATCACGTTTATGCTTTGTAGTTGTCATTTATCCAAACTACCAATGTCCAGAAAAAGAAAGTATTGTTTTGACTTAAGAAAAAAATATTGGACAAGTTTATCTTAAGAAACCGAAAAATGTCACTATGCCTTTTCTAAATAACTGCATTCTCCAGGAACATAAAACAGTAGTTACACAATTCTGCCTTCTAATTTAAGAGAGGAGATGACCCAAGTGGAGTCCCCTTTTCCTCAAATATCACCTTCTTTTCATTTACTCTGAACTAAGCACAACTTGCACCATCTCTCCTTCATCAGATATTGAGAAAATGAACTGGTGACCAACTTCACTAATGAGGAGTGTCACAAAATATTTCTTCTCAACACCCAAACTGCCTTTACAATGTTCAGTTCAGGAGAACAAATATTGCTGCATTAATTCCCATGTCAGACATATGGTGGAAATTTATCATACGCCGGTGCTCGTGCACCAGAATATGAAGGAGGTTCCACCCCTCCAGCGCCACTGGATGTCTTAGGAGGCTCCAGGCTCCTGATGTACCCTGTCTGGCGTAGAATTATTCTATAGCTTGTGAACTTTCAGGCCTGAATGTTCACAGGCCATAGCTTTTATGCTCAGCGCCGGCCCACTTGACCCCATGCCACCGCACCCCTCCACAGTCCACAGGTGTGGAGATGACGTGAAGGAGGAAATAATTACTTGCCAAAAATTATTGTTTGCCACAAAACTGGCTTGCAAGTCCTGATAAATGTCCCCCATGGAGTTTTAGTGACATCTGGGACACCACAAAACATTAGAGAAAATGGAATTTTATGGAACTTCTTGAGAGATTTACCCAGACTATCACTCCTTGCCACTGGAGACCCAGTGAAGGTCCAACTAAGCAGGAAGAATTGACAAGGGTAAACTAATGAGGCTGAAGGAGCTCTTTCCACCCAATTCAGTCAACTCTGATGTGAATCCCATCCAATATTGGATTAGATCTTAGGTCTTAGATGGAAACCAGCAATTTAGTAAGCGACTTTTCCTATCTCCTTCCAGAATGTTATTTGTAAAAAGCAAGTGGTCACATACTGGTCTTGATCCTGAATCCTTTTACACATTCATGATCATAGATGACTTGGCAAATATGACCCCTATCTGGATCCAGCAGAGGAAATGCTGATAAGTGAAATGGATACGGCTTCAAAGCATGGTGAAGTACTTTTTATGGGGGACTTCAATTACCCAGATATTGACTGGGGGCAGAGACCTGCAGGTCCTTCAAAGGCAGCAGGTTCTTGTCAACAACAAAAGACAATTACCTGTAACAACTAGTCCTGGAGCTAACAAGGAGGGGGCACTGCTGGACCTTATCCTTACCAACAGACCTGATAGGGTATCAAAACTACAGGTTGGGGGGAACCTGGGACCTGGGAAATAGTGATCATAATAGCATTGATTTTGTATTACGCTTTACTAAGAGCGTTAGGGAAGGGGCAACCAACACTCAAGACAAAAGCCCCCCCCCAAAATGGGACTTTTTCTCATATATTCTGAAAAAGTCATGTGAGAAACACATACCTTATGGGAAAAAGCATAAGAGGAACAAGAAAAAGCCAATGTGGCTAACTAGTCTTGTAAGGAAAGCAATAAGCAAGAAAGATAAGGCGTTTAAGGTGCTAAAATGTGAAGGTAGCGATGAGGCATTACAGGATTATAGAGAGAAAAATAAATCCTGTAAAAAGCAGATAAAGGCTGCAAAAATAGAGACTGAGAGAAATATTGCCAGGGACAGCAATGATAAATCACCGGGGCCAGATGGCATACACCCCCGGGTTCTGCATGAACTATGTACCGTGATAGACAGACCGTTATTTTTAATATTTGAAGATTCACTTAGGACTGGTTATGTTCCACAGGACTGGCGCATAGCAAATGTAGTACCAATATACAAAAAAGGATCAAAAAGCGATCCTGGAAACTACAGACCCGTGAGTCTAACTTCTGTGGTGGGGAAAATATTTGAGGGGTTTGTTGGAGATGCTATCCTGGAGTATCTTACTGTGCACAACCTTATAACCCAGCGTCAGCATGGGTTTATGAGAGATCGGTCCTGTTAGACTAATCAGATTGGTTTCTACGAGGAGGTAAGTTCAAGACTGGATCTGGGGGACGCTGTAGATGTTCTATATCTGGACTTTTCAAAGGCATTTGACAATGTGCCACATAAAAGGTTGGTATATAAAATGAGACTGCTGGGAATAGGGGAAAATCTTTGTATTTGGGTAAGTAATTGGCTTAGTGATAGAAAACAGAGGGTCGTTATTAATGGCACATTCTCAGATTGGGTTGACGTTACCAGTGGAGTGCCACAGGGGTCAGTATTGGGGCCACTTTTTTTTAATATTTTTATTAATGACCTTGTAGTGGGTTTACACAGTCAAGTTTCAATATTTGCAGATGATACTAAGCTGTGTAAAGTAATAAATACTGAGGTCGATAGTTTAGCATTACAGAGGGATTTGTAGAAGCTTGAGGAGTGGGCAGGGAAATGGTTGATGAGGTTTAATGTAGATAGATGTAAAGTTATGCACTTGGGCCATGGAAACAAAAAGTATAATTATGTTCTAAATAGTCAATTACTTGGTAAAACTGGAGCTGAAAGGGACTTGGGGGTATTGGTGGATGGTAAACTTAATTTTAGTGACCAGAGCCAGGCGGCTGCTGCTAAAGCAAATAAAATCATAAGATGTATCATGAGAGGAATAGATTCTCATGATAAAGACATAGTTTTGCCCTTATACAAATC
This sequence comes from Engystomops pustulosus, assembly GCF_040894005.1. NCBI lineage: Eukaryota > Metazoa > Chordata > Amphibia > Anura > Leptodactylidae > Engystomops > Engystomops pustulosus. The sequence continues at coordinate 65,165,725 of NC_092414.1, read as the reverse complement.
CCTGGTCAGACCACACATGGAATATTGTGTACAGTTTTGGGCACCAGTGTATAAAAAGGATATAGTAGAGCTGGAACGGGTGCAGAGGAGAGCAACCAGGATTATTAGGCAAATGTGGGGATTAGAATACACTGACAGATTACAAAATTTGGGATTATTAAGTTTAGAAAAAAGACGACTGAGGGGAGACCTTATTACAATGTACAAATACCTAAATGGACAGTACAAGGATCTCTCCAAAGATCTTTTTATACCTAGGCCTGTGACCAGGACAAGGGGGCATCCTCTGCGCCTAGAGGAGAGGCGATTTTACCATCAACATAGACAAAGGTTCTTTACTGTAAGAGCAGTGAGGCTATGGAACTCTCTGCCAAAGGAGGTTGTTATGGCGGACTCTATGTACATGTTCAAGAGAGGCCTGGATGCGGGTATATGGGTATAAAACACGTCACGGGTTATGGGGATAAAACATTTATTTAATTCTTAAAGGTTGGACTTGATGGACTTGCGTCTTTTTCCAGCCTAATATACTATGATTCTATGATATACTATGATACTATGATAAGTATAGAACCAAACATTAACCTCACAGCAGGCCCTTTTCAGTTCTGGCATTTCCATTTTTCACTTCTCAGATAATATTGTTTTTGTTTTTGCACATACAGGGCTTCCGTACTTTCTAGTTACACCAATAAAATGTTGTGCAATGTACTGGGAAGTTAGAAAAGAGTTCCTTTCAGTTTCTTTTTTCTTCCCCTTTTTTTCTTCTTTTTTTTTCTCTTTCTTCATTTTTTCTGCCATTCATAGCAAATGTCTACCCAGGTTTTTGTGTGGAACGTTTGGGGTCTTAACGACCGTCGGAAGCGATGTATAGTAAATGACATCTACCTAGTATTGTTTGCCTGGTAGAGACACATCTTACACCTGAAACCACTACCTGGCTTGACAGAAGATGGGCATCTTTTGTTTTCCACTCTTGCGGGTTCGCATTCTCCAGAGGAGTATCACTCCTTATTCACAACAGGGTGGATATAAAAATTCTCTCGGTTAAGACAGGCAAAAAAGGGAGATTTATTTTTTAGTTTTGTCTACTAAATACCCTGTATGTTGGCCATTATCTATATCCCTCCCCTGTTTTCCTTTGAAGTCTTGAATGCTTTGATTCAGTTTCTTAAAGACTGTCCGGTTCTGGTTCTGCAATGTGTTCTTCACACATACTGTTCTTCACATACTATTGTGAAGAACACCGCTCGGCACGCGTGTCTTCCGATAAGTTAGCAGATGTACAGAACATCTGCAATGTGTTCTTCACTTGTTCTTTCAATGTGTTCTTCACTTAAATGAACCTGAGTTCACTGTTTTCATTGTATTCTTCACTGTTCTTCACTGTGTTTCGTTAAGTAAATGCTCGATCTCGAGCCGGCAGGACACTCATCCGAGCAATGAGCCGTTTCGAGTACGCTAATACTCAAACGAGCATCAAGCTCGGACGAGTATACTCGCTCATCTCTAGTTGTCACACATGTCTCTCTCCAAATCTACAACATATCAGGGACAGAGGACTGTGTTGTATTCTTTGTACCTGGAGGTAGTTATATTGTATGAATCACCTGTAATATTTTTTTTCCATACAGTATTGATAAGCTAAGCACATAATGATTGAAAGTTCACTTTAAGAATTACCATCCAGACAAAACAAACAAAGCGTGGCGAGCTAGTCAGATGTATTTTATGTGTGTGAAGTGTCTCAGCCATTAACATAGGTAACATGTGCAATAAAATAAAAGATATAAAACCCATCATCTTTCAAAAACCATATGTGTTACTAATTGCTTTGCATAATAATGCAGAAACCATTTAATGACTTTGCAAATGAATACCCTGAAACCTTGTTACAAATATCCCATAGAAGATAAAACAATCAACATTTCCAAATGAAATACTTCCCTTTGTTCAATTATTGTGCATACAAATTGTTTATTGTACTAGAGTAACAAGTGGAAGTAAAAGTCTTTTTATTACTATAAATACCATAATAAGCATTTAAAATAAGAACGTCTATTGTGGGTGTATATTTGTCATTTTTGCCAATTATACATGGCAGCTGACTTTTAGGGTATTTACATTGAAAGTATTACAAAACTTTCAGTTTTTGAAATTACCGTCAGTTTTGACTGCATTGCTTCCTTAAGTGCTTGAGATGTCAGGCAGATGCGGGCCCACTACAGTACCGGGCCCGGTCGTTACTCCCTTGGGACCTGCAATATATTAATTGTTACAGTCTTAGCACTTAAGTTTGGCTGGCAGATGGAAAATCCTTTCATCATATTTCAACATAATACAAGGACTTCCATTCTGTACAAGGTGTTCAGTCTGTGGGTTCTGGACGATACATGGGCCTGTTTCTATGTGCTGCACACGTTCATGTACCCGAGGCCTTAGTCAGCCTAATCTGGAAATACTATAAAAAATGGAATTAATTAAACTATCCCGTCAAATTAAAATCTCACTTGTCTGCACACCATGGACTATGGGCTACAGGTTTTATCCCAGTGGTAATCCCACATCCGTTCCATCAGCATCAGAAACCAGTTGTAAAAGTCAGACTTATTAGGGCACATTTACTTACCCGGTCCTGTCGCAATCCCCGATCCGGACTGTCCAACGAGGATGAATTGACCTTCTTGTTCGCGGTGTATGTGAGTGCATGTCTTGCAACTCCATTTGAATTTTGAATCCCGCGATTAGTCCGAATCAGTCGGGTTGTTCGACGGCCACGCCGATTTGTGCTGCCAATTGCAGCAAAATCCAATTACGTGCGCCAAAACCCCCTGTTAAATGCGGCGCAAATCGGAAATAGTCGAGAAACCCGGCGGAGATGCTGTCGCGGACCCTTACTAAATGTGCCCCATTATCTACTACTATATTAAAAATTGGGCTCTGTTGATCTGGTAGTACCCTGATAATATATTGTCCCCTTATGATCAATGGGGAAAAAAGGCAAGTTAAGCTTGGCTGCAACTCTTTTTGTAATGTTCAGGATTTGTCAGTACGAATTTGCTGGTGACTAGAGATGAGTTGACCCATAAAAATTCCATAGAAATTTGAAAATCTCTTCAGATTTGGGTACTGAACCCAAAGTAGGACCTGAACCTTTAATAGTAAATAGTACAGGCAGTCCCCGGGTTACATACAAGATAGGGTCTGTAGGTTTGTTCTTAAGTTGAATTTGTATGTAAGTCGGAACTGTATATTTTATCATTGTAATCCCAGCCAGAACTTTTTTGGTCTCTGCGACAACTGGATTTTAAAAAATGTTGGGTTGTCATAAGAATCAGGATTAACACTAAGGCTTCATTACAGACACCTGTGATAACTGTTACAGCTGATTAATGTAGCTTAGGACTAAAGCACAATAAATTACCAATATCCAGTGGTCCGTTTGTAACTAGGGGTCGTATGTAAGTGTTCTTAATTGGGGGACCGCCTCTATATAATAGTTTAAATGCTGCCATCAGCATTTACATGACTGTGGCTGCATAAACGCCAGCACTAACATGATCTCAGGGAGTTTAAATCCTCCCCAAAATGGCAAAATATTAGTGCCAACGCACTCATGCTCCACCTATCGTGGCCTTTACCTGAAGAGTGATGAGCCGAATCCAAACCCAAAACACTCCTGGTGACAACCCAACCATGTTTACAGCATCATGTATAGGAATTAAACAAATCCCAACCACATACTTCTAATAAATCTATAAATTTTCCATTTTATAGTAATTTCATATGTATTTTTTGTTGAAAACCTATTTTTAATGTACACTTGGTTTTAAATTACAGATATATAGAAGTTCTGCTGGTTTTACAAAAAAAATATAAATAGACTGAACCAGTGCAATTCAGTTATGGTTCTGAACAATGTCCTACTGGGATGATATAAGGGTTGCATTAGCTCTCTAAACATTAAGCTGTTTTATGTCCCAGTTTATGAATTATCCTCGTTACAAGGCTGCTCCGAAATTGCAGTTCTCAAAGTCAATATTGATTTTTTTTTTCTTGCTAAAGGCTAAGGACAGATGGCTTTACTAATTTTTCCCATACTCAATCTTCTATGTGATGTTAACATAATCAATTATCTTTGTCTAGACTTTCTTTGGGTGTAGTTTGTTTTAGTATAGCAAAGAAAATTTCAGAGTTAATTTACATTTAGTATTTTGAACTAAATTGAATGTTAAAAAATGTGAAGTTTGTGCTATAGTTCCCACCCTAAACATCCTGCTAGCTTTGCATTCACAAGAAAATACTATATATACTCTAGTACAAGCCGAACCGAGAATAAGCCAAGACACCTAATTTTAACCCAAGAAACTAGAAAAATCTATTGACTTTAGTATAAGCCAAGGGTGTGAAATGCATTGGTCATCTGCCCTTCAGTATATAGACAGCACCTGCCCCCCAGTATATAGCCAGCACCTAACCCCTAGTTAATAGCCAGCAGTCCCCTGCCACCAGGATATAGCCAGCAGCCTATGTCCTGCAGTATAAAGCCACACCCTGCCCAATAGTATATAGCAAGCAGCACCCTTGTATATAGCCAGTGCATGCCCCCTTGTATACAGCCAGCAGCCCTATTGTATATTGCCAGTGCTTGCCCCCTTGTATATAGCCAATGCCTTCCTTCCCGTGTATAGCCCATGCCTTCCCCCCAGTATACAGCCAGTGCATGCCTCCTGTATATAGCCAGTGCCTGTCCCCAGTATATAGCCAGTGTATGTCCCCCCGTATAAAGCCAGAGCTCCCCCTCCTACATATAGCCAGTAGCCCCCTGCCCCCTAGTATATAGCCAGCCCCTGCCCCCTTGTATATAGCCAGTAGCCTCCTTGTATATAGCCAGTACTTGCCCCTTGTATGTAGCCAATGCCTGCCTCTCTATATATAGCGAGTGCCTGCCCCCAGTATACAGCCAGTGCCTGCCCCCACTATATAGCCAGTGTCTGCCCCCCCATATATAGCCAGTGCCCCCCTCATATATATAGCCAGCAGCCCCCTGCCCAACATAAAAAACCCAAAACTCTGTACTCACCTTGCCACCCCCCCCCCCCCCACACACCCCAGGTCCTCTTCTATCTTCCATCTTCGGCTCCCCCCACGTCCGGATGGCAGCACACACACTATGATGCCGGCAAGCAGCTGATATCATAGTATGTATGACACAGCTGCGAGCACCCGAAGCCTGAGCTAGAGCTGAAGACAGAAGAGGACCTCCGGGGGGCGTTGTAAAGGTGAGTACAGAGTTGTTGTTTTTTTCATTGACTCGAGTATAAGGCGAGTTAGGGTTATCTAGGCTTATGCTTGAGTATATAGGAAGAGTACCCCTTGCATTGCAGGGGAGATTGGACAAACACTGAAAACTAATATTGAGATTAAAATTGAATCTTTATTAGTGAAGAATGCAAACATATAAAAATATATAAGTGACAGCAGACTGACACTAATATATAGATAAAACTCCCCCCATACGAAGGCTCAGCGTGAGCTGAAACGCGCGTCGGGGACGCAGCATATCCCGGACGGTGAAGTACCATTACCTTCTTTAATATGGTAGAAGCTGGCCATTCACCTATTTGTATACTTTTTTCATAATATATAATCTGTCCCTCTCTTGGGCATTAGTATTTGGTTGCCAATAGATTGGTCCAAGATAAAACACTTCTGGTGTAGCATACACCTCAGGCCCAGCTCCATTTGTATATACAGTGTGTACCATTCACCCTCCATTTTGCCCGGGTAGTCCCGCTTTTGTGTTTGTACCATCTCACTTGCTCGCTCTTCTGTTAACTATGTATACAAGTTTTATCTATATATTAGTGTCAGTCTGCTGTCACTTATATATTTTTATATGTTTGCATTCTTCACTAATAAAGATTCAATTTTAATCTCAATATTAGTTTTCAGTGTTTGTCCAATCTCCCCTGCAATGAAAGGGGTACTCTTCCTATCTATTTAGTTGTTCTGGATTCAAACACACTAGGTGCGTGATTACATTGGGTTACCAATTACCAGACCACATTAGGTCATTACATTTACACAGCGACATATCTAATCTGTTTATCAATTTATACTTGAGTATATACAGGTAGGTAATTTACTAAAATTAAAATAGAGGAAAAAAATAAAATATGAAATAGGGTTTGCTTCTCCCTGGAAAATAGTTGATCAAAAGTTAACAATGATGATATCCACAATGGTTTAGAAGTTTTTGAGCTGTCACTTGATATTCCAAAGTAAATACACTTAAGTAGACTGTTTTTAGACCACCAATGTTAATGCGACTTATAATTCCTCCATTACCTACTCAACTGTATATTACACTCTGTACTCCTTTTATACTTACTGAACTTGTTATTTACAATACACTTTGCTTTTGCTTCAAAAACAAATTGTGGTTATTGTAATTTCAGATATTTGCTTCTCTCTGTTCTTCATTGGTTTCCTATCAATTTCATGATGCCAGGGACAGAATTATCTTTGCTTACTATTTATATTGGTTTTGGGTATAGTATCCTTACAAGTCCTCATTTTAAGTCAATAATATTGATTTAAGCAATGTTTCTTTTTTTTGTATTCAAATAAACCAAAACTTTTCCTATGGAATCAATTAAAGTTTTATCTTTTGTTTGAATGGCTGTTTCGGTAAAAAAAATGTTTTAAAAATTACTTTGACCGTTATGCTGTACACACATCAGTTGTATTTCACTGTCCATTAAACCAATCCTAAAAACGTAGTATGCAGTGCTGTGCTCTGAGTTAGTGCATGAAACTTGGCCTTGAAGTTAATGGTGAACATTTATCTGAGCTTGTACGCCAGTTTTATGCAAAACAAGCCCTCAAATAATTTCAGTGCCTAGCGAACCATCTTTGCGATTATTTTGCCCTTTAAATCACCTCCATCTAGTGAAGGGAGGCACGGCCTATAGTAGAGTGACATTATGTAGGGCATTCCATGCTGGAAACCTCAAATGTGGGGTCTGCAGAGTAAGTTAAATTCCAAAACCTAAATGTATAGGTAATGGTAAAGTGGGTAAGTGTGCCAGGTAAGGCCAGTTTAACTCTACCATTGTTGGTCCATGAACCGAGGACCATGGTGAGTCCTGTGGCACGGACCAACAATACTAGTAGGAATGAAACTCCTTGCATGATAGCAGTGTATGATGTAAGAAGTTTCTGCTTTTTTACTAAACAACAGTGCGGTGACAGGCATGTGAGCACCATTCTGCATGTCACCAAGCGTGCCAGCCTGTGTCAGTACAGGCTGCCTCTTCCCCAGGCCATCTTGCTCACTTCCCCAGGCCATCTTGCTCACTTTTAAAGGCCAGTGGTGACTACCGCACGTCATGCGGCACTCACCGCCCCTAATCCCGCCTCCTCATGAACACGCCAGACCGCTTTGCGAGCGGTCTGGCGTTTCTATTGTACAGCGCAGCAGTGTCTGCTAGTGTTATTAGAGGTTTCCGATAACGCTAGCAGTGTAACACTGCTGGGACTGTTGTAGCACTAGAAGACGCTTACTTTAATAAGCAGCTCCTAGTGCTGTTTTTAAGGGCGATAGGTCCTCTTTAAAAATAGAATCTATAAGCAAAAAAAGTTTACTAAAAAATATAGTTACTGCTTCCATGTTTCAGAAACATGCTTCAGAAACAGTTTATAAAAGGAATAATCTCATGAAAAAAAATGGCAACAGGTGTTTCATTCCTTTGCAGTGCCACCACAGAGGCAATTACGTATAACACAATGGGGCTTTTTTACTAAGGGTTCCGCGGCTGCATTTTCGTTGCGTTTCCCAACTTTTCGGGGATCGCGCCGGGGATTGTGTCGCATGCGATCGGATTTTGGCGCATCGGCACCGACTTTCATGTGACAGATATCGGGGGCTGGCCGTTGGATGATCCGACGGATTCTGACAAACCGCGCGATTTAACACTTAAATTGTTTCACAAGCTTAGCACTTACATGCACCAGGAAGAAGAAGGTGAACTCCGGCGGACCTGATCGGGGAAGCGACAGATGCAGGATATCTGGCACACGCTCATAGTGAATCGCGGCAGTTGTGCATTCTCGTCGGGGAATGCACCTCGGAGATCGCGCAGGGACTGGTAAGTAAATCTGCCCCAATGTGACTGAAGTATCATCAGGGTACTTTCTTAAGCCACTTTTTTTTGCCTTTATCTGAATAAAGAAGCTGCCAATAAGCATAGAACCATTGAAATATGCACAGGCGGGCGAGAACGTTAGTGTGTATCCTTACAGAGAATCAGGACCCTTTATAGCTTCAACGACCTTGATGATATACTACAAAAGGAGAAAGTATCCGCAGTTTTTAATGTCATTAAATACAATTAGAAACATGAAAAATCTTCAGGTGATATCTCTGCTAGCCTAAATTAATATTTATCTAAGACGCCAGAATATAATGACAAAGCTTTAAATCCCTCAAGAAATCCATTTTTCTTATATGGATATACAATGTGGTTATTGTTTTTATCACAATTTTATCTTCTCATTATAAAGACTTATTTATTCTTGAAAAGATGATAACGCGAACATAATAGATACACAAACCAAGAACAATTATCGGCAAATGACTGTAATGTATTTTCTGAAAAGCCCATCTCAGAGTAATTTGTTTATCTTGCCAAGCTATTAATGTTCTAGAGCTATTTTCCAGGAATATATGCAGCAATGTTGATTCATTTACAGGTTTCTATCAGACTCCCAAATACTAACCCTTATTCTGACCTTCCAATAGAAATACCCAATTATTAACTTCATCTCTTGATTTCAACTCTCTGCCACAAGATGGAGTAATGACACACAAGGGGCCTGAATGCCTTTCTGGAAAGAAAACTAGAAATAGATATAGTTCATATTGATGCAAGGAGCCATTCTAACTGCCATATAAGGGGTTGGGAAGGAATTTTTCCCTACGTGGTATTAGCCGTTCAGGTTTTTTTTTTTTTTGCCTTTCTCTGGACCAACAATCTATTGTGTATGTATGATAATTAGGTTGGACTTGATAGACCAATGTCTTTGTTCAACCTAGATGGTAAATTAGTTCTTCTAAACAGTTCTTGAAGAATTGTCTTTTTCAGGACGTCTTTTATTATAACTCCCTGACATCAGCTGCTCTATGAACTCTGGAGGGGCGGGACCAAGGTGGAACTGAAAGGGCTGAGTCCTCTCCATAGCCAGTAAGTCTTTGCAGCAAACATTTACTGCAACACCCACGATCAGTGCAGTGTTAACCCGTCCATCGCCGGCTTCAAATAGATGGCGTCACTTGGGAGCTGCCAACTTGGTGGAAATCATCACTCCCCATCGATCGGTTGCCATGACAGCCAAAGGTCATGAAAAGCATGGATCACAAATCATGAAGCTGGCGTACCCTGTACACTACACAGGCAGACTCCATGTAGTTTGTACTGTTTTTGATAAATGTGGGCCTATGTGTCCTCTTCAGATGACCCTTATTCTTTTAGATGTCTGCGAGTTATATAGTAAAACAATTATATAAAATCTTTAGTATGCTGTGTACAGTTAAAATAATACATGTCATTTTTTATGATGTAATTACAGTGGTTTATTACAGATGTCTATTTCTAAGGGAAACTTGACTACCAAATATAGTTATGTCTACCAATGGATAAAAGAAAATGAAATTGGGGAAACCTAGTTAATCAGCTCAATAAATATTGTAGATTCAACTTTCCAAAGGCACAGGGATTTTTTTCTATTGTAGTGTCACCGTATTTCAGATCCTCAATGGTTGCAGACGTTCCAGGAGTTTGTTTGATGACTATTCACGACTATCGGCACCTTTAGGTTTCAGTAATTTTTTAATCCTTGTCTCACAGGATTGCAGCACCATAATAAAAGAAAGTTTTTCAGCTCATCTGAACCTTTGTCAATTGACAAAAAATGCACTGCAACCTAAAGGTGCTGAGATCCCCTGTGTGTTTGTACTACAGTTCCTAGTCCATGGGCACTAGGTTGCCGACAGTCGGTTGCAGACCATCTTATTTTGTATTTATGATCTATCTTATTAATTTTACATAGTAATATCAGATTGGTAAGTGAGGACCCTTGGGACCCCCAATGATCAGTTGCCTGCCCGATGTGCACAACAAACAGCTACATACCCAGTCTATATGCTTTCTACACTAAGCGGCTTCCCAGATACCTTAAAAGGAATTAAAAATACAGTAGCTACTTTGCCTAAGCAACTACTTCATTATAAAATGTGATTTTATGGTAATTTCAAAAATAATTTACAATGTATTTGCTTCAAGAAACTACCTTAAGAAGATGTACACATCAGGCCAGACAAGTGGCTCTATAAATTTACTAAATGAGGATGTGAGAACTTATTAAAAATATGTATTTCACACGGAATGTCTGTTGAATATTTTATCTGCTTTGTGTCCATTGTTGCCAGTGAAATATAATTGCAGCTGAGAATCAGTCTTTTCCATTTTACTGAATAATGAACCTATGATGAACACCTCACTATATTGTAGGTACTTAAGATAGTAAAATATCTTACTTCATAGTAGAATATTCAACAGTATATTTTATTAATCAAGTTTTTTCAGCAATTTTACTAAATAATGAAGAATCATTTTCACCATCATACATCTCTGGTGCTAGGGTATTAAGTATGAATGTCTGCATGCAATTGTACAATTACTGAAAAATACTATATTATAATACATTATTTTAATAAAAAAATAACAATACATTTAAGCCAACAAATGGAAAAAGTATTCAAATATTTTTACATTTTTTATTATTTCTTTCCACATAAATTTTTGTGTTTAAATCTTTTTTATTGAGACCATCAAATTAAATTAAACAGATTTTACAGCTCAATACATTTTGTACAGTCTCTTTCTTTCACATAAATTTTACATACCTTTTTACGGTCTTAGGTAATGCTTAAACCAGGACTATTGGATACATTGGTGCACATTTACTAAGGGTCCTGCGGCCACGATTCCGTTTGGGTTTTCCCAAATATTTCCGATATGCGTCATTTTGTGGCAAATTTGCCCTGGGTTTCAGGCGCGCGCGATCGGATTGTGGTGTATCGGCACCAGTTTTCACGCAACAGAAATTGGGAGGGTGTGGCCGTCGGACAACCCGACGGATTCAGAAAAACTGCAGAATTTAAAAAACTATTTGTGTCGCAAGACAAGGACTCACATGCACCGGAAACAAGAAGGTGAACTCTGGCAGACCTCAGCGCAGCAGCGACACCTGCAGGAACTCAGGCGTACAACCTTAGTGAATCCCGGCAGACCCGAATCCTCGTTGGACAACGCGCCGCGGGATCGCGACTGGACTGGGTAAGTAAATGTGCCCCATTGTATGAGATATTTCAAAGGTTGTCATATAAGTATGTTTATCATTGTACAGACATTTAGCAGGATATAGATCTCCATAGGCCTAATCCTTTAGGAACCTCTTGGGGGTTGTGAGAGTCAGGATTTATCATGGCTTATACGCCTTAATACTAGTGTACAAACTTTGATTTAGTCGTAATTACTGGTGCAAAGCCACCCTTTATACCACTTGAGTGGGGAGAGAGGGTGCTGGGCCATCAACAGGTTTATGCACAGGATGGACTGAGCTTGGTGCTTGGCATGTGCACCCTTGTCACCACAGATATATAAAGGGGCCAGAGCATCTTGATATTCCTAGTGCGGGCTAAGGCACCAGAGCTTGGTATATGTTCATTCTCTTAAGATGTGTATCAGCAGAACCTGGCAACTTTACTGTGTGTATCCATCTGTTTATGTATACAGGGCATCCTTTAAGTTTCCCCAAAGGAATATTTTGCCTAAAATATAAATTGGACGCTAGAATTGTGTCTGCCCAATGAGTTTTATCTCATTCCTTCCCATGTAAGAATCCTAGTGTTAATATTTATGGGGGAGATGACTGTCTTATATGTATGCTTACTTCTACTCTATTTCAAGATTCTTGAGCCTTGATCAGCCAAATCTGGGAAGAGTCTAGTAGCCCTATGTGCTCTGTGATGATTGTATAAAGAGGCTTTTATTTCACTTTCAAACTGAGGATAAGCAAGACAAGAAATACTCATGAAATCTCAATCTACTATTAGCTGTGATACATTTAACACTGGAGGGATGATTCATTTTAATTATTGTAACTCAAAGCGGATATGTCAGGTCAATTTGGGACCCTAAATCAACTACAGATCCTCAAGGACCTTTGGTTTTGGGTCCCAAATCGACCTTTTTGAAGTCTGTATGTTGAGAAAAATAAAAAATAGACTTTGATACTTATCCAAGTGAAAGAGAAATAAGAGTGGAGGCAACAGTCAATCAAGTCTTCGCTTGTTACACTTTTCTATCTTTAGTGTAAGCAAATATGGGCTTAATTATGAGGATGAGAATAATTTTAAACGGTGGTGCTCTAAATATTATTTTGATCGAGGATAGATCTCCATAACTGTACAATAAGTAGTTAAGAGAAGAAAGTTGGCACTCACCGTCTTTTCTTTAAAACTTCATATCTTTATTTACCTCTTAAAAACATATGGACATACAGGGAGAGAGGCAATGTCAGGAAAAAGAGGATGTAGGGAATGAGTCGTTTCGCGCCACCCAGCGCTTCATCTTGCCTTACTTAGCTAAATGTGAGCCCGTCAAGGCACATCAAACACAAATTGGAAGAGACGGCATCAACACTCTTGATGTGGCAAGTGAAACCAGGATAATATCCTGGCTTCAATACATATGCACTGTACCTACATCGCTTGTGCTGTGTAGAAGGCCGGCTTCCCAAAGGGAACAAGGTTAGTAAAAAGTCTGGGTTTTTCCCCCAGTTGCTCTAATATCCTACAGGGACACTAAACAGCAGGTCTTGAAGTTGGTTTAGTGTCCCAAATGACAGGTTCCCTTTAAATATATAAATATTGTTTGGTGCCATCTTGCAAGTTTTACATTTATTAGCGTTCATGTGACAGTAGAAGGGCCAGTCGATCAAATATTCAGAAATATGGGATGTAGGTTCAAAGGAATGTCATTGTACATATGAGTATGAGAAGAAAAGTAAACATTCAATTAAGTTCTAAACTCTAAAGGCCAACCTATGCTTAATTCTAGACATAGAAAAAAAGTATTCAATAGAAATAAAGTTGTTTTTCTTCCTTGAAGAATACAATTTATCAATATGGTTCATGAATTTGTTTATCATGACAGTTTAGTGAATGACAACAGAAGAAAACCAATTTAAGTAGCCTTCATACTGGGGTCCCGCCTGTGAAAACACGATAACGACAACTCCTAACATAGGTCTCGGTGAGGCATGAACACTAATAAATGACCTCTCTTGTTGTGAAGAAATTACTCATTCATATACCTCCAAAATAACACAAAGTTAATTAATTTCATGCGTCCAGTGTTTGCCGTTAAATTAATTACAGGTAAAAATAATTGGTGCTAGATAGATAATAGAGTAAGAAATGAAAATTCCATTTATTCTGCTAATAATTTGCTGTTAGTAGAAAGTGCTAAATAATTTAGTTTCATTGACATGAATTAAATTGCATTCATAGCTGTACTGTGAAAATATAATTGTGTCATATATCATTATATAGAGTTTCACCTTCTTGCTGGAGAAAAGGCGACGCTGTACTTAATACAAATGCTAATGAGTCTGGTGCACGGAGGTTCATAGTGTTTATAAACAGTTTCTTAATCACAACTCATCTGTAATAGCAGGTAGACCATTCTTCATTGAGGCTTAAGAATTATTCGTATACTACTGCTCCCCCTAATAGTAAACTGCAGCAGAAAGGGATTACAAAGGTGGAAGCTGGTTGTAGTCAAAGTTTTATGGTTATGAGACAGTTTAATAAAGTTAGAATTACTAGCTAAGTAGAATACTATGTTATATCTGCTTTGAGCTTTTATTTGAGTGGAGAGGGTAAGGTAGAGGGTGAGGCAGATCATGGGCATAGCCTTACAAGGGACTTTACACATCTATAAACTGCATATGGTGTCCGAAAAGGCTGAAGGCTTTTATCCGGTGTTTCCCAACCGGCAAGGACTAGGCTGCATCCGATGTGCGATTCTACAGTGTTGTGCCTGTTTGCACAACGCGCTAATGTGAGCGTGATTTAACACAAATTCTTATGACATTTATTTTAGAATTTATTACACCAGGGAGCGCTTTTTTTACCCCTTTCTCTAGCACATCTATAAACTGTTAAGTGGTTTATTACTAAAATGCAGGCAATTTTAGTAATAAACAGAGAACAGAGATGTTCTTGCTTAATAGAAATATATAATCAAAATTGAGCATGATAAACCAGGGATACTTACTCACAGATCCAGGCACTGTGAATGTGGTAATCTTCTTATATTTGCTATACATGGTCTCCTTCTTTTTATAATTACCTTTTATAATTATGATAATGAGTCATAAGGTTTTTGGAGGCATTACCAGAGCTCCTCCATGATGTAGCTTCACAGGCCATTACACTGTGCAGGAGCACATCTACTTCTGACTGTGCCAGAATACAACTGGCAGAGGAAGCGGGATTTGCTGAGCAGTAGCAGGCAGCAGGGTGAGAAGACGTGCTTCTGCAAGGTTTTAACATCCTCTATAGCTACAACATGGAGGAGCTCTAGTAACAACCCCCCCCCCCCCCCAAAGCCTTTCAGGCATATTAAAAAAACTTTAAAGAGAACCTATCACCAGAGTGCTATTTTTAGCAGGGGACAGGTTCCCATAAACACAGTACTGTATATGCCAAATATGTTTTTAAAAAATGTCTGCAGTATATGGTGTTTGAAATAAAGTATGTGAAACTTTACTTGGCTCTCTGCCAGTTGCTTCAGCCAAGTCTCAGGGGGAAGGGGTAGGCATTTAAAATCTTAATGTCCATCTGCTCTGTAGCATAATTTATCCCATCCTTGTTGCGCATCATTTCTCATCCCTCCCACATCCTCTGTCTAATCCTTCCCCCGATGACACATCAGCTCACTGTTGCAAGCTACTATCGTACTTGGGCAGGGAACCCTCTTCCTCATGTGGATGTGGAAGAGGGTGGGACGGACAACGCGAAACTAGGATGGGAGGAAATATGCTATAGAGCAGATGAACATTGAGGTTTGAAATGTCCCCTTGCCCCCCTGGACTTGGCTGAAGTATCTGGCAGGGAGCCGGGTAAAGTTTCACATGCTTTATTCCAAAAAACAAATAGCGCAAAACCTTTTTTTTTTTTTAAAAACATGTTTGGCATATACAGTACTGTGTCTATAGGAACCTGTCCCCTGCTAAAAATTTCCCACAGGGGATAACAAATATAGGTAGATTACCACAGTCACGGTGCCTGGATCTATGAGTAAGGGTCCCTGATTTATCCTGTGTGACTTTGATGGCAGATTTACTTAATATATGTTTAGGGTTGTTGTTGTTGATTTAGTTTCATGACCTAATGGAGTCTCAATTCCAGCTAAGAAATACATCTTGTGTCTTCCATTCTCTTTGCCTTTTTTGTTTAAAACAAATAAAGATGAGTTTCACAAGATAACTCCAGCACCTTGTGCATCTACCCTCCCATATAGATTGTGAGCCCTTACAGGCAGGGTCCTCCTTCCACTTTTTCCAGATCTCTGTAGCTCTAAAAATAAAAAAAAATATATTTAATAACTTGCTTGGCTGAAAAAACTTTTCATAAACCATTAGTAAAATAGAAAATCTGATGCAACTCTATGGCTTGAACTATTTAGATACAAGAGATAGGTTTCACAGAAATGGCTACATCTTTCAAAAAACAGCGCCTACTGTGGTATTAAAGTGTTATTCACTATAATTCGATGCCAGGCACAACGTGTGGGCAGGTGTAGTACTCTCCCATGAGAGCTATGTGTAGAAGGGGTTATGTGTGTAACAATATTAGGTTTTCTGAAAAATATCTTCTTTGTTGCAAGTCTTAGACTGTGTTCAGAGATTATAACCAAATACAAGGGGAAAATTTTCCCTATCGCCATAGTAAAAGTGACTTATAACACACAGGAGTCCCATTAAAAGGCTTCAATGAGAAATCCAGTAACAGAGATGAATAAGTAGAAGTTTCCATCTAAATATACCAGTTACTTATCCTACTTTCCTAAGGCAGATAATGTCACTAAAATCCTCAGGAGGAAACTAGTTCCCGGTAGTTGCCTGTAGCTCATTTACTATTTACGAACTATGCCCTATTATTTGACTTAACTGTAAATGGTGATCAATATATCTAAATAATGTAAAGGCTATCTTAACCTGTTTGCTGTTGTACGCAACTGCAGTTGCAAAAGGCTAAAATATTTCATAACAGCAGTTGGTCATATTCAGTTTATGCTGACTTTGGTCAAGAAATAAATAAGAGAATTACTAAAATATCAGAATATCTAAATAGTATGAAAATATAATAAGATAAAAATGTTAAATATTATAGATTTACATTATGACAACTCTACAAATTACAGTGAAACTTTCTCAGGCAAAGACCATGAGCATCAGTGGTGTTCTGATTATATTAGGTGCAGACACACCCCTGCACACCCCCAGGACAGCTTTGAGGACCCTCCTTCCTGGTATTAAATCCAGAACCTTGGAGAAGTCCTGGCTTCTCCAGGGGAAGTCATAGGGTCATGGTTCTGGTATTATTGGATCCTGGTGAATCCCTGTATCGCATTGATACCAGACCCGACCCATTTGCCATGGTCCCATCCCAAGATATATATATATATATATATATCAATCAGTGTCCAAGCATGCTGGAACCTAGGGAGTAGAAGCCATATGATCCCCTGGCTATCCCAATTCCAAAAATGTATTTGCCCTTCTGATGAGATGGACCAAAACTCTATAACTGTCCCTTTCCAAAATATTGTTCTAGGATTTTATAATGTGCCTTTTGGAATCGCTATGGCTGCAAAAGGTGTTAGCTAATAGTCCCTTTGCTGCAATTGTAGTAGGAAGTTTCCTTAGCTATCTTAGCTATACAAGTTAAGGCTATGGGGAAGTAAGGGATATTAATGGCTTGATGAACTGGACAAAACCTGGTATGTGAATCTCCGCTGCACATGCATGTTTATCACAATATTTGGCATGTGAATCCCCCTTGTTCATCACAGTAGGGTTTTAATCACACTGCGAGGAGAGCATTATCACAACTTCAAGACATTGTATATCCTGTACCTGGAATGAAAGGAAGGTCCATTATTATGCGAAGGGGGTAGTAAGATTTGGTCTGTTCCCACTGTTACACTGATTTTATGTGTAACATCCCCAGGTTTGGTATGGGGTGATAGATAATAGGATACCAGTTGGAGGCAATTGTATCACTCTAGCAATGTTCTGTAGAGATTTATCAGATTTTAAAAAAATCCACTTAAAAAATGTACCTCACTGAGGGGCGGGATAGGCCAAATTAGCATATTAACACTACCTTCTTAGTAACATCACTAGCCGGGGGTTGGAGAAAAATCCATTAATAAGTTTCTTCTTGTAACCTTAAAAAAAACTTAAGTTCCTGAATGGATAACACTATTGGTATTATTGTTAAGTGATTTTGCAGCTATCTGGGTTATCTGTATTTTGGGTTTCTAGATTGTAGAAGGATCTACATAGACCGTCTTGTTATTAATTAATAAGTACAGTATAGGTGGTGGCAGAGAAAGGATGGGTGCTAGGAGAGTAAAGTTTAGTATAAAAATATCATCTCGTGTAGGTGGACAGGTTTTATGTTCTAAATTGTGAGGATCTCTAGCATAGGTGCACTATATGATGTGACCTGAAAGTGAGAATTCGTCTCAGATTGGGGTTTTATGTACTAAATTGGGAGGCTCTCTAGTGTAAGTGCAGCATGTGACGTAACCTGAGAGTGGGGGTACATCATAGTGATCAATAAACACTCACCGGCCACTTTATTAGGTACACCATGCTAGTAACGGGTTGGACCCCCTTTTGCCTTCAGAACTGCCTCAATTCTTCGTGGCATAGATTCAACAAGGTGCTGGAAGCATTCCTCAGAGATTTTGGTCCATATTGACATGATGGCATCACACAGTTGCCGCAGATTTGTTGGCTGCATATCCATGATGCGAATTTCCCTTTCCACCACATCCCAAAGATGCTCTATTGGATTGAGATCTGGTGACTGTGGTGGCCATTTGAGTACAGTGACCTCATTGTCATGTTCAAGAAACCAGTCTGAGATGATTCCAGCTTTATGACATGTCACATTATCCTGCTGAAAGTAGCCATCAGATGTTGGGTACATTGTGGTCATAAAGGAATGGACATGGTCAGCAACAATACTCAGGTAGGCTGTGGCGTTGCAACGATGCTCAATTGGTACCAAGGAGCCCAAAGAGTGCCAAGAAAATATTCCCCACACCATGACACCACCACCACCAGCCTGAACCGTTGATACAAGGCAGGATGGATCCATGCTTTCATGTTGTTGATGCCAAATTCTGACCCTACCATCCGAATGTCGCAGCAGAAATCGAGACTCATCAGACCAGGCAACGTTTTTCCAATCTTCTACTGTCCAATTTCGATGAGCTTGTGCAAATTGTAGCCTCAGTTTCCTGTTCTTAGCTGAACGGAGTGGCACCCGGTGTGGTCTTCTGCTGCTGTAGCCCATTTGCCTCAAAGTTCGACGTACTGTGCATTCAGAGATGCTCTTCTGCCTACCTTGGTTGTAACCGGTGGCGATTTGAGTCACTGTTGCCTTTCTATCAGCTCGAACCAGTCTGCCCATTCTCCTATGACCTCTGGCATCAACAAGGCATTTCTGCCCACAGAACTGCCGCTCACTGGATGTTTTTTCTTTTTCGGACCATTCTCTGTAGCAGTTGGACAGGTGTACCTAATAAAGTTGCCGGTGAGTGTATTTAGCCCATAAAATTCTATTTGTACTAATTGACCATCATAATAGACTGCTTGACGACCGTTATGAATAGCTGACCACAATTTCAATAATGGGGTTCCTCCTAGTTGGATCTACTACCGTATTTTCCTGAAAATAAGACAGTTTCTTATATTAATCTTTGCTCTTAAAGATGCACTAGGTCTTATTTTCAGGGGATGTCATGAACAAATATGAACAAATATTCACATGTATTGTTTAACACGTAAAATCAGCATTTATTAACCCCTTAACGACTTGGCCTTTTTTAGTTTTTTCACTTCCATTTTTCACTCCCACCTTCAAAAATCAAATTTTTCCACATAAAGAGCTCTGTTATGGCTTATTTTCTGCATAACAAATTGCACTTCGTAGTGACGGTATTTAATATTCCATGGCGCGTACTGGGAAGCGGGAAAAAATTCCAAATGCAGTGAAAATGGTGAAAAAACACATTTGTGACGTTTTCTTGTGGTCTTGGATTTTACAGCTTTCACTGTGTGGCCCCTTTTTTTATTTTGCCATCTTCTGGCGGCAATAACTTTTTCATACTTTGGTGTACGGAGCTTTTAGGGGGTGTAATTTTTTGCGACTTTTGATGGCGTTTTCATTGCTATCATTTTTAGGACTGTGCGACCTTTTGATCACTTTTTTAAAAAAATTTTATATTTTCAAAATGGCAAAAAAATGTCATTTTTGACTTTGGATGCTATTTTCCGTTACGGGGTTAAGCCCAGTGAAAAACCGTTATTATATTTTGATAGATCGGACATTTTTGGACGTGGCAATACCTAATGTGTTTATGATTTTACTGTTTATTAATATTAATATCAGTTCTTGGGAAAGGTGGGTGATTTGAATTTTTAGGTTTTTTATTATAATTTTTTTTTTTTAACTTTTTTTTACTTTTACTATTTTTCAGACTCCCTAGGGTACTTTTGTGAAGGGGAATATCTATACATGAGCTTTATAGTTTTATAGTTTTGTACATGAAGGGGAATATTTGTATATGAGCTTCTAGTTTTATATTTTTATACTTTTATACTTTTATATAGCTGGCAAATACTAAAGTTTTTCCTCCTCAGCAATATGCTCAGATATGTTACTTAAGATGGCGCCGGCATCCACACAGCCAACACCTTATATCCAGGAAGAGAACAACATTCCTGATTCCAAGAAGGCTTCATCCCTCATATCGAAACTCAATGCCCAGGACATTATCTGTCCAGATACGGGAACTGACCAACCAGGGCACATCGGATGCTAGACACATTTGCTTAACCCTTGCCCACTATGATGTATAACCACACCTTTCTCTCTTCTGTATAAAAGCTACAAACACGGAAATAAAGGCAATCTTGCTGTCATGAAAGCTAGAGTGAAGAGCTTGCTTAAGATTAAAACCTGAATAATCTTATCTCAGATTTTATCTTGAAATCGTGCACACTTGCTCTATCTAATTTGGAGGTGACTGACTGGACCGGTTAATTGTCGATTACGACCCTGACAATTTGGCGCCCAACGTGGGGCGTGGCCTGAGCCTCTGAGCCCCCGGGGACCCGCACTAACACCCGGTGGATGACCCCTGACGCTCCCGGAGGAGATCTGATCAATCTCACAGGAACACGGTAAGTCTATGTATATAATATATATATAGTACTTATCTGTGTATCCGAGGGCGTGAGGTAGTAGTCTCCGGACTCTACGGGTCTGCGGGGTGACTGTCTGAGTGGTGGGCTCCTCTTTGTCTCAGCGCTACGCTCAGAACCGTGACACAGCAAGGAAGACGATTTAGTTTCGTTTTCAAACACCACCCCCGCTCCATCAGTCACTCTGATAATTTCTGCCTGGACAGTGAAAGTAAATTTGTGTGTTGCCGTCTGGTTATTTAAAGTTGTATTGTGATCAGGAAAAGAATATTTAGAGACGTAACTAAGTAATGTCTAGTGACATCGGCCGTCAGAGTAGAGAAATACGCCATGACGGGTGTCTAAGCCTGAAATTAGGCGAGCTGGAGAGTATAACCCAGTAGGAACTTCTCACTAGGAGAGTTACCTGCATAGAGTACCGTAGTGGATACCGTTATTCTGGTTGGGGACCAGACCACCGTGTTAGCCTGTATATTGGTTAGGACAGAGTAACACCGTGGCGCACGTGTGGAAAGGATTTTGATTTAACGGGGATCGCTGTGTTGAGCGAGTGGCCACGCCAACATAGTACTCTATTTAGTTAGACCAAATGTTACGTCTCATGAGAAAGGAACACAGCCTCCCCCCGGGGGCACAGACGGCTATCCAGATAGTGGAGCGGAGAGAAGGAAAGAAATATGTGAAATATGCAAAAGATTTGTACAAGTTTGTAGAACAGCCAAGGTCAGGGAGATTACAGCCCACACTGTGGAAGACCATCTTACATGGTAGTAAAGGGTCCTTAGAGGACAAGGGGCTGTTAGACTCCGCACAAGCCCACTTTAGGGTAGCGAAGAAGTTGAAGGAAGAAGGTTGGTCGGAGGTGAAAGGAGAAGGTGGCAGTGAAGGGGCAGAAATGATTTATGGATATGTAAAATGTGAATCACAAAGTGTTAAAAATTGTAATGAAAGTGTTAAAAATTGTAATGGAAAAAATTTATCTAAAATGGCCGCCGCTCCTTCTGGGGCGCCACCGCCCTATAATGGCGCCGGTTCAAGTCCAGAAGGGTGGACATGTGACGTATGTGGAATTCAGAACCCGGATGGGGTGGAGACTTGTCGTCAGTGTGGTGCTCCACGCCCACATAGACACACCCCCAAATCCGGAGGAAGTGGGGCATGCCCCACTTCCTGCAGCGGCCATCTTGGTACTCCTGCAGAGGCCCAGGTGCAGCCACTGTATCCACTTCTCACTTCTTCCGGGGCCTACTACCAAGGCCCAAGCGCTTCGGAAGAAAGTTCATCTCACCCCTCACAGGCGCTAGGTCTGTTTGTAGTCCAGAAAGACACCCGTGCTCACAAAAAGCGCGACCAGGATCAGCCGGCCCCTCAAGTCCAGATAACCCCTGAAATTTTGCAAGAGTCCCCACTCTATAATCGCTTACAAGATAGACGTGCCGCTATAGCAGACAGCGGAGATGAGTGGGAAACTGACCCAACTGACCCTTCCAAGTCTGGGGCCCAACTCTCTACCAAACCTTCACACACCAAGTCCCTTCAGCCTCCACTGCTTACCCCACAGGCACCCCAGGGGGGGACAGAGGAACAGTGTGGACAGCAAACTACCGAACAGTGGAATCCTAAATACACGATCTGTCTTGACACATTGCAGAACACGCAAGTTATCGTCACGGGGGGGATAGGTGACATTACCACACTCAGGGTGGGAGCCATAGTCAACCCTGCTAATCCACACCTGAAGCATGATGAAGGACTAGCCAGACAGATAGTCCGAGAAGGAGGCCAAGGCATACAGCAAGATTCTGATCTGATCACTAGTGACTCCGGCGCTCTCCCAGTGGGGGGTGTTGCCCTCACAGCCGCTGGGGCCCTCCCATGTGATATTATAATACATGCTGTAAACCCTAGGTGGGATGGGGCCAGCCCTGAAGATTGTGCTGCCGCTCTCAGAACTGTGATCTTCCGGTCCCTGGCCGCTGCTGACCAAGCATCTGTCCGTTACATGCCGCGCCGCACCATAGCCCTGCCACTCATCTCTTCAGGATCATACGGATACCCTTTGACAGAGTGCATTCAAGCACATCTCAGGACTATCAAAGAGTATATCATCACACAACCATCAATAACCCTCACAAAAGTGCTTATAGTGACCAAGTCTCCATCCATAGTGAAGACCCTGCAGTCCCAGATGAAGAAAACCACAATCACACCTAGTGTTCCTACGCTCCCTGACCTAAACATGACTACTGTCACGGTAGAAGCTCCCCTGAAGAGCAAGACCTTCACCAGTGAACCTACTAGGTACGTGGCTTTCACACCCACGCAACTGGACACTATCATCAGTAAACTCCCAGACCCGGATAAACACCCTATGCAGTTTCTGCGGAAGTTGGAGCAGAACCGCCAGATCTATGGTGCCACCTGGAGGGATCTTTACAATATGGTTACTGTTAAAACTCCTGACACTTATCTGCAGGTCATCCTGAAGTACCTGGACGCCTCGGCAGTATCGGACCAGGACAGTTACCAGTCGGGGTTGGAGTTCTGTTCCCAGATGAAGACATGGGCACAGGAATGCCTCACCGACCAGGCAGGTTCTATCCAGGACGTCCAACAAGAAAAGGATGAACCGGTGGACAGGTACTCCACCAGACTGTCTCAACAGTTTGAGGATCTTGGATTCACCCTTCACAATAAGATCCAAGCCCATATGCTTGTAAAGGCCCTAGTGGAGGGCCTCCAAGATGAACTTAGAGACAAAGTTCTTGCCACTCGTCCAGAAATCCTATCCGCAGGATTCAAGGATGCTGTAACCATAATCAAAGGATTCCAGAAAGCTCAACATAAGGAGAAAGACAAGAAGAAAAAGAAAGTGATGCTGATGACCACCACTTCAATGAACAGCGACTCAGATGAAGAACCGGTCCCTGCCCCTATTATGGTACGGCAAGCCCCTACAGGCCCACCTATGCCTGTCAACTACTACCCTCAGCCACCAGTACCCCATGCATCTTATCCGTGGCAGACACCACAACAGCAAGGGCCCTTTGGATTCAGCGACCAGAGACCTCGCCCGACCTGCTGGAATTGTGGAAGACAAGGCCATGTCAGAAGAGACTGCAGGTTCAGACCTGGTCAACGCCCCCGAGATGACTACAGACCGCGCCAAAGTGGACCCAGGTCTGATGATTATAGAGGGTCCCAGAATAGACCCAGATCTGATGACGATAGAGGGTTCCGGAATGGACCCAGACCTGATGACTATAGAGGATCACATGATGAACCCAGATACCAGGACCAAAGGTACCAAGAACCAAGACCACAGGATTCAGGATCTCCCCACCAATTATGAAGTTCAGGCCAACCTGTGCCCTGCTTTACAAACACTTCAAAGCTTTACCCTAAAACAGCTTGTGGATCCATTGTCCTCCCAGTGGACGGACACCCCACGAGATTTCTAGTGGACACAGGGGCGGCCACTTCGGTTATCTCCTCACCTAACCTCCCAAATACTGCGGAACTGTCTGATGACTTTTTGCCCTGTATTGGCATTACTGGCACCACTGTTGAGTCTCCCCTCACTATTCCTGTACCCGTTGGACCTTTCCCTGATGTCATGGCTCGCTTCCTGGTGTCAGATACTTGTCCCGTCAACCTCTTGGGGGCAGACCTTCTCCAATGTCTCAGAGCTTCTATCAATTATACCCCCCAAGGTCTTCAACTTGAATTACATGACCCCAGGTCAGAAGAGGGAACTATGGACAGATGTGTACTTAGAGCTCTCCCTCTGATGCTTCAGCAAATTTATCAACCTGATCCCCTCTATGGAGTCCCGGACCGGGTCTCAGCCCAACTCCCCTCCTCACTCTGGTCAACTGGGCCTGATGACGTAGGACTTCTACCAGTCCCTCCAGTGATGGTATATCTAAAAGAGGGGGCTCAGCCCCCGAGAATACCTCAGTATCCTCTGAAAATGGCTCAAGAACAAGGCCTCTCCACCCAGATTCAGGCCCTTGTCAAGCAAGGTGTTTTGGTCTACTGTACCTCTTCCTGCAACACCCCATTATTTCCTGTCCAGAAGAAGACCCCCAAGGGGTCACCACCCAAGTACAGTTTAGTCCAGGACCTCAGAGCAATCAATGCAGCTACTGTATTGGAAACTCCGGTGGTACCCAACCCCAACACTTTGCTGGCCAGCATTCCACCCTCTGCGAAGGTTTTCACGGTCATCGATCTTGCTAATGCCTTCTTCAGTGTACCCTTACACCCGGAGTGCCGTTATCTGTTTGCCTTTACCTCCTGTGGAAGCCAACTCACTTGGACAAGGTGCCCACAGGGTGCCCAGTACAGCCCTAACCAATTTACTCAGGCTATGAAGACTGTGTTGTTTCCCTGGATTGCTGAGCATTCACAAGTTACTCTCCTACAGTATGTGGATGATCTTCTCCTCTGTGCTGACTCCAAACAACTGCTGGAGCAAGAGTCATTGTCTCTCCTACTGTTCCTCTCTACAGCCAACTGCAAAGTTTCCAAGGATAAAGTTTAATGGTGTCACGCAAAGGTCATTTTCCTTGGACATTGTGTCTCTCAAGGGGCCAGACACCTCACCGAAGACAGGAAATCGGCCATTGCCAAATTACCATTTCCTTCCACCATTAACCAACTCCAGTCTTTCTTGGGACTCATCACCTACTGCAGACAATGGATTCCGGATGCATCCAGGCTTATGCAACCCTTGTATGACTGTTTAAAGTCAGGAGGACCACAAGGTGCTTCACCTCTGGTCCTCCCATATCTACAAGACTGTCACCACCAACTGAAGATGGCCATTTCCAGAGCGCCTGCTTTGGGACTTCCAGACTATACCCAGCCCTTCAACCTGTTTGTTTCTGAAAGTGAAGGACATGCAACTGGCGTCCTGGCGCAACAACATGCCGGGAGACAACGTACTATTGGATACTACTCTTGCCGTCTGGACCCTGTGGCCAGAACATCTCCTACTTGTTTGAAAGCAGTTCATGCCGCCCATGCACTTCTAGACAAGACTGCTGACATCGTCCTGGGACATGACCTCATCATTCAAGCCTCACATGATCTGGCAGCAGTCCTTTCTCAGACCCAACCCAGACATCTGGCCCACCAGAGACACCTCAGACTTCAGTGTTCTTTACTTCTGCCTTCCCATATCACCTTCAAACGTTGTTCAGTCATCAATCCAGCCACTCTCCTTCCACATTCCAGGGGGGAAGAAGGTGACTCAGAAGTTGCTCCAGAAGTTGAAGATCCTCATGACTGCTTACAAGTTCTTCTTGATGACACCTCAACGCCTCCAGGGGTAACTACCCAGGAATTACCCCATCCTGACCTTGAACTTTGGACAGACGGCTCCAGGTTTGCAGACCAGTCTGGAAGGTACCATACAGGTTATGCGGTAACCACTGAAACACAGGTGGTGAAAGCGGAAGCCATACCAGCCTCCATGTCAGCTCAAGAAGCCGAACTGATAGCCCTCAAGGAAGCCTGTACTTTGGCCAAAGGGAAGACTGTGAACATCAGGACTGACTCAAGGTATGCCCATGGCATTGCCCATGATTTTGGAATAATCTGGAAGAACAGAGGCTTCATCACAGCCGCAGGTACCCCAGTGAAGCATGCAGACCTCATCAAGAGCCTGATGGAAGCTCTACAACTGCCTACCAAGGTGGCAGTGATCAAGGTAAAAGCTCACGGAAAAGTGAACTCTAAAGCAGCCAGAGGAAACTACCTGGCTGACTGCACAGCCAAAGAAGCTGCCATGGGGAATGTGTCATCCGAGTGGCTGGAAAGGATCCCGAAGGAAAAACAAGAGATGACCTACCCCTGTATGGTGGCCACTAGAGCCCAGAAGAAGAAAGAAGAAGAAAAGAAGATTATTTCTCCTACCCTTGCTCAGTTACAAGAGGAACAAAAGATGGCCCCAGAAGAAGAACATAAAGCATGGAAAACATGGGGTGCTGCTTATGAGAATGGACTCTGGACAATGCAAGGACTTGTCTGTCTCCCTAGAAAGCTGTACCCCGCCATTGCTGCCTGGGCTCATGAGGTAACGCACAGAGGAAAGAACCAAGCACTAGGCTATGCCAAGAAGATGTATTTTGCTCCAGGATTATCTACAGCTGTGAATGCCTACATCAAGGCCTGTTCCATTTGTGCTACCTGCAACCCAGCTCCCACAACCAAAGTGCCCTACCAGCACCTGGCCAAGTCAGACTACCCTTTCCAAAGGATCCAAGTTGACCACATTCAGCTTCCCAAGTCAGGAAGATATGAATATGCCTTAGTAGCTGTGGACATGTTCTCAGGATGGCCAGAAGCCTACCCAGTTGTCAACATGACTGCCAAGCTCACAGCCAAGAAACTGATTACTGAAATTGCCTGCAGATTTGGAGTACCTCAGGTAATAGAGAGTGACCAAGGACCAGCCTTCACCGGACAAATCTACACTGAACTATGGCAGATGCTAGGAGCTAACATCGGACTCCACACGCCGTATCATCCTCAAAGCTCGGGGAAAGTTGAAAGGATGAATGGGACTTTGAAGAACAAACTGCTCAAGATGACACAAGAAAACCCTAAGGAATGGCCAGAACTCTTGCCCATTGCCCTGTACCATGTCAGACACACCCCTCAAGCCAAACACGGTCTCACTCCCTATGAGATTCTGTTTGGGTCACCCCCTAAGTTGTCAGAAGTTAGGGAGCAGCAGTTAGCTGAGGGGATGGATAAAGTTGTTAAGTTTGTTGTCCGTCTGTCTAAAGAACTGTCTAACACACATTCTGCAGTCTCTGCTTCTATCCCTGAATCCACAGGTGACACGGTCCACGACTTCCAACCGGGTGACAAGGTGTATGTAAAGAAACATATCCGGAAGAACTGTCTAGACCCGAGGTTTGACGGTCCATACACTGTGATTCTTGTCACCCCCACTGCGGTTAAACTTGAGGGGAAAACCACCTGGACACACGCCTCCCACTGCAGAAGAGACCCGGCCTCACCATGAGGAAACATATCCTTTCTGGTTGCATAACTATCCTTGTTCTATGTCTCAGTGTCAGGGGATCAATTATTTTCTGGGTTAACACAACCTCTTCATTTCAAACTTATAGCTTTGATTATTGTGATGTTGTAGATTGTAAGATTAGGGGAACTACCAATAATTATTGGTTTTCCGCCTATGTAAAGGGTCAGTACTATTTATGTGTCACTCGCCCCGGAAATGAGAATTGTCGCTATTGGTCCGATGTGGGATGGAACACGGGGAAGAACTGGGGGTACGCCCCCCAGGAGGCAAGAAACAGGAAGGATAAACAGGGGAAGTCTTTACTCACCCGACTGACCCTAAGCACTGGTCAATTAAAATTCTCTGGCTGTAACCGCCAAGCCAACTGCTTGCCTCTGTATTTGAATCTGGAAAACCCACAAGTGGGAGACCTGGGAAAATATGTCCTAGGCTGTCATGTAGGTAGTTTGAACCCAGAAGTAGGCCACATATATCTACGTGATGTGAGGGAACGTCCCGTAGCTAAGCCAAAGGCACATCCCACAACGGCAGCTGAAGGATCCCTCCAGCGAGCAGTAGGGGAAGTTATCCCTATACCGGGCCTCAGCTGGGAGCAAGTCTTTTCCATTGAAACAGGAACTGCCCCCAGGAAAAACTTATGGCTAGAATGGGTCAGGTACTCTGTAAGAGCCAGTAACATGACAGTAGGATGTGTAGCCTGTGCTGCTGCCAATCCTCACTTGAGTACTACCCCTTTCCCTATACCACAGAATGATTCATTAGTGAAGTGCCTTATGACTCTACTAAAAGGGGGGGCAGATACTAAGTGTCCTCAATATCAGCCGCTTGTCACTAGAAAACCCAAAATAAGGCCCCCAGGAGAAATATATGTACTTCCGGCCAATTATACTTGTTTCAACAATAATGACCGATCAGGGATCTCTTTGGGGATATTTGCAGATGGATTTTGTGTAGAAAACTCTACTGTAGACCGTGACCTATTGACCAATCACACCGGTATTCTAATGGACTGCTACTGGTTATGTGGTAATGGTAGATTGAGAAGTAAGTTGCCCTCCTCCTGGAGAGGACAATGTACTCTAGTTAAACTCGTTCTCCCCTTCAAAATATTACCTTGGGACCCCAAAATAAAAGATGAAAGGCCAAAAAGAGCCATTGAGTCCCTTAAAGGATATAAGGAAGACCCTGAAGTTTATATTGATTCTATAGGAGTCCCAAGGGGGGTCCCTAATAGATACAAAGCCCAAGACCAAATTGCTGCAGGATTTGCCTCTATCATTCCTCAAATTCAGATCAACAAAAATGTGGATTGGATCAATTACATCTATTATAACGAACAGAGATTTGTAAATTACAGCATTGAGGCCTTTACAGGTATAGTCGAAGAACTAGGCCCTAATACTCGAATGACTCTCCAAAATAGAATGACCCTTGACATGATTCTAGCTGAAAGAGGAGGAGTCTGTGGGATGATAGGAGAAGAGTGTTGCACTTATATCCCCCAGAATAGTGGTGCTGATGGCAAAATCACGGTAGCACTGAACAGCCTCAAAGATTTGGCCTTAGAGATGAAGAGAAATTCAGGAGTAGATACCTCCTGGGCTGATTGGCTACTAAACTGGACTGGAGGATGGAAAAAGTTTTTCCAACAAATAGGTGTAGTTCTGCTGGGAATGTTTATCCTTTGCCTTTTCCTTCTTTGTTGTTGCATCCCGGTTTACAAGTCTTTGATCAGGTGTATTGCCGAAATGAAGTCCAATATTTTGATGGCCCAGGAAATGGAGGCCCTGATGGGAACGGAAGAAGAAAAATTAACTGATATGCCCCTAGTCGAATCACGATCGCCTGAACCCCCATACAGGGGAGAACTAATTTAGGGAAAGATGGGAGGGCTCCATGAGTGTAAGTTAGCGTAGTGCAAGCGGGAGGTGAGGTCTTGCTGAAAGGGCAGGCCTTGCCCGAAGTTTGTGAAGAAACCCCACCCCGACCTATCCCCACTCATGGACAACCTCGAAGGTACATTAGAGGAAAAATTTAGTATTTAGGGGGGATTGTGAAGGGGAATATCTATACATGAGCTTTATAGTTTTATAGTTTTGTACATGAAGGGGAATATTTGTATATGAGCTTCTAGTTTTATATTTTTATACTTTTATACTTTTATATAGCTGGCAAATACTAAAGTTTTTCCTCCTCAGCAATATGCTCAGATATGTTACTTAAGATGGCGCCGGCATCCACACAGCCAACACCTTATATCCAGGAAGAGAATAACATTCCTGATTCCAAGAAGGCTTCATCCCTCATATCGAAACTCAATGCCCAGGACATTATCTGTCCAGATACGGGAACTGACCAACCAGGGCACATCGGATGCTAGACACATTTGCTTAACCCTTGCCCACTATGATGTATAACCACACCTTTCTCTCTTCTGTATAAAAGCTACAAACACGGAAATAAAGGCAATCTTGCTGTCATGAAAGCTAGAGTGAAGAGCTTGCTTAAGATTAAAACCTGAATAATCTTATCTCAGATTTTATCTTGAAATCGTGCACACTTGCTCTATCTAATTTGGAGGTGACTGACTGGACCGGTTAATTGTCGATTACGACCCTGACACTTTAACCCTAGGTTGTCTGATCGATCCTACCATATACTGTCATACTGCAATATGGCAGTATATGGGGATTTTACTCCTCATTCATTACAATGTGCTGATAGCACATTGTATTGAATGGGTTAAAACGAGACAGCTTCGGGCCTTCGTGAGACCAGAAGCTGTCATGGCATCGGATCACCACTCCCTGTGACGTCATCGGGGAGCGAAGATCCGCGGCAAGATGGCGATCGCCGTGAAAACACCCGGGATTGGTGCTAGCACCGATCGCGGGTATTACCGGTAAGCCTTTGCTGCAATATGCAGCAAAGACTTACCGGCTATGGAGAGGGTTTGGCCCGCAAGCCCTCTCCATGCACCGGGCCCCGGCGTGCGTCGGGAAGGGGTTAATATAATGTTGTCAACACAAACATCAGCATACAGCATAACCAGCCAAACTCTGAATTGTACTTATACCAATCGCACTATTTATGAACAAAAAACAAGATTTTTTTATTTAAAGTCAAGTCAACAACTACTCTAACATCCTGATAACTCTACAAACCCTGAATTCCACCAAAAAGTTATGAAAAAAAAGCAAGATTTATTCAAAGACAGTCAAATCATCATCTTATGAAACTTTATTATAACTCTCCAAAACCTGAATTTCATGTTGAATTTCTTGTGACTCCATTTCTTTTAGAATCATTGAGCCCAATTTCTTATGTTTCACACTTTCCTTAAATGAGCACTCATGAGCGGCTCATGACGCATTTGCAGTGATTTTATCCCATGAATTCTTCACCCATGTCATAACCTCTTGCATTATCTAAAAGATCTACTATTACTAATGTACGGCGTGGGGGGAGCTGTAGCAATGACGACCACTAGGTCTTATATTTAGGGAGGTCTTATATTTCTAAGATTGCAAAAAAATTGTACTAGGTCTTATTTTCGGGGGAAACAGAGTATCAGTAACCCCTTTGCGTCAAAGCCTTATTTCATTTCAATATGCAGCACACCCCACATCTTCCCTCTTTATACAGCATTAACAGCTCCACACCATACTATTACGTTGCAGAGCGTTAAGAGGTTAAAGGAAATCTACCATCATAATCCATCATGTTAAACCAGGGACAATTATAGATAGTGTCATAGATCCAGGCACCGTGATTGTGGTAATCTTCTTTGGTATATTTGTTAGTTTAGGCCTCCTGCCTACTAAAATCAACTTTTCAAATTATGCTTATACATGTGATCACAATGAGGTTCCATACATTCACAGGGGAGGAGATATTGCAGTGAACATTTTCATTAATGGTCCAGGTATGTTTTTAATTTTTTTTTTCAACTACAAAGCCTCATGTCTGAATTTTTTTTTCCATCTACCTGACCTCAAGACTCACAAGAGTGATATAGCAGAGAATTGGGTGAATATTACCTCCAGGAAAAAGGTTCAAGATAGATAGGAAATAGAGAATAGGCAACAGTTGAAGCTGCGCTGGAGCACTACTGCGCTGATTTTGTATTAAAAAAACCCCTAAAGGCTTCAAAGATGTCTACATATGTACAGTGAGGATTATAATTAATCTAGAAATTAATGAGGTATAATTGATGGAGAAAGGTCATAGTTGATGGACCCATATCTTTTTTTCATCCTACATAATTAGTTTTGTTCAGGTCCTCCAGAGAGAGGGATTTCTAAACCTGTCAAACTCTGTAAGTCCTTACATGGCAGGGGTTGTTCTTTGTGTTTATGTACAATAACATAAGTGGAAATAATAAACTTTTCACTGGAAAACTTTGGGTTAGCTCACAGTTTCAGTACATTTCTTATAGGATATGAGAAAATGACTCATAGGACACAATTTACTGACACTTTACATTAAATTGCTATTTCTCCCCAGTGTAAGAGAAGCAATTGTCATATGTACCATTTTCTTGCAAAAGTATTGTATTTGTTATTCTTTAGTATAATACTAAAACTCCAGAAAGCAATTTTATCAACAGAAAAACATGCTTTAAACTACAATATTTCTTTGAGGGCAAAAAAAGATAAAAAAAAACAAATCTCCACATGGAAGCAATTTTCATGTAAATTCTCAAGATTCAGAACATATCGGTAAAGCAAATCTTTTATTTTGCCTCTTTACTGTGAGAAGTGACTTGCAGTTCAGACTTGTCTACAGTGTTTATTCATAGTGATCTCAGAGGTGATTTATCACACTGTTACACTGGAGGTCTACAACAATTTAAATTAGAGCTTTTCAGCACTGACATTAAATCTATGGAAATAAATCACTTTGGAAAGCCCATTATTTCTTAATTACGGGACATATTAGTGTCTAGGTTTTGAAAATCACTTGTGGCTTCAAGGAACATTTGGTTAGGAGGAAAGTTTTCACTTAACCTTCCTTCTGTGCAACATGTCAAAAGAACATCTATATCTCATGAACATTAGGATGCAAGTATATATTGTCAGTACAGATTTATCTTTAAGGCTAACATCACACTGAAATATTTTTTTCCATAGAAAACTTTTTATTAATTTAATATGGCACCCTACAAAGAAAAATGAAAACAATAATAATAATTTTGCTACATATTAATAGGCAGTGATGTCTACGTAATTTACTGAACACAGACTAATAATAATAGATTACACAGCGCTGCACAGCACTTGCCAAATCAGTCCCTGTCCCCATGGGGCTCACAATCTAAGTAACTTACCAGTATGTTTTAGAAAGTGGGAGGAACCTGGAGGAAACCCACACAAACATTGAGAGAACATACAAACTCTTTGCAGATGTTGACCTGGATGGGACTTGAACCCAGGACCCCAGTTCTGCAAGGCTGTAGTTCTAACCACTGCACCACCGTGCTGCCCTTATTTATTTTGTCACATCATCCTTGGAATTACCCCCATTCTTGTCCCATTCACCATACCAATAGGCTTTGCATCCCAGTTTATCGTGGTGTAATCACCCCTAATGTGGGCTGACCTTTGTATTCCTTTCCTTCCCCACACCAAGACTCTGCCCAGTTTGTTGCCATTCCTAACGAATACATAATAGTCTTTAATATAGTGGAGGGAAATTCTGTCTAAAATTCTGTCTAAATTCTAAAAATAGGCTCTTACCTCTTAGTTGATCTGATGCAAATTCCTCCAGTTTGGATGTAAGACCAGAACTGAACTGGTGGAGTTTTTTGCTAAAGTCTTGTCTGTTTTTGGGGGACACTATAGTTAATCGAGCAAGCCTTGCGTTCTCGGCCATGGGCGCACCTGCCTGCTTGCCAACCGCCAGCCTTTTTTATTTGCAAATACTGCTACACATAAGAGCAATCAAAAATGTAGCAAATGGAAGGGGCATGCAAAGAAGAGCTATATGCCGCGTGATGGAAGGGGACATAGCCAAGGGAGGGAAGGAGCATAGAGTTGTAGCTGACTTAAGCTTATTCACAAGGTGTGTGGAACTGATCTGTTTCGTATCCATATCAATTTTTTTTTCATTTTTTTCAAGTCCCCAAAACCCCATGGTTTAACATTAGTTAGAAGGCATATCACCTGCTTCTTCAGAAAATGGATTTGTTGAATAAACTATAAAAGAAAAATAATACAAAATAAAGTCAGTATGCTATCTGTAAAAAACAGAATAGTATAATGAGATAAAAATGGATGTGTAATAAGCCCTTAGCTGTTTTCTGTGTGATGGGAGGAGGTGTGATGGAGCAGCAGGACTTTCTTGGGCTTGTAGCAGAGACACCTTCATGAACAGAGAGAGAATTTGTTAATAGTCTGAATCTAATTCAGATGGATTTTTACAGGGAAGCGTTACTTTATATAGTCATCCATACAAACTGACCACCACGAAGGGTAAGAAATTTTCAATGCATCCATAATTGTAAAATAATTGTAATATAAAAACAATAGGCAATATAACCAGTCACCAGGAATGTGATTTGGAGTTGGTGACAGGTTCCAATAGCCTATGCTATGCTGATTTTAAAAATGCCTTTGTCAGCATTCTGAATCATTTCAGTAGTTTATATAAGTTTAATTCAAAGTACCTGGCTCCTTGCCAGCAGCATGTGGTAAGTCCCCATGGGAGGGCAGCTGCAGCCTGTGTGTGCCTATGTCAGTCTTCTTTTCCCCTAACTCATACAGCTCCCTCACCCTCCCCATTTCCTGTCATGTGCATTGAGCAGGAAGGGGAGGGGTTGGTGTGGAGTGGAGCAAGAATGTATGAGGAGACCTAGGCACATGCAGGCTGCAGCTGCCCCTCCCCTGGGACTCACTACATGCTGCTGACAGGGATAATTTAACTCAAACTGTTATAAACTACTGAAATGATTCAGAATAGTATATTGGACCCTGTCATCAGCTAAAAACGACATTCCTGGTGACAGGTTTGCTTCATGGTTTAGCCTCCTCTCATTGTCTGTTTGTTGTATCTGAACTATTGTTAGAAACCCCAAAACAGCAGGGTAAATGGAGAAGTAAAGAAGCATTTTAACTCCTTAACTCAATACACATTTATAAATCCTTTGGTCATAAAGGGTGTATGGAGATGGCTCACAGGGCAAGGACCCTCCATACAGGGCAGGTATCTGGTGTTATAGGATTTAACACTCTACATACTATGTACATTCTATGTAAAATGATCCATTCCCCTGCCGTTCAGTACTTTCTGGGATAGTGAATACCTACACAGGGGTCTGTACACAATCCCTCAAGAATGGCGATCAGTATTTTTTTTTTTACACAGGCAGCTAGGTCATCTTACGTATAATTTTCCTTTTGTTGAAAAACCCTTTATCCATACACACATTTACACACTGTAATGGAGACTTTGTGCATTATTAGTTCAAACAATTCCCGATTGCAATTAGGTATATTTAGCCATTAACATTAAAAGCTGGAAATGTATGTATATACATGGCATTGTCACAGCCTGCTGACTTCAAAGCTGCCTTCTGTTGATGTTGTGCTAATGGTACAAATTATGGCATTTAAAAAATATGTTATATATACTGTATAATTTACTATACTAAAGGACTAAATGAATAAACAGACATACGTGAAATTGCACAAAGACGGCAAATGCAGAACTCACAGATCATTGACAGAAAATATATCATTACTAATGTTTACAAAGCATTTCTATATGTTTATGCCGGTGACGTAGTGTGACCCTTTATTATGTATAGAATATAAACACAAAGAAAACGTGGTATTCACATACAGCATACGTATTATGCCATATGCAGAGATGTTATCAAGTTTACGCCAACATAATAAATAGTGAAGTGACATTGTGGAGCAGGGTGTTAGCAATTCAAGTTATAGATTTAATTTAATCATTGTATTGTAGGAATAAAACTTGACAGTTACTACGGCACAGAGTTGGCTCCTAGATAGATTTTACAGGACTGTATATGAACTTATTAACAAGACCGTCATCGGGGTGAATTTGCGGCCGGGATATACGGCCCTGTAGACAGCAATGGTGGCCCGGTGGGGGTGTGGTGCCACATGTTCTGCACCGCACATGGGGAAAAGATTGAGCATCCTCTATGTGTACAGCCTTGGCTGTTACAACCCCATCCTGTCATTTTAACAAAGTATCAACATTTTATTCTGTCTTTAAATTCCTAAAGAGCAAATACAATGTAACAAACTGCATACGGTCTGCACAGGGGCACATGGAACTCATAAGCTTGTGAATTGTTAAGTAATAACCTAAGCAGTACTAACATTTGTTGACTCAAAGTGGAAGAATAATACAGTAGGGCTTCTAAAATGTGTCTGCATTGGAGCATAATATTCAGCATACTATATCATTCAGTATGTATTAGTCCTACAAAAACAATAAATGACCAAATAAAAGGAATACTTTTATCTATGATTTTAAGTATATTAATAAGTATATAAATAAAAGATGAATCAAGTGTAAGAAAAAGAAGTGGATACAACAAAATGGGCAAATTTTTTACATCCTACATTCTGGATCACAGAGCCAAACTAAAGAAGTAGCAATTCTCCATTAAACTTTAGAAAAACTATTCCATAACAATATACTGTTAACCCTCCAAAGGTATGTTTGACCCTCGTGCTTCGACACACATTTAGCTTACTTTTTACATCAGGAGGTGTCTCTTGGAATGTCCAAATGTGAAATACATTTAGAGAAACCTCACCATTCATATTTGGGAAACCAGGACTAGATCTACTTATAAATATAGTGTGAAACTTCATCTTTTCAGCACATGGCTCCTGCTCCTTCCCTAAAGTGAACATCTGCCATCATGGATCACATCATTGTGCCTACCCAATACAAGTGGGGTAGATTTCTGCATAGGAAGGTAAAAAGACACACTTCTGTTCACATTTCCAGTGTGCATGATCGTCTTTTCTTCCATATGTTATGTTAGGCTGAGCATGTGGCCGACGGTTATGGTGGAGTTTATGCAATACAAAAGTAACCAAGTGCAATCCTATATGGAGTAAAAAAAAAATCTGTTATCCGAGGATCCATGTTGAACTTATTTAATTGTTACTTCCTGTGAATGCTCCTGTGAAATTAAGAAAAATAATAAAACTAGTTAATTAAACTGCAACCTTAGATAAGCAATGTAAAGCTGTTGTTTTTTGGTGCCCTTTTTATAGTGGATTACATAAAGGGGAACAGATGGCATTTAGAGTATTTTATGATTTGTTTATGTTCTGCATTTATTTTTTTAACTAACTTTTAATTTTATTCTATACTGGGCCAAGTTAATCAAAAGCAATTCAGGATCTGTCTGGCTTTCTTTCAAGTTACGTTTAAAATCTAAATATAAATATGTGTCGCCTATCACATTTTCTTCATATTTGCAATTTTTTTTAAATTAACTACTTCTGAGCTATCAATGATGTTCAGAGAATTAGCAAAAATTCTAAATCTCCTTTCTGCAAATAAAAGTTATATTTTAAAATAATCAACTAAATCCACTACACCTTAATTCCTGTATGTCTCTAAAATGAAAGGAATCAGGATAATGAGTACTTAGAGAATTGGACAAGTTAAGAACAGGGGTGCTTTCAGAGCATGATTCCAGTTTATTAAAAACAAAAGGTGAGCTCTTCATGTGCTTCTGCACAGTGTAATGGCCAGTGAAGCTACAGCACAGAGGAACTCCGGTATTGCCCCCTTAGCCCGTATGGTTCATTAGCATAGTTTTAAAAGTTGATTTTAAAAGGAAGGAGGTAATATATAACAAATATAAGAAAGTTATTTAAAAGCTTACACTTTGAAAGTGTACACCATTATTCCTATATGGATCTAAATTGATCAGGATAATGAGCACTTGAGTATTAGGCAAAGACTAGGGGTGCTGTCAGAACAAAATTCCAGTTTATTTAAAACAAAAGGATGGATAACAACCCCCAGAGCCCTTCAGTTGATTTTATAAAGAAGAAGGCCATGGATTACAAATATAAGAAGATTACCATGCTTGATTTCCATGGTATATTTCCTTTAAGTTGGAATAACTTTCAAAGCTTGAGTGTTCCAGTATAGCTACCCTGTTTCCCCGAAAATAAGACAGTGTCTTATATAAATTTTTGCTCCTAAAGAGGCACTAGGTGTTATTCTCAGGGGATGTCTTATTTTTCCATGAAAAACAATTTACATTTATTGTTGAACAAAAAAAATCAACTTTTCTAACATCCTTATGACTCTCCAAACTCTGAATTTCATGCTGTATTTCTTGGGACTCCATCTCTATTAGAATCATTGGCCCCAGTCTCTCATGTTTAGTAAAAGAACTTTCCATAAATGACCCCTTCTTATCCAGTGATGGTATCACATTTGCAGCACAACAGCCATGTCACAACCTTCTGCAGCATCTAAAAGATTTCCTAATACTAATGTATGGTGTGGGGGGAGCTGCTGCAATGGCTGACGTTAGGTCTTATTTTCAGGGGAGACTTTATATTTCTAAGCCTGAACAAAATTGTACTAGGTCTTATTTTCGGGGGATGTCTTATTTTAGGGGAAACAGGATAGTATCTTTGCAACAGGAAATGAATGGCCCTTGACTAAATATTCAGTTGTGGATAAGGCAATTTTGAACTATTTATTACCTTATTATTACTAATTTATTTATTTGGATAATTTCACTTTTTCAATAATTCTCACTTTCTGCAATGGTATATATCTCTGCTGAATCCATTTTTCACCCATCTGAATCCAGTCTCACTTTCTGCAATGGTATATATCTTATAATTGCCATTGTATTGAATGTGTCTGTTTCTTTCTCTAACATTTGACCTCTTTTCTGTCCTAACTGATTTAATGTTCATCTATGCCCCTTAATGAGTTTGTTTTTCTCTGTTTAGAACTTGATTCACATTTGTTAAGTCTCCTATTATTTGTTTTACAAGCTAATTGACGGCCTGGTCTCTTGTCTTCTCAGGGTATAAATCTAGTGGTAGTATAGGATGCTTGTATTCTTAGACGCTTGCATTGTTTAATTGCTTAGCATAATTTTCTCCTTAGTATAATAATATTCTGACAATTAAGGGACTGCAGTTCTACATTGCAGTTAGACAGGGCAGGAGACAGATAAGATGGCAGAGAAAAATGAAAAATTATGTTTTTCTCAAAATGTTTTCCTGTCTTTGTTTGCTATGGTTGTTTTACTTGCCTACCGTCCATCTATTCCACCTGGACCAACTATCCATATCAATGCCTGACTTCTTCACACCACACCACTTCTACACCACTCACAAATTCTATATGTGATGTAACCATACTAACTTATCACAATTTTCTGCTGTGAAGCAAGAAATAACTTCCAATAAATATCTAAAGCATATTTTGTCTCTTCTCTTTCTCCTTCTGCTTGCTGCAGGGGACATCTCTCCTAACCCAGGCCCACCTTCTGCTTGTTTTAACACTCCACGCAGAAACCCTGATAACCTTATAAAGATTGAGTGTATCCCCTCTTCTCCTCTTCCACCCGTAACCCCTTCTAGATGTTCCCTATGGAATGCCCACTCTGTGTGTAATAAACTAGAATCTGTTCGTGACCTCTTTCTAAGTCCGTTGACCTGCTGGCTATTATGGAAACATGTCTTATGGTGGTTTACACTTTTCTCACTTTTCCAGACCTGAGAATAGGCAGGGATAAAGGGGAAGGCTTACTACTTTCTCCACAATGCACTTTTCAGGTCATTCCTCCTATACTCTCTCTTACATTTCCATGCTTTGAGGTTCACACTCTCAGACGTTCCCGCCCATTCTCTCAGGTAACTGTAGTATACCGTCCTCCGGCTCACTCCATCAGTTATTGACCATTTTGTCTCCTGGCTCTCTCACTTTCTATCCTTTGACATTCCAAACATCATCATGGGGAACTTCAACATCCCTGTTAACACTCCCATTTCCCGTCCTGCCTCTCAGCTCTTAGCACTAACTACTTATCTCGGTCTTTTACAACTCTCCGATTCCCCCAATCACAATGAGGGAAACATCCTCGATTTGGTCTTCAATATCTTATTTTACCAATTCTTTCTTTCCACTTTCAGACCTTAACATCCTTTCTTTTACTTTCAATAATCCTTAACCTTCTCTGAATCCTATCACCCATCATTCATACCGGAACCCACATGCCTATAACACTCCCTAACTGCATGAAATGTGAACTTTCTCTTTACTAATCCATCTTTTGTCCTATCTCCTGTCTGTTATATGGAAAACACCAGATACATACCAAGTTCCAGACCTCTCTGCGGCCACTTTCACCTTGGACCTTTTAAATAAGATGGTGACTGATGGGTAGTTCAAGCAGCAAAATTTGTATTTATTAAATTATTTATTATTAGTAGTATTTATTATTATTAAATTATTTTATATTGCTCCCTTATAAAGAATGGCTGGAACCATTGTACAATCTCTTTTACCTCTTGTGTCAACCCCTTCATCCTCATAGACCAGTGGTGGCGAACCTATGGCACGGGTGTCAGAGGTGGCACTCAGAGCCCTTTCTGTGGGCACTCAGGCCATCACCAGAGATGACTCCAGGTATCTTCCTGAAGTCCCAGACGGCCCAGGACTTGCTGTGCACAGAGCTATTTTAAAGTGATAGCACTACCTGGGACTACTCGAGGGAGTGGGAAGGTGTGGACAGATCTGGATTATCATTGTAGCTCCGGCCCTGACA
This sequence comes from Engystomops pustulosus, assembly GCF_040894005.1. Lineage (NCBI taxonomy): Eukaryota > Metazoa > Chordata > Amphibia > Anura > Leptodactylidae > Engystomops > Engystomops pustulosus. Next base: position 65,125,220 of record NC_092414.1, on the reverse strand, counting down.
ATTCTTCCTGTTTATGGGACCTTGGAGGGAAGCTACAATGATCATCCAAATTTCTTCTATGTTCTGCTTTATTGATGTCCTCAGGTGCTGGTATCAATGAAAGCTGTGACAGAGCAGGGAGTATAAATCTCGATTTAAATTTCTGTGTTGGCACTTTGCAACAAATAAGTGGGTCTTGGTTGTAGTTTGGGCACTCGGTCACTAAAAGGTTCGCCATCACTGTCATAGACTGTAAGCTGTTGCGAGCACCGCCCTCAATCTAATTGTTCCATATGAATGTTTGTACTTGGTAAGGTAATATTATATTTGTATATGTCCCAGTTGATTTGTAAAGTGCTACGGAATTTGATAGCGCTATATAAATAAAGATGATTATTATTAATATTATTATTATTATTTTCCCCCTGTGTCCGGAGGAGCTGGAACAGATGATGTGTGCTATCCCTGTGCTTATCTGTATAAAAATCATAGATATTAACAATTTAATGAAATGTTAAATATTTTATGAAACAAGGTTATTTGGTGATGGATAAATTCATTGCTCTGTCAAACTCTTAGTTTCACCTTACTTACTGTTTTATTTAATAAAGTTTAAGAGGTTTCATCTTACTTACTGTTTTATTTAATAAAGTTTAAGAGGTTATTTTAACCTGGTTATTTTATTTGGATTCTTAACATCTTGATTTAAGTAATTGATCTCTTCTCCAGTGTTTAAAAGCGGCAACATTACTTAGCAGTCCTCCCCACTGTGAGGATGATGTTGGATGTAATTTCCGATACAAAAAAGGAGAACTAAAAAAAATGTTTGTGACAATAGAATACAGAAGACAATACAGATTGGCCATTGTTATCGAAAGTGCACCAGGAAAATTATTACTGATTCAAGACAAAATCCCTGCCAGAGACCCAAATAAACTCTTCAGGACATACCCATTTCAATGCTTCATAAATTTGTACTTATTTTGTTGTACTTTTCAATAAGGATTTGTGGTAAAAATAATGAATTTGGAGGGTATGAGCCTACTGCAATCTGAAGGTCAATAATTTATAATAAAGCGCAGAGGCACTTACAGCTTTGCAGCGCTGGGGACCTGGGTTCAAGTCTGCAAAGAGTTTGTATATTCTCTCCATGCAGCGGCAAACCAAGCCTTTCTGCTGCCTGAGGCGAGCTATAGAGAGACCCCCCCATATATATGTAATATATTAGGGACCAGATGTATCAGGACCAGATCCATCATATTGGTTTGGTATAGAAATAAAGCAAATCAAAATGCATACAGAATACCGCCATGTAGTATAAAATGCATACAGCGTGCCACCATTTAGCATAAAATGCATACAGTGCGCCACCATATAGTATAAAATGCATACAGTGTGCCGCCATGTAGTATAACATGCATACAGCATACCATCATGTAGTATAAGATACATAAAGCATACCATCATGTAGTATAAAATACATACAGTGTCCCGCCATGTAGTATAAAATGCATACAGCATACCGCCATGTAGTATAAGATAGATAAAGCTTACCACCATGTAGTGTAAAATGTATACAGCATAATGCCATGTAGTATAAAATGCATACAATGCACCACCATGTAGTATAAGATAGATAAAGCATCCTATTGTGTAATATAAAATAGACACAGTATACCATCATGTAGTATAAGATAGACACAGCATACCACCATGTAGTACAAGATACAGCGTACCACCATGTAGTGTAAGATTCAAAGAAGATGCCAGCTCACCTCCCCATGGATGCCTCTTGTGTAGTGGCATGGGCCACCCTTCTGCTAGGGCAAGTAGCAATCCAAAATATATTTACGGTCCAGCCGGGCTCTTGACAGCAAATGATTTTGATTTGGTTACATCATAACCTCTCCATGAAACATACTTGGTCGGTCAACGCGTTTCAAGCGGTGCAACCGCCCTTACTCATGACAAATATATTTGCCCTTATTCATGACAAATATATTTGTCATGAGTTAGGGCGGTTGCACCACTTGAAACGCGTTGACCGACCAAGTATGTTTCATGGAGAGGTTATGATGTAACCAAATAAAAATCATTTGCTGTCAAGAGCCCGGCTGGACCGTAAATATATTTTGGAGTGTAAGATAGATACAGCGTACTGCCATGTAGTATAAGATAGATACAGCGTATCGCCATGTAGTATAAGATAGGAACAGCGTACCGCCATGTAGCATAAAATTCATACAGTGTACCACCATGTAGTATAAGACAGATACAGTGTACTGCCATGTAGTATAATATAGAAACAGTGTACCACCATGCAGTGTAAGATAGATACAGCATACCACCATATATCATGTCCATACCTACGTCCTCCATATGTTCATGTGAGTTCAGCGTCATCAAATTCGGCAGCACTTTACAAATACAAACATATACTGCATATACACACAGCATATACACACAAACATACATCATATACATTCACACCATATATACTCATACAGCATACACAAACACACATACAACATATATACATACACTCAACGGCCACTTTATTAGGTACACCTGTCCAACTGGTCGTTAACACTTAATTTCTAATCAGCCAATCACAAGGCGGCAACTCAGTGCATTTAGGCATGTAGACATGGTTAAGACAATCTCCTGCAGTTCAAACCGAGCATCAGTATGGGGAAGAAAGGTGATTTGAGTGCCTTTGAACGTGACATGGATGTTGGTGCCAGAAGGGCTGGTTTGAGTATTTCAGAAACTGCTGATCTACTGGGATTTTCACGCACAACCATCTCTAGGGTTTACAGAGAATGGTCCGAAAAAGAAAAAAAATCCAGTGAGCGGCAGTTCTGTGGGCGGAAATGCCTTGTTGATGCCAGAGGTCAGAGGAGAATGGGCAGACTGCTTCGAGCCAGTCCTGTACTCCTGTGGTCGTCCTGTGTTCCTGTGGTGGTCCTGTATCCTAGTGGCCATCCTGAGGTCCTGCCATCCTGAGGTCCTGCCATCCAGTGGTCCTGCCTTCCTGCCAATGATAGTTGCCTCCAATTGACATTCAACATTGCATGAGAGGGAGGAAGCTGTATATGAAAATTTGGCAGAGCCATGAATAAGGAAGTTTACTTCCAAAACGCGTAGGCATCGATGGTCTCCCCGCTACCCTATGCTCATACATGTGTCTTAACTGCACATAAGCTGTTTTTAAGCTGATTCAATAAAGTCAGATTTTATTCCACGTGGACTTCGCTTGAAGATGGACTGCATTTATTCTTCCCTATTCCATTGCACTCGGAGCCAAGGTCTTGTCCGTGCTCACTGCACCCACGTGAACCTATCAAGTCCTCTACGTCCAGGTGAGCTGACTTCTACTTTTCCTATTTTTTCATCATAAAGATTTATGGATTTTAAAAATTGTGCATTGTATGCCATTTATTTTTATAGCATTATTTTTGTGTGTTTCACAGTATAGCACTTTAATATAAAATTTTACTTGAAACAGTACTTTAAGTGCGTTTTCCCTTTAACGTGTCACAATATGCAAACAGAACACTGTATTATAAAATTGGCGACATTAGTTCAGAAGTAGAGATGAGCGAGCACTAAAATGCTCGGGTACTCGTTATTCGAGACAAACTTTTTCCCGATGCTCGAGTGCTCGTCTCGAATAACGAACCCCATTGAAGTCAATGGGAGACTCGAGCATTTTTCAAGGGGACCAAGGCTCTGCACAGGGAAGCTTGGCCAAACACCTGGGAACCTCAGAAAAGGATGGAAACACCACGGAAATGGACAGGAAACAGCAGGGGCAGCATGCATGGATGCCTCTGAGGCTGCTTAATCGCACCATTATGCCAAAATTATGGGCAACAGCATGGCCATGACAGAGTGACAGAATGAAGCTAGATAGCATCTAAAACATGCAATAATTGACCCTGACACTATAGGGGACGGCATGCAGAGGCAGCGGCAGCAGGCTAGAGAGTGTCATGGCGACATACCCTAAATGGACTCAGGCTTCAAACCAATGGGTGGCAGAGAGGAACCAAAGGAGGTGAGCAAGAAGCGCTCAAATACTATCGGTACATGATAAAAGTTTGCCAGTATATTTTGTGGATTACACAGCAGGGTGGCGACAAAGTTAACATGGAAGCCATGAAAACAACCCAAAATTCTGCCTGACACAGTTCGTTTGATAAGGGGACCATGTATGGAGGCAGTGAACTAGTAGTAGATTAAAGGTGCTGCAGTTAAAACTATGTTAGTTGGATCTTGGCATGGAGTTGGCGCTCCGCTGCCAGGCGAGCTTTCGCCAATCCAAGCCCCTGTCTCTAGGCTACTCCCCAAACAGCACTTCTAAGAACCTTTTGTATAAGATCAAGTGTAGTAGCGTTCTTATAAGTTTAGGATATGCCGGGTGAGGGGAATGTAAACAGATGCGCAAGAAGCGCTGAAATAATATCGGTAAATGATAAAAGTTTGCAAGTATATTTTGTGGATTACACAGCAGGGTGGCGACAAAGTTAACAAGTTTGATGTGGAATGCCCTGTAATAGCTCTTGGGCGGTGTGCCTTTTATCGCCTAGGCTCAGCAGTTTGAGCACCGCCTGCTGTCGTTTAGCGACGGCACTGCTGCTGTGCCTAGAGCTACCGACTGATGGCGCCATGCCCACGGATGGTAATTCGGAGGAGGAGGAGGTGGAGGAGGGTTGGGAGGAGGTATAGTAGGCCTTTGAGACCTGGACCGAGGTAGGCCCCGCAATTCTCTGCGTCGGCAGTATATGACCACCCCCAGGGTCAGACTCGGTCCCAGCCTGCACCAAGTTAAGTGTAGTAGCGTTCTTATAAGTTTGGGATATGGCGGGTGAGGGGAATGTAAACAGATGCGCAAGAAGCGGCTGATGCGCATGGAGCTGGCGCTCCGCTGCCAGGCGAGCTTTCGCCAATCCAAGCCCCTGTCTCTAGGCTACTCCCCAAACAGCACTTCTAAGAACCTTTTGTATAAGATCAAGTGTAGTAGCGTTCTTATAAGTTTAGGATATGCCGGGTGAGGGGAATGTAAACAGATGCGCAAGAAGCGCTGAAATAATATTGGTAAATGATAAAAGTTTGCCAGTATATTTTGTGGATAACACAGCAGGGTGGCGACAAAGTTAACAAGTTTGATGTGGAATCCATGAAAACAACCCAAATTTCTGCCTGACACACCTCGTTTGAAAAAGGGACGATGTATGGAGGCAGCTATATGGACGACTTTTGGAGGTAGCAATGGAGACAACGTGTGGAGGCTGCTATGGAGACAATTTAATTTGGATAGTGCCTGTATGTGGCAGTCCCAAAAATTTTTCAAACCAGAGGAGCAGGTAGGTGGCCCTCCAGTAAAATGGAATAGATTGAGTGCCTGTATGTGGCAGTCCAAAAAAATTTTCAAACCAGAGGAGCAGGTAGGTGGCCCTCCAGAAAAATTGAATAGATTGAGTGCCTGTATGTGGCACTCCCAAAAATTGTTTAAAACAGAGGACCGGGTAGGTGGCCCTCCAGAAAAATTGAATAGATTGAGTGCCTGTATGTGGCACTCCCAAAAATTGTTTAAAACAGAGGACCGGGTCGGTGGCCCTCCAGAAAAATTAAATGCATAAAGTACTATAGCTAGAGCCAGTGGGCCCTGTCAAAAAATAGCCAGTTTCCTCTGCTTTACTGTACAAAGAGGAGGAGAAGGAGGAAAATGAGGAGGAGGAGGAGTGGATCAATTATTCAGGTTGAGCTTCCTTCACCTGGTGGAGATTGGAAATTATGAGAAATCCAGGCTTTAATCATCTTAATAAGCGTCAGCCTGTCAGCGCTGTCAGTCGACAGGCGTGTACGCTTATCGGTGATGATGCCACCAGCTGCACTGAAAACCCGCTCGGACAAGACGCTAGCGGCAGGGCAGGCAAGAACCTCCAAGGCGTACAGCGCCAGTTCGTGCCACATGTCCAGCTTTGAAACCCAGTAGTTGTAGGGAGCTGTGTGATCATTTAGGACGATGGTATGGTCAGCTACGTACTCCCTCACCATCTTTCTGTAAAGATCAGCCCTACTCTGCCGAGACTGGGGACAGGTGACAGTGTCTTGCTGGGGTGACATAAAGCTGGCAAAAGCCTTGTAAAGCGTACCCTTGCCAGTGCTGGACAAGCTGCCTGCTCGCCTACTCTCCCTCGCTACTTGTCCCGCAGAACTACGCACTCTGCCGCTAGCGCTGTCAGAAGGGAAATACTGTTTCAGCTTGTGAACCAGGGCCTGCTGGTATTCATGCATTCTCACACTCCTTTCCTCTGCAGGGATGAGAGTGGAAAGATTTTGCTTGTACCGTGGGTCCAGGAGAGTGAACACCCAGTAATCGGTGCTGGAATAAATTCTTTGAACGCGAGGGTCACGGGATAGGCAGCCTAGCATGAAATCTGCCATATGCGCCAGAGTACCAACGCGTAAGAATTCACTCCCCTCACTGGCCTGACTGTCCATTTCCTCCTCCTCCAACTCCTCTTCTTCTGCCCATACACGCTGAACAGTGAAGGACTCAACAATGGTCCCCTCTTGTGTCTCGCCAACATTCTCCTCCTCTTCCTCCTCATCCACCTCCACCTCCTCCGATATGCGCTGAGAAACAGACCTAAGGGTGCTTTGGCTATCAACAAGGGAATCTTCTTCCCCCGTCTCTTGTGATGAGCGCAAAGCTTCCGACTTCATGCTGATCAGAGAGTTTTTCAACAGGCCAAGCAGCGGGATGGTGAGGCTGATGATGGCGGCATGGCCACTGACCATCTGTGTTGACTCCTCAAAGTTACTCAGCACCTGACAGATATCAGACATCCACGTCCACTCCTCATTGTAGACTTGAGGAAGCTGACTGACCTGACTACCAGTTCTGGTGGAAGTTGACATCTGGCAGTCTACAATGGCTCGGCGCTGCTGGTAAACTCTGGATAACATGGTCAGTGTTGAATTCCACCTCGTGGGCACGTCGCACAACAGTCGGTGAGCGGGCAGTTGGAGGCGGCGCTGCGCTGCCCTGAGAGTGGCAGCATCTGTGCTGGACTTCCTGAAATGCGCACAGATGCGGCGCACCTTCGTGAGCAAATCTGACAGATTGGGGTATGTCTTGAGGAAACGCTGAACTATCAGATTTAACACATGGACCAGGCATGGCACATGTGTCAGTCTGCCGAGTTGCAGAGCCGCCACCAGGTTACGGCCGTTGTCACACACAACCATGCCTGGCTTCAGGTTCAGCGGTGCCAGCCACAGATCAGTCTGCGCCGTGATGCCCTGTAATAGCTCTTGGGCGGTGTGCCTTTTATCGCCTAGGCTCAGCAGTTTGAGCACCGCCTGCTGTCGCTTAGCAACGGCACTGCTGCTGTGCCTAGAGCTACCGACTGATGGCGCCGTGCCCACGGATGGTAGTTCGGAGGAGGAGGTGGAGGAGGGGTGGGAGGAGGAGGAGGCATAGTAGGCCTGAAACACCTGGACCGAGGTAGGCCCCGCAATCCTCGGCGTCGGCAGTATATGACCAGCCCCAGGGTCAGACTCGGTCCCAGCCTCCACCAAGTTAACCCAATGTGCCGTCAGCGATATATAGTGGCCCTGCCCGGCAGCACTCGTCCACGTGTCCGTGGTCAGGTGGACCTTGTCAGAAACGGCGTTGGTCAGGGCACGGGTGATGTTGTCTGACACGTGCTGGTGCAGGGCTGGGACGGCACATCGGGAAAAGTAGTGGCGGCTGGGGACCGAATACCGAGGGGCGGCCGCCGCCATGAGGTTGCGAAAGGCCTCGGTCTCTACTAGCCTATAGGGCAGCATCTCCAGGCTAAGCAATCTGGAGATGTGCACATTAAGGGCTTGGGCGTGCGGGTGGGTTGCACTATATTTGCGTTTCCGCTCCAGCGTCTGGGGTATGGAGAGCTGAACGCTGGTGGATGCTGTGGAGGATCGTGGAGGCGACGATGGGGTTTTTGTGGCAGGGTCCTGGGCAGGGGGCTGACTAGCAGCTGACACAGGGGAAGGAGCAGTGGTGTGCACGGCCGGAGGTGAACGGGCTTGTTGCCACTGAGTGGGGTGTTTAGCATTCATATGCCTGCGCATACTGGTGGTACTTAAGCTAGTAGTGGTGGAACCCCTGCTGAGCCTGGTTTGGCAAATGTTGCACACCACAGTCCGTCGGTCATCCGGTGTTTCCTTAAAGAACCTCCAGACTTCTGAAGATCTAGCCCTCGCCGCAAGAGCCCTCGCCACGGGAGCTTCACTAGTTGACACATTTGGCGCTGATGCACCAGCTCTGGCCCTGCCTCTCCGTCTGGCCCCACCACTGCCTCTTCCAACCTGTTCTGGTCGAGGACTCTCCTCCGTCTCAGAAGCACTGTGTTCACCCGGCCTCTCAACCCAGCTTGGGTCTGTCACCTCATCATCCTCCGATCCCTCAGTCTGCTCCCCCCTCGGACTTCCTGCCCTGACAACAACTTCCCCACTGTCTGACAACCGTGTCTCCTCATCGTCGGACACCTCTTTACACACTTCTTCCACTACGTCAAGAAGGTCATCATCACCCACAGACTGTGACTGGTGGAAAACCTGGGCATCGGAAAATTGCTCAGCAGCAACCGGACAAGTGGTTTGTGACTGTGGGAAGGGTCCAGAAAACAGTTCCTCAGAGTATGCCGGTTCAAATGCCAAATTTTCCTGGGAGGGGGCAGACTGGGGGGGAGGAGGCTGAGGTGCAGGAGCTGGAGGAGTGGCGATTTCGGTGACATGGGTGGACTGCGTGGAAGACTGACTGGTGGACAAATTGCTCGAAGCATTGTCAGCAATCCACGACATCACCTGTTCGCACTGTTCTGGCCTCAACAGTGCTCTACCACGAGTCCCAGTAACTTCAGACATGAACCTAGGGAGTGTAGCTCTGCGGCGTTCCCCTGCACCCTCATAAGCAGGTGGTGTCTCACCCCGGCCAGGACCACGGCCTCTGACCCCTGCAGTAGTTGGACGCCCACGTCCCCGCCCTCGTCCTCTACCCCTAGCCCTCGGGTTAAACATTTTTAAAATGAGAGTTATAGCTTTAATTTTTTTTTAACTTTTTTTTTGTGTTTTTTTTTTTTTTTTGTGTTTTTGAGTTTTTAAAACCAAACAATGCTATCCTATTGCTATGGCTATTTTCTAGCCAAGTATAAAAGCACACTACTATGCCAGATGAGATGACGCTGAGTTATTAAACAAAATAAACGTAAAATAAAAAAGGACAAATGGCAGACTGTGCCTAATTGAAATCCAACCCCTACTAAATTTTCCCACTTCGGTCTTTGCAATGGATATGTGCGTCACTAAGCGCAAAACACAGCGGTCGCAAGTCTCACTACAAATTGCTCACAATTGGCTAGTAGATGCACTGCAGCAAGTACAGCCACCAGCAGATCAACCAGAAATCAAATATATAACGCTACTGTAGGTGTAAGCCGTTTGGATTCTCCTATGGCTATTTTCTAGCCAAGTATGAAAGCACACTACTATGCCAGATGAGATGACGCTGAGTTATTAAACAAAATAAACGTAAAATAAAAAAGGACAAATGGCAGACTGTGCCTAATTGAAATCCAACCCCTACTAAATTTTCCCACTTCGGTCTTTGCAATGGATATGTGCGTCACTAAGCGCAAAACACAGCGGTCGCAAGTCTCACTACAAATTGCTCACAATTGGCTAGTAGATGCACTGCAGCAAGTACAGCCACCAGCAGATCAACCAGAAATCAAATATATAACGCTACTGTAGGCGTAAGCCGTTTGGATTCTCCTATGGCTATTTTCTAGCCAAGTATGAAAGCACACTACTATGCCAGATGAGATGACGCTGAGTTATTAAACAAAATAAACGTAAAATAAAAAAGGAGAAATGGCAGACTGTGCCTAATTGAAATCCAATCCCTACTAAATTTTCCCACTTCGGTCTTTGCAATGGATATGTGCGTCACTAAGCGCAAAACACAGCGGTCGCAAGTCTCACTACAAATTGCTCACAATTGGCTAGTAGATGCACTGCAGCAAGTACAGCCACCAGCAGATCAACCAGAAATCAAATATATAACGCTACTGTAGGCGTAAGCCGTTTGGATTCTCCTATGGCTATTTTCTAGCCAAGTATGAAAGCACACTACTATGCCAGATGAGATGACGCTGAGTTATTAAACAAAATAAACGTAAAATAAAAAAGGACAAATGGCAGACTGTGCCTAATTGAAATCCAACCCCTACTAAATTTTCCCACTTCGGTCTTTGCAATGGATATGTGCGTCACTAAGCGCAAAACACAGCGGTCGCAAGTCTCACTACAAATTGCTCACAATTGGCTAGTAGATGCACTGCAGCAAGTACAGCCACCAGCAGATCAACCAGAAATCAAATATATAACGCTACTGTAGGCGTAAGCCGTTTGGATTCTCCTATGGCTATTTTCTAGCCAAGTATAAAAGCACACTACTATGCCAGATGAGATGACGCTGAGTTATTAAACAAAATAAACGTAAAATAAAAAAGGACAAATGGCAGACTGTGCCTAATTGAAATCCAACCCCTACTAAATTTTCCCACTTCGGTCTTTGCAATGGATATGTGCGTCACTAAGCGCAAAACACAGCGGTCGCAAGTCTCACTACAAATTGCTCACAATTGGCTAGTAGATGCACTGCAGCAAGTACAGCCACCAGCAGATCAACCAGAAATCAAATATATAACGCTACTGTAGGCGTAAGCCGTTTGGATTCTCCTATGGCTATTTTCTAGCCAAGTATGAAAGCACACTACTATGCCAGATGAGATTACACTGAGTTATTAAACAAAATAAACGTAAAATAAAAAAGGAAAAATGGCAGACTGTGCCTAATTGAAATCCAACCCCTACTAAATTTTCCCACTTTGGTGTTTGAGGTGGATATGTGTGCCACTAAGAGCTAAACACAACGGTAGCAAGTCCCCCTGCTAATTCCTCACAAAATGGTACTAGATGCAAATAAAAAAAAAAAAAGTAGAACGTTATTGTAGCCCTAAGAAGGGCTGTTGGGTTCTTGGAGAATCACTCCTGCCTAACAGTAAGCTAATAGAACACCCTAACGCTTTCCCTGACCAGCAGCAGCTCTCTCCCTAGCGGCATCCAGACACAGAATGATCCGAGCAGCACGGGCAGCGGCTAGTCTATCCCAGGGTCACCTGATCTGGCCAGCCAACCACTGCTATCGACGTGTAAGGGTACCACGTCATGCTGGGTGGAGTGCAGAGTCTCCTGGCTTGTGATTGGCTCTGTTTCTGGCCGCCAAAAAGCAAAACGGCGGGAGCTGCCATTTTCTCGAGCGGGCGAAGTATTCGTCCGAGCAACGAGCAGTTTCGAGTACGCTAATGCTCGAACGAGCATCAAGCTCGGACGAGCATGTTCGCTCATCTCTATTCAGAAGTCATTTGCCTTTTGCTATTCTGTGAGCCAGCATAAAGAAAAGGCAGGACTGTAAGGAGCTTTTCACGCTATGGTTAAACAGCTGGTAAGGGCTAAGGGATTTATCTAATTTAGAAGAACACACATTAGCTTAACAAGAGGACCCTCATACTTCAATAAAAGTCTTCTGTAACACCTGCTTAAAGTCTGGCCAAGGTATTAATTCCCCTCACCAGCTGCATATCCATATTTTCTTCCAAAACTCAAGGGATACTCTTACTAAATAAACATTACCTCCTAAAGCTTCAAGGGCAGTTTATAAGATGCTAAAGTAGAATATTGTAAGAGATGTGCATCGAATAGTTCTTTTAACTTTTCCAAGAAAGACACTGTAATAATGCAGAATAGCCAAGTCTTATGCTTGTTATATAAGTGGCGTAGCTAAGAACTGCAAGTTAATTGTGAACCGCTTCCATACAGCTCAGTGACTGATTCTGCTCAAATACATTTGCATATGAGAATTCTATATTCTATAATGGTAATTAGAGATGAGCGAACACAGTCGTCCGAGCTTGATGCTCGTTCGAGCATTAGCGTACTCGAAACTGCTCGTTGCTCGGACGAATATTTCGCCAGCTTGAGAAAATTTGATTTTTGGCGGCCAGAAACAGCCAATCACAAGCCAGGAGACTCTGCACTCCACCCAGCAAGACGTGGTACAATTACACGTCGATAGCAGTGGTTGGCTGGCCTGATCAGGTGACCCTGGAACAGAATAGTTCCTGCCCGCGCTGCTCGCATCATTCTCTGTCTGGATGCCGTTAGGGAGAGAGCTGCTGCTGCTGCAGGGATAGCGTTTGGGTGTTCTATTAGATTACTGTTAGGCAGGAGTGATTCTACAAGAACCCAACAGCCCTTGTTAGGGCTACAATAGTGTTATATTTTATTTTTTTTATTTGATTGTGGCTGGGCTTGCTGGCACTAGTAGTGCAGCTAGTACCATACTGGGACGAATTTGCAGGGAGACTTGCGAACGTTCTATTTAGCTCTTAGTGACACACATATCCATCTTAAACACCTAAGTGGGACCATTTATTAGGGGTTTGATTGAATTAGGCACAGTCTGCCTATTTTTTTTTTCAAAACTAAAAGTCATCAGACACAGCACAAAATCCAGTTGTGTGCTGTCAGTGTAGGCTAGAAACTAGCCATACGAGAACCCAACAGGCCTTCTTAGCGCTACAATAGCGTTATATATTTTATTTTTTGTTGATTTGCTTGTGGCTGGCCTTGATTGAATTAGGCACAGTCTGCTTTTTCTTTTCTTTTCTTTTTTTTTCAAAACTAAAAGTCATCAGGCACGGCACAAAATCCTGTGGTGTGCTGTCAGTGTAGGTTTGAAACTAGCCATAGCAATAGGATAGCATCATTTTGTTAAAAATACAAAAACACAAAAAAACACACAAAAAACACAAAAAAACACAAAAAAAACACAAAAAAAATTTACAGTTTACACTTTAATTTTGAAAATGTTGAATCCGAGGGCTAGGGGTAGAGGACGAGGGCGTGTGCGTCCAACTACTGCAGGAGTCAGAGGCCATGGTCCTGGGCGGGATGGGACACCACCTGCTGATGAGGGAGCAGGGGAACGCCGCAGAGCTACACTCCCTAGGTTCATGTCTCAAGTTACTGGGACTCGTGGTAGAGCAATGTTGAGGCCAGAACAGTGTGAACAGGTGATGTCGTGGATTGCGGACAATGCTTCTAGCCATTTGTCCACCAGTCAGTCTTCCACGCAGTCCACCCATGTCACCGAAATCAGCACTCCTCCAGCTCCTCCACCTCAGCCTCCTTCCCCCCAGTCTGCCCCCTCCCAGGAAAATTTGGCATTTGAACCGGCATACTCTGAGGAACTGTTTTCTGGACCCTTCACAGAGTCACAAACCACTTGTCCGGTTGCTGCTGAGCTCTTTTCCGATGCCCAGGTTTTCCACCGGTTGCAGTCTGTGGGTGATGATGACATTGTTGACGTAGTGGAAGAAGTGTGTAAAGAGGTGTCGGACGATGAGGAGACACGGTTGTCAGACAGTGAAGTTGTGAAGTTGTTGTCAGTGCAGGAAGTCCGAGGGGGGAGCAGACTGAGGGATCGGAGGATGATGAGGAGACAGAACCAAGCTGGGTTGATATTGCTTCTGAGACGGAGGAGAGTGCTCGACGAGAACAGGTTGGAAGAGGCAGTGGTGGGGCCAGACGAAGAGGCAGGGCCAGAGCTGGTGCATCAGCGCCAAATGTTTCACGTAGTGAAGCTCCCGTGGTGAGGGCTAGATTTTCAGAAGTCTGGAGGTTCTTTAAAGAAACACCGGATGACCGACGGACTGTGGTGTGCAACCTGTGCCACACCAGGATCAGCAGGGGTTCCACCACTACCAGCTTAACCACCACCAGTATGCGCAGTCATATGAATGCTAAACACCCCACTCAATGGAACCAAGGCCGTTCACCTCCGGCCGGGCACACCACTGTTCCTTCCCCTGTGTCATCTGCTGCCACTGCTAGTCAGCCCCCTGCCCAGGACCCCAGCCCAAACACCTCCCATGCAAAAACCACACCTTCGCCTCCACGATCCTCCACAGCATCCACCAATGTCTCCATGCGCAGCGTTCAGCTCTCCATACCCCAGAAGCTGGAGCGCAAGAGGAAGTACAGTGCAACCCACCCACATGCCCAAGCCCTCAACGTCCACATCTCCAAACTACTTAGCCTGGAGATGCTGCCCTATAGGCTGGTAGAAACCGAGGCCTTTTGCAATCTCATGGCGGCAGCCGCTCCCTCGGTGATCAGTCCCCAGCCGCCACTACTTTTCCCGATGTGCCGTCCCAGCCCTGCACCAGCACGTGTCAAACAACATCATTCGTGCCCTGACTAACGCCGTTTCTGACAAGGTCCACCTGACCATGGACACGTGGACAAGTGCTGCCGGGCAGGGCCACTCTGTATCGCTGACGGCACATTGGGTTAACTTGGTGGAGGCTGGGACCGAGTCTGACCCTGGGGCTACTCATATACTGCCGACGCCAAGGATTGTGGGCCTACCTCGGTCCAGGTCTCTCAGGCCTACTATGCCTCCTCTTCCTCCCACCCCTCCTCCGAATTACCATCCGTGGGCATGGCGCCATCAGTCGGTAGCTCTAGGCACAGCAGCAGTGCCGTTGCTAAGCGACAGCAGGCGGTGCTCAAACTGCTGAGCCTAGGCGATAAACGGCACACCGCCCAAGAGCTATTACAGGGCATCACGGCGCAGACTGATCTGTGGCTGGCACCGCTGAACCTGAAGCCAGGCATGATTGTGTGTGACAACGGCCGTAACCTGCTGGCGGCTCTGCAACTCGGCAGACTGACACATGTGCCATGTCTGGCCCATGTGTTAAATCTCATAGTTCAGCGGTTCCTCAAGACATACCCCAATCTGTCTGATTTGCTCATGAAGGTGCGCCGCATCTGTGCGCATTTCAGAAAGTCCAGCACAGATGCTGCCACTCTCAGGGCAGCGCAGCGCCGCCTCCAACTGCCCACTCACCAACTGTTGTGCGAAGTGCCCTCGAGGTGGAATTCAACATTAACCATGTTATACAGAGTTTACCAGCAGCGCAGAGCGATTGTAGACTGCCAGATGTCAACTTCCACCAGAACTGGTAGTCAGGTCAGTCAGCTGATATCTGTCAGGTGCTGAGTAACTTTGAGGAGTCAACACAGATGGTCAGTGACGATGCCGCCATCACCAGCCTCACCATCCCGCTGCTAGGCCTGTTGAAAAACTCTCTGGTCAGCATGAAGTCAGAAGCTTTGAACTCGTCACAAGACGGGGGAAGAAGATTCCCTTGTTGATAGCCAAAGCACCCTCAGGTCTGTTTCTCAGCGCATATCGGAGGAAGTGAAGGAGGATGAGGAGGAAGAGGAGGAGAATGTTGGCGAGACATAAGAGGGGAGCATTGCTCAGTCCTTCACTGTTCAGCGTGTATGGGCAGAAGAAGAGGAGTTGGAGGAGGAGGAAATGGACAGTCAGGCCAGTGAGGGGAGTGAATTCTTGCAAGTTGGGTCTCTGTCGCATATGGCAGATTTCATGCTAGGCTGCCTATCCCGTGACCCTCGCGTTCAAAGAATTTATTCCAGCACCGATTAATCGGTATTCACTCTCCTGGACCCACGGTACAAGCAAAATCTTTCCACTCTCATCCCTGGAGAGGAAAGGAGTGTGAGAATGCATGAATACCAGCAGGCCCTGGTGCACAAGCTGAAACAGTATTTCCCTTCTGACAGCGCTAACGGCAGAGGGCGTACTTCTGCCGGACAAGTAGCGAGGGAGAGTAGGCGAGCAGGCAGCTTGTCCAGCATTGGCAGGGGTACGCTTTACAAGGCCTTTGCCAGTTTTATGTCACCCCAGCAAGACACTGTCACCTGTCCCCAGTCTCGGCAGAGTAGGGCTGATCTTTACAGAAAGAAGGTGAGGGAGTACGTAGCTGACCATACAATCGTCCTAAATGATCAGACAGCTCCCTACAACTACTGGGTTTCAAAGCTGGACATGTGGCATGAGCTGGCGCTGTACGCCTTGGATGTTCTTCCCTGCCCTGCCGCTAGCGTGTTGTCTGAACGGGTTTTCAGTGCAGCTGGTGGCATCATCACCGAAAAGTGTACACGCCTGTCGAATGACAGCGCTAACAGGCTGACGCTTATCAAGATGAATAAAGTCTGGATTTCTCAGGGTTTCCATTCTCCACCTGGTGAAAGAAGCTCAACCTGAATAATGTATGCACTCCTCCTCCTCATTTTCCTCCTTCTCCTCCTCTTTGTACACTAAAGCAGAGGAAACTGGCTATTTTTTGCCAGGGCCAACTGGCTCTAGCTATAGTACTCTATGTATTAAATTTTTCTGGAGGGCCACCCACCCGGTCCTCTGGTTTGAAAACTTTTTTGGACTGCCACATACAGGCACTCAATCTATTTAATTTTTCTGGAGGACCACCTACCTGCTCCACTGGTTTAAAAACTTTTTTGGACTGCCACATACAGGCACTTTCCAAATTTAATTGTCTCCATAGCAGCCTCCACACATCGTCTTTATAGCTGCCTCCACACATTGTCTCCATTGCTACCTCCACACATCATCTCCATAGCTGCCTCCCAAAGTCGTCCATATAGCTGCCTCCATACATCGTCCCCTTAGCAAACGAGCTGTGGCAGGCAGAATTTTGGGTTGTTTTCATGGCTCCCACATCAAACTTGTTAACTTTGTCGCCACCCTGCTTTGTTATCCACAAAATATATATCATTTACCGATATTATTTCAGCGCTTCTTGCGCATCTGTTTACATTCCCCTCACCCACCATAACCAAAACTTATAAGAACAGTGCTACACTTGATCTTATACAAAAGTTTCTTAGAAGTGCTGTCTGCTTTGAAAATTATAATTTTTTCAAAGTAAACGCTTCTGGCCCCTAGGCCCATTTTGGGTGGGGAGAAGCCGAGAGACAGGGGCTTGGACAGGCGAAAGCTTGCCTGGCAGCGGACCGCCAGCTCCATCCCAAGATCCAACTAACACAGTTTTAACTGCAGCACCTTTAATCTACTACTACTTCACTGCCTCCATACATCGTCCCCTTATCAAACGATCTGTGTCAGGCAGAATTTTCAGGTGTTTCACCAGATACATAATGGAACTCGGCCCATCTGTCGCCGCCATGCTGGAGACCTGAAGTTGCAATCATAGCAGCGCAATATGGATGCTCCATACTGTCGCTCTCCATTATTTCTAGATTAAATATTCAATCGACCCTGCCTGCTTTGAAAATTATAATTTTTTTCATAGTAAACGCTTCTGGCCCCCAGGCCCATTTTCTGTGGGGAGGAGCCGAGAGACAGGGGCTTGGACAGGCGAAAGCTCGCCTGGCAGCGGACCGCCAGCTCCATCCCAAGATTAGGCAGTCTCAGAGGCATCCATGTTTTTCCTGTCCATTTCGCCTCCACGATCCTCCACAGCGTCCACCAATGTCTCCATGCGCAACTTTCAACTCTCTATACCCCAGAGGCTGGAGCGCGAGAGGATATACAGCACATCATCCCCTTATCAAACGAGCTGTGTCAGGCAAAATTTTCAGATGTTTCACCAGATACATAGTGGAACTCGGCCCATCTGTCGCCGCCATGCTGGAGACCTGAAGTTTCAATCATAGCAGCGCAATATGGATGCCCCATACTGTCACTCTTAATCATGGAAGTCGTCTCCATGGCTGCCTCCACATGTCGTCCCCTTAACAAACGAGCTGTGTCAGGCTCATTTTTCGGGTGTTTCACCAGATACGTTATGGAACTTGGTCACTATGTCGCCACCATGCTGTGTTATAGACTAAATATACCGTCAACCTTTTGTTCACATAGGAAATCATTTCAGCGCTTCTTGCTCACTTCCTTTGGTTCCTCTCTGCCACCCATTGGTTTGAAGCCTGAGTCCATTTGGGGTATGTCGCCATGTCGCTCTCTAGCCTGCTGCTGCCGCTGCCGCTGCCTCTGCATGCCGTCTTCTATAGTGTCAGGGTCAATTATTGGATGTTTTAGATGCTATCTAGCCTCATTCGGTCATCGCCATGCTGTTGCCCATAATTTTGGCATAATGGTGCAATTAAGCAGCCTCAGAGGCATCCATGCATGCTGCCCCTGCTGTTTCCTGTCTTTTTCCGTGGTATTTCCATCATTTTCTGAGGTTTCAAGGCATTTGGCCAAGCTTCCCTGTGCAGACCCTTGGTCCCCTTGAAAAATGCTTGAGTCTCCCATTGAATTCAATGGGGTTCGTTATTCGAGACAAGCACTCGAGCATCGGGAAAAGTTTGTCTCGAATAACAAGCACCCGAGCATTTTAGTGCTCCCTCATCTCTAATGGTAATGCAAGTTTTTTTAAAGTAATTTCAGAACAGTAAAATAGTAATAATGTAATAAGGTGCCTTATTCTTTGTTTGCTTTAAACTTCAGTTTCCAATTTGCCCGATTTAGGGCCATTTTTACCCGTCAGATATTTGTCTCTAGATTTACTGATTACATAGAACAATTAGAAGTCTTTCCATTAAACCATTAAACAAAAGAGGTTCAAAAAGAATGAAAAGTGAAAAACTTATGGTGTGGTTATGGTTGTCTAAGGGGGGCATGTATCATAATTTTGTCTCTCTGAGGTGAATTTTAGAGACTTTTGGTGGCTAGTATTTGCACCTTATGTATGATCCTGTCTTTTTGCTTGTGATACATGTTCAGTTTTTCATATCCTTGCAGGCGCAAATTTTGGCTTCTTTTTGAGACTTTTGTTGCAAATGTCTCAAATGCACATGGACATAAGTCACGTGAAGTGGTTATATTTGGGATTTAACATGTTTCATTTTTAATGCATTTTGAAACTAATTATAACAGCTGAGGAGAGGTGATTGCCTTATTTCATTACTTTTAACATTTGAATTTACAAAATGCATAGTAAACACAATGTTTACACATGCATTAATGCGGCGTTTCTATTGTGTTTTGTAAACACAAATGTTAACAGTAATGAAATAAGGCAAATCACCTATCCTCAGCTGTTGTAATTAGTTTCAAAATGCATTAAAAACGCAATTAAACCGCTATGTGTGACCTCACCCTTAGAAGTAACCAATTTAAAAAAAAGCAAAAATTTTGATGAAAGAGGTTGAGCCAACAAAAGTCACAAGAAAAGTCGCAAAAAACGAGAAAAGCCGCACATAAAAAGACAATTTGCCTAGCTGAAACTATGATACATGTGCCCCTAAGACTCTTTGATGCAAGTCAGGAACAAAGGCTAGTGCAACAGGTCAGATAGCCCAGAAACACTTCTATTTAAAAAATGTCCTAAAGTTCATATAAATGTGTCAGAACTAGAGATGGGCGGATTGATTTGAGCGAAGTGGAATTTGATACGAATTTTACGGAAAATATGATTTGTCACGAACCTGAAAGTTCCCCCCCCCCTTTTTTAGCTAAATGGTAGCGAGCACAACGTGTTGCATAGGGCAGAGAACTCTGGGAAGGAGAAAGGAACACCCTTGATGACATCTGCAGACCTGTAAGCCAATCAGTGACCGTCAGGCTTTTGTGATGTCACATAGCCCTATAAAAACCAGCCATCTCTGCACTTTACACTGCATGTGCTGTCTGTAGCGTCTAGGTGCTGTTAGTGTGCACTGTGCTGTAGCGATTTCTTTTTCAATCCCAGGGTGGGCGTTTAGGGGGATCTGTATACCCTAAATAGCAATTCTTTGTAGTTACTGAATTTAATAGGAAGAAATCTGTTTCATATCCACACTGCTGCTGTAGTGATTTATGGACCACTCTCCGGTTGTGCGTTTTGGGGCATCTGTATACTACCTATCTGTAAACTACAATATTTTTTTGTTGCTAAAGTTAAGAGCAAGAAATTCTTGTCACATTTACCTAGTTTATAGAGTGATTTCTGCTCCTCTCCCAGGGTGTGTATTGTGGGGTATTTGTATAACGCAAATTCCAATACTTTTTGTTGCTAAAGATCACATCAACAAATAAGTGCAAATTCACATAGTTTATAGAGTGATTTCTGCTCCAATTACAGGGTGTCCATCAAGGGTGTCTGTATAATGCAAATTCCAATACTTTTTGTTGCTAAAGTTAAGATCAACAGATAAGTTGTTAAATGATTAGTTTGATTTTATTAATGTTTACCATAATACATTTATTTGTGATAACCAAAAGTTTGTAAATCAGAAAAAAAATTACACCAAAAAGCATAATTCAACTTTAAATCTTTATTTAGTTCACAAAACATGATTAAAATGTAGCCATTGGCAAAGAAAGCCAACAAAATTAAAAAGGTGTGTGTTATAATCCATATCACTAATTAACCAAAAGTATAAATATAGTACAAAGCATATTCCAACAGAACAGACCTAATCACTCTAAATTTAATTGTATTATATTGATAACAACAGATTTCATTCATAGAAAACAATGGAATAACTCATACCAGTAAATAGGACGGTGTGGTGTCCTATTTACTGGTATGAGTTATCCAACAGATGGAACAGATGTGGAGGTCAATTCTGCCGCCGCAGCTACAGCAGCAGCACCTAGTGGCAAACATGCCATTTCAGCCAGTCAACGCTCCAGCACTTCTGCCGAAGGGAGCTGTTTGTCTTTGACATCATCTCCCAGTCCAGATGCTCCTGCTCCTCACTACGCATGGCGCCTGCAGTAGTTGAGCGAGGCGATTACAAAGAGACAACTATATGCTTCCAACAATCATAAGGTGCAGAAGCTGACTGTGCTCTTGTCCAAGTTGTTCGTACTGCAGTCCCTCCCTTTCCAAGTTGTGGGCTCTGTACCCTTCAGAGAACTAATGGCTTGTGCCGAACTGAGGGGGAGAAATCCAAGAGGCAATTTTTTTCCCAAAAAGGCACTGCCAGCCCTTTACCAATATGTACAGCAGAAGGTGGGCCAGTCCTTGAGCTTATCAGTTTCTTACAAGGTGCATGGCAGCACGGACATGTGGAGCTGTAACTACGATCAGGGCTAGTACATGTCCTTTACAGCCCACTGGGTGAATGTGCTTCCTACCCAGCAACACCAACAACTTTTACAAGAGACGTCGCTTTCTCCTCCACGTTATCAAACTGCAGCTCCTGCGCCAGTGTCCGCCTCCTTCTCCTCATCCACCAACACCTCAGCCTCCGCAAGTGCAGCTCCAACATACCACATGTGCAGGGCACAGCGGTGTCACGCACTTCTACACCTGGTTTGCCTGGGTGAATGAAGTCATACAGGGGAGGAACTGCTCCGCGTCATGCAACAAGAAATCAATGTGTGTCTTTCTCTGCGACAACTAAAAATCGGAACCATGGTGACAGACAATGGGAGGAACATGGTGTCCGTGCTGCACCAAGGCGGGATGGCCCATGCACCGTGCATGGCACACGTGTTCAATCTGTTTGTCAACAGATTCCTCAAGTCTTCCATCCATCTGCAAGACATTCTAAAAATGGCCAGGAAACTGTGCATGCACTTCAGCCATTCTGACAAAGCCATGCACACCCTCCTCAAGTTGCAGCATCAGAACGGCTTACTCCAACATAATCTGATATGCGATGTTTCCACCCGTTGGAATTCCAGCCTCCATATGTTAGACCGCCTGTATGAACAGAGAAAAGCCATGAAGGATTTTTTGATGATGCAAGTGGAACAGAGTACTCCCCAGTCTAACTTTGATATCAGCCACTGGCAGCTTATGGGGGTCACCTGCCATTTGCTCAGGCCCTTTGAAGAGGCCATGTTATTTGTCAGTCGCCAGGACTGCGGGATCAATAACGTTATTCCACTGCTTCATGTCCTGGAACTTATGCTGCAAAATCTGTCTGGTCATGGCACTGGAGAAGTGGAGACTACATATGATGGCTACATGAGTCCGGTGGGGAAAGAACTGGAGGAGGAGGAGGACATTGGAACACAAGCAGAGTCTGGTGAAATCAGTGGTTTTTCCCCTCAGGTTACAAGAGAGGAGGATCAGGAGCATCCGGAGGCAGTTGACCCGGAAGCACCGTGGCAGTATACAGTGGACATGGAGGCCGGGAGTCCCTCAGAGTCACTTGTACCCTTGCTACCGGTTAAAATTGGGTGACTTTTTTCCAGCTGCTGAGAGGGATGAACAACTGGCATACTGTAGAGAAATACTTTGCACACAGTTGCCTATGTGCACCATTGTCCATCCTCTATCAGGTCTGAACGGGGATTCCTGGCAGTCATCGCTCACGTACTACTGCCACGGCTTCTATGGGAGCTGGGGGGGGGGTAGGAGCAGTAGCAGCTATATCAGCAGCAGCTTAAGTCTGGATTCCCTAATGAGCAACTTCCTTCACCCGCCTATAGAGGAGGGTAGCCGCCACCAGCAATAGCAGTAGAAGGACTTGTAGCAGACCCTGTACCAGCAGGTGCGGCCTACTTTGACAGCACTTTATCACCTCAGGTAGAGTTTGCAGTAATGAAGCTGTCCTGCCCAGTCAGTAGTGTGGCATCTGAGTGGGTGTTCAGTTCGGCGGGGGCCATAGTTACCCCAAGGAGAACCCTCTTGTCCACTTGTAATGTGGAGAGACTGACCTCTCTCCTCTTGTCAAGATGAATCAGGCTTCGATCGGACAGGATGCCTTATGCATCAGATTAGATCAGCCATGACGCCTCCCCCAAACGTTGAGAAATGAGTCTGGGTTTTAACTACCTGCCTCAACCACAATTCTGATGCTGTCACCCGCCTGATGCCACACATCTGCTGCCAATTGCTCAATCTGCCTCCTACCATCTACCAGGGACTGAAATTGTCTGCCACCTCCACACTATATCATTGTGCCACTCTGTGGGCTCCAGCTGATGCTGCTGCTGACGCCACCTTCACACTATATCATTGTGCCACTCTGTGGGCTCCAGCTGATGCTGCTGCTGACGCCACCTTCACACTATATCATTGTGCCACTCTGTGGGCTCCTGCTGCTGCTGATGCCACCTCCACAATTCATTTCAAACTTCGTCATTGTGCCACAATGTGGCCTCCTCTGCTGTGGGCTTTGTGTGCTCCTGCTGCTGCTGACGCCACCTCCACACTCTATCATTGTGCCACTCTGTGGCCTACCATATTGCCGCCACCTCCACATCTCTGACCTCATGCTGCTGCTGCTGGTGCCACCTTTGCAGTTCTTTTATGGCAAAGACCTGATATTTTCAGGAAAACTGTAATGTATTATGCATGTGGCATCTCTAATCTTCAAATGGAAAATTTCAACTTCAAATTAATTTCAAACTTCGTCATTGTGCCACTGTGCAGCCTACTCATGCTGCTGCCAACTGTCTTCTGTCTCACTGGAACACCCTGTGATTTTCATAATGGTGTTATCTTTGATGTTATAGTGGGATCTTGGCCCTCAGCTCAGTCCTTTCGAGCTGGCACAGACGTTATCTTGTCAGGCTGCATTCCCACTTCACTTATTTGGTGAAGTTGGCCTATGTAAGTGCACATGGTATTGAAGAGTGAAGCGATTCTAAGAGCAGCGGCTGTCATGTGCGTGTCATACTAAAACAGAGCATTGTTTGAAGACCAAACCACGCTCCCTATACATGTGTAAGCATGACTCTTTCTACAACACCCTACAGGCTCTCTGCAGCCATGAAATACCTGTTTTTAACATGATTCTTCATGATTCGATTCAGGACGAATCGAATTTTAACAAATTTGCCCATCTCTAGTGACTGGCCTTTCAAATCCTGCAGGATTGGAAGGGATGAGGGTGGACATTGATAAAAATTGACCCCTTTGTAATAATTAGTCCATCCCTACCTTTGAAAGATAAAGAGAAAGAAAGAGCATCAAGTCAAAGGTGTTGCACTCCATGTCTAGTCACACTGTCCCCAAGCACATTGAGGCCAGGAAAGAAAGCATAAAGAAAAGACAGAAGGGTTACAAACTTTAGTAGAGTTAGATGAATACTGAGAGTGCATTACTACAGAAACAGTGGAGTATCATACCAAGCAACATCCCTTTGAGATTTCAGAAGTTAGAGCAGATGTGTCAGTTTCAAAGTACATTAGGACTTAAAACGTACAGGAATGTGTTGAACATATATAAAGGCCTAATTTTTTTTGGAAATGTAACAAACTTCTAATTATTTGATGTTGCCATTTGGATAACCTCTGCTGTTACTCCTGACCTATCACCTATCCCACTTAGTGCTGGAAGGCTGCTACCACACAAGCTGGTACAGCACCTATCGATCCCCTTATCACTGGTGCCCCCTTGACTAAAAGCTTCAAAACCTGAAAATACAGTTGGATTTACCTATTTATCACAGTGACTCTGTGGCTAGCGGTCCCATCAGCCCTAAAAAGACTACCACTTTATCGGTGTGAACAGACACCAACAACACCACTTAACCTCTTGTGAGGTGTGGTACTCCATACACAGTCAGACTTCACAGCTGCTAGCTGTATACTTATCACTTACACATCAGATACTGTACACACGTAATTTGGTCATGAGACATACATAGTATCATAGTATATAAGGCTGGAAGGAGACGCAAGTCCATCAAGTCCAACCTTTAAGAATTAAATAAATGTTTTATCCCCATAACCCGTGATATTTTTTCTCTCCAGAAAGTCATCCAGGCCTCTCTTGAACATGTACATAGAGTCCGCCATAACAACCTCCTGCGGCAGAGAGTTCCACAGTCTCACTGCTCTTACAGTAAAGAACCTTTGTCTATGGTGATGGTAAAATCGCCTCTCCTCTAGGCGTAGAGGATGCCCCCTTGTCCTGGTCACAGGCCGAGGTATAAAAAGATCTTTGGAGAGATCCTTGTACTGTCCGTTCAGGTATTTGTACATTGTAATGAGGTCTCCCCTCAGCCGTCTTTTATCTAAACTGAATAACCAAAATTTTTTAATCTGTCAGTGTATTCTAGTTCCCCCATTCCCCTAATAATCCTGGTTGTTCTCCTCTGCACCCGTTCCAGCTCTACTATATCCTTTTTATACACTGGTGCCCAAAACTGTACACAATATTCCATGTGTGGTCTGACCAGGGATTTGTATAAGGGCAAAACTATTTCTTTATCATGAGAATCTATTCCTCTCTTGATACATCCCATTATTTTATTTGCTTTAGCAGCATCCGCCTGGCTCTGGTCACTAAAATTAAGTTTACCATCCACGAATACCCCCAAGTCCTTTTCAGCTTCAGTTTTACTAAGTAATTGACCGTTTAGAACATAATTATACTTTTTGTTTCCATGGCCAAGTGCATAACTTTACATTTATCTACATTAAACCTCATCAACCATTTCTCTGCCCATCCCTCAAGCTTCCACAAATCCCTCTGTAATGCTAAACGATCGACCTCAGTATTTATTACTTTACACAGCTTAGTATCATCTGCAAATATTGAAACTTGACTGTGTAAACCCACTACAAGGTCATTAATAAAAATATTAAAAAGAAGTGGCCCCAATACTGACCCCTGTGGCACTCCACTGGTAACATCAACCCAATCTGAGAATGTGCCATTAATGACCACCCTCTGTTTTCTATCACTAAGCCAATTACTTACCCAACTACACATTCCTATTCCCAGAAGTCTCATTTTATATACCAACCTTTTATGTGGCACGGTGTCAAATGCCTTTGAAAAGTCCAAATATACACCATCTACAGCGTCCCCCAGATCCAGTCTTGAACTTACCTCCTCGTAGAAACCAATCAGATTAGTCTGACAGGACCGATCTCTCATAAACCCATGCTGACGCTGGGTTATAAGGTTGTGCACAGTGAGATACTCCAGGATAGCATCTCTAATAAACCCCTCAAATATTTTCCCTACCACAGCAGTTAGACTCTCGGGTCTGTAGTTTCCAGGATCACTATTTGATCCTTTTTTGTATATTGGTACCACATTTGCTATGCACCATTCCTGTGGAACATAACCAGTCCTCAGTGAATCTTCAAATATTAAAAATAACGGTTTGTCTATCACCGTACATAATTCATGCAGAACCCGGGGGTGTATGCCATCTGGCCCAGGTGATTTATCTATCTTAGTGGTTGCGAGGCGGCGCCGTACCTCTTCCTGGGTTAAACTGTTGACATTATAAAAAGAATTTACATTATTCCTCATTGTGTCTTCCACCAGGGGATTTTCCTGGGTAAAGACAGTTGAGAAGGCGACATTCAGTAGATTGGCCCTTTCCTCATCTCCTTCCACCATGACCCCCATGTTATTTCTAAGGGGACTCACACTCTCTGTTTTTAGTTTCTTATCATTTATATACTTGAAAAATAATTTGGGATTATTTTTGCTCTCCCTGGCAATATTTCTCTCAGTCTCTATTTTTGCAGCCTTTATCTGCTTTTTACAGGATTTATTTTTCTCTCTATAATCCTGTAATGCCTCATCGCTACCTTCACGTTTTAGCACCTTAAACGCTTTATCTTTCTCGCTTATTGCTTTCCTTACAAGACTAGTTAGCCACATAGGGTTTTTCTTGTTCCTTTTATGCTTTTTCCCATAAAGTATGTGTTTCTCACAGGACTTTTTCAGGATATATGAAAAAAAAGTCCCATTTTTGGGGGGGGCTTTTGTCTTTGAGAACATTATCCCAGTCTATGCCTTTAAGGTCTTCCCTTAGTTGCTGAAAATTTGCCCTCCTGAAGTTTAGAGTGTTGGTTGCCCCTTCACTATCGCTCTTAGTAAAGCGTAATACAAAATCAATGATATTATGATCACTATTCCCCAGGTTCCCCCCAACCTGTAGTTTTGATACCCTATCAGGTCTGTTGGTCAGGATAAGGTCCAGCAGTGCCCCCCTTCTTGTTGGCTCCAGGACTAGTTGCGACAGGTAATTTTCTTTGTTGTTGACAAGAACCTGCTGCCTTTGAAGGACCTGCAGGTTTCTGCCCCCCAGTCGATATCTGGGTAATTGAAGTCTCCCATGATAAGTACTTCACCATGCTTTGAAGCCGCATCCATTTCACTTATCAGCATTTCCTCTGCTGCCTCCATTATATTTGGAGCCTTATAACAAACCCCTAGTAATATTTTATTATTCTTTTTCCCTCCTCTTATCTCGACCCATAGGGACTCCACATTTGCGTTACTGATGTCATCTCGCAGGACGAGCTTGAGGCAAGAATTCACATATAAACAAACCCCTCCACCTTTTTTATTTATACGATCCTTTCTAAAAATACTATAACCATCTATAGTAACAGCCCAGTCATAGCTACTGTCCAGCCATGTCTCGCTGATACCCACTATATCATATTTCCGCTCCAACATCAAGAGTTCCAGTTCCTCCATTTTGTTTGTGAGGCTTCTGGCATTTGTGTACATACACTTTATATGGTTTTCCCTGTCCGTATTCCTTTTGTCCCTATTCCCCAATCTCATTCCAGCCCCCCTTCCTCCCCATGGACTATGACTCTTCCCAGCTCTCTATGTACACTGTCTATTTGCCCTGCACAAGTGTAGTTGCCCTCCCCCCAGGTCTCTAGTTTAAACACTCCTCCAACCTTCTAGCCATTTTTTCCCCTAAAACAGCGGCCCCCTCCCCATTGAGGTGCAGCCCATCCCTACTGTAGAGCCTGTAGCCGACAGAAAAGTCAGTCCAGTTCTCCATGAACCCAAAACCCTCCTTCCTACACCAACTTATGAGCCACTTATTTACCTCCTTGATCTCCCGCTGCCTTTCTGGTGTGGCACGTGGTACAGGCAGTATTTCGGAGAAAATTACCTTTGCCCTGAGCTTATGGCCTAAATCTCTGAAATCATTTTTAAGGACCTTCCACCTACCTCTTACTTTGTCATTAGTGCCAATGTGGACCATGACCGCTGGTTCCTCACCAGCCCCTCCCAGTAATCCGTCAACCCGATCCGCAACATGCCGAACCCGAGCACCCTGCAAACAACACACTGTTCGGTATGCACGGTCTTTGTGACAGATTGCCCTGTGTGTTCCCCTAATAATCGAATCTCCCACTACCAGCACCTGTCTGACCTTGCCTGTGCTCCCATTACCCTTCTTACTGGAGCAGACATTCCCCTGGTTGCTAGCGGCCACGTCTTTCTGCAGCATTGCTACCCCAGAGCTGATATCCCCCTCAACCGCCAGCCTGGCAAACTTTATGGGGGACACCAGATCAGGACTAGACTCCCTACAACTCTTCCCTCTACCCCGCCTTATACATGTTACCCAACTAGCTGCCCCCTCACTCTGCACCTCCATACTTCCCTCCCCACACCCATCTTCCCCAGAGAATTTGTGCTCCAGGAGCAGCAAACTTCGTTCCATATTATCAATTGCCCGCAGCCTTGAAACTTGCTCATTTAGATCCAGAATCTGGGCTTCCAGATGAGCAATAAAGATTACACATAACTCTAATTCATATGCCACATGGCAGATACATTCCACACACATGACCTACAGAGAAGATGCTGGCTCTACACGTCATATATAACAGATTAGAAGCATGCTGTATGGTAAATGTCAGTGACTTGGCTGACAAAAGCTCACTACACACATCCCCCATTACTGTCTCACCTTAGATAGTACCCACAGATATTTCATTCACTCATTCTACACATAATTTACAAACATGTCACTCACAAGCTGCATATTGATACATTTTACTAATGCGAATCCCGTAGTCCATAAATTCTTCACACATCAGATGTCCCCGATCTCCATGCACATTTTACACTATTTTTCTCTGCACAGTTTTTATGTCTGCACCATGTGATAAAGGAAGACATTTAATGCACACTGGGAATTTGAAGTTATCTGCCATTCATCTTCCCCTATAAGTGCCAAAAACACATCTGCTCTCTTATGCTAAGGAAACAAGCTCCCAACACTCCTCTTTAATTCCCCCCTGAAATCCATCCAATATTACAATAAAAACCCTGAAGAACCTCAAGATGTATCTGGAGGGCAGTAAATGAAGAATGGCCTTCGTCACCTGAGTAATCACACATGTCAATACAAGTCAGATATGAATGAAGTTTTCTCTCAAGGTCACATCCAAGTCAACAAACACAAGTCACGATTGATATCAGTTCATCTTGTCCTTGATGGTGCGATAGTTACAGACACAGAAAGAAAATGATAGTCCATTATTAAATCAGAGACATATGGAGGTCTCGTATGGACCTTAGATTTTTTTCTATGGGGAGCAATTTTACAAATTCATACAACACCTCAGAAACAGTGTTAGGCACCAGTCCCATTATATATAATTGTTTGACGGCCGGATTTTCTAATATTGTCATTTTGAAGTATACTATTCCATACTATGTATAACATTAAGGCTGTTAACAGACTCTTCATCAGTTCTATATTGAACACTTATTCTTAATTACATTTCCTGGCACCCGTTAAGTCCTTTCATAGTACGGTGACTTTGTTAAGGTATTTGGAATATATCCATCTTGTGCAGGAAAAGGGTAAAACCATGTAGAACTTTCCCAAAATTGATTAATTTATGGATAAGCACCTGTTCCTGCTGCTATGACAACTGTTCCCGCTGGTTTCATTAATCAGTCCTAAGACGTTATCATCAAGAAACTGGCTAAAGATCCGCACGGAGCGAAAAAGTCAATTCTAACCCAAAGCTTCTTTTCCTTCACTGATTAACATTCCCTCTAACTTTGACTCCCCACATGATAGAACAATGAGCTCATCTATTTCTTCAATTGTCATTAGCCGCTAGAACTGCTCTACCTGTGCGTACTGTCATTTTCCTAACTCCATGGACGCTTTGAGTATCTAGTTATAGTAGCATCAAATGCAAGTGTTCTGTCAGTGAAAATGTGTTTTTGAAAGAATAAACTATTTAACATATTATACATAATAACCTATTATTGAAATCCAGTTTTTATATTCAATCATTTTATTGGAATAAAAGAATTTTAAGTTACAAGTCGGGGATATATAACATTCACATACAAGTTATTGTCATCATACATATTGGATACAATTGCAACTATATGCGTGACTCTCTTTAGCTTTTATCAGATCCATAGTGGAGGTGACCGGCTTTTAAGGTTGCGGGTTTTAGCCTGAACATATGCTGTGGATCAACTGTGCTCTTGTGAAAATCCTGTTTTCCCAATTTATTCTGATGTCAGAAGACAAGGATGTATATGGAAATAATCTGCCAATGACGTTCTAAATCGAGGAGTGTTTTCCATGAAAATTTGTCTTGGCATTGATTTATGGACGGAATGGCACTACTAGTGAACCCGGTTTATGTGACCTCGCTTATGGAGCCACGTGGAGAGACAATATAAAGGTATTCAGACAATCACAGTCATACTATCCACACTGGGGAAGGGGATTAGGGCTAAAACGTATAATGTAACAATAAGGGACTTTGAAGGTAATGAAAAGGGGGGATGAGAAGGGAATATAAGGCTTCTCTATGAATTGTATGGGGAAAATGATAGCCAGATTAGGGGAAAATTGCAGAATTACAAAGGTAGATCTGGTTGCTGTTCTGTATTGAGGAGGTCCCGGAATCTCTGAGATTCACGGAATACTATCCAGGGTTGCCATATCTTTATGAATTGCTCTGATGTGCCTGCAGAGTCGGCCACCATCTCTTCCATACGGTATATGGATAACATTTCTTGTGCCCAGTCAGAGATGGTGGGAGCTACGCTCGAGCGCCATCTACGAGGAATTACTGATCGTGCTGCAATTAGGGCGAATCTCAAGAGGCTACGTTTTTGTTTTCCTATAGCTCCTGGAAGCACAGACAGTAATGCCACCTCAGGAGTTTTAGGGTTTGGATTCTCTGTAAGTTCAGAAGATACCTCAAAGACCTGGTCCCAGAAGGGAGAAATTGCGCTGCACGACCACCAGGTGTAGAGCATGTCACCTTTGTCTGCACTACATCTCCAACACGTGTCCTGTACCTCAGGATAGATAGAACGCAGTGGGGCTAGCACTCTATACCACCTTGCTATCTTAAAATTGCATTCCTGTGCCGTACTGGCTACCGATAGCTTATGGGTAAACAAGAATGCTTTACCCCATTCCTCTGTGGATAACGTGCTCCCTAGGTCCCTGGACCAGCCTGCTACGTAGGGCAGGGGTGTGGTGTCTGATTCCTTCGAGAGAAGATTATATATTTGGGAGATACAGTGTTCCGGAGGAGACTCCAACTGAAATAGGGCCTCAAAGGGAGTGGGTCGGGCATTAAAAGCTGCTTCGGGTCCTGGGCTTCTAAGGAACGTTTCCAGTTGGGTCAGTTCCAACCATGATAATTTAGTGGAGGTGAAATCCAGTTTGTATGTTAATTTTTTCAGTTTTTTGTTTCAATGGACCAAAACTGGATAGAAAACAGCATGTGGGATCAGCTGTCAGCACTATTGCCTTACAGGACTGATGTCACAGATTCATCATATGTGAGAAGTTTAAATGTTTTTGTGGGTTTCTTTGAGATACTGCAGCTTCTTCCCGTATTCCAAATACTGTAAATACAATTTATATAGGGAGCTCTACCGGGTACAGTGAGGGATAACGGTCCTATGTACTCTGGAAGGTTTGACAATATATAAACAACAACACTAAATAAAATAAACAGAACTTTATAAGTCATTGTTAAAAAATGGAGATGCTCAGGGGTTACCCTATGGTTGGAAAGTCTGCTTGTTTTTCTAGGATATGCATGAGGTATTTACATGTGAGGGCCACTTTGCCATTTTGTATTACATTGATTTCAGTAAAATATAAGCTGCTTAACTCCTTAACATTCACTCATGGATATATCCATCAGGGAGCTGTTATTGATGTATGAAAACCCATGAGCCCTCTAAATACAGACATGGGGTATTAGCCCTGTGATCGCATGGGTGCCGCCATTTTGGTCGTGACCTCATTGGGGAGTGGTGATCAGTTGCCATGATAACCTCAGTTCTTCGTATGACCAGAGGCTTTATTCCATCTGCAGATTCGTTACAATGTGCTAGTGGCACATTACAATGAATCCTATTTAAAAACATCATGGACTGCAATCAGACCATTTAGGGTTAAAGTACCCTAGAGTGTCTTAAAAATAGTAAAATATATATATGTATATATAAAATAAAAATTCAAATCATGCCCCTTTCCCTTGATTTGATATAAAAGAAAATAAACAGTAAAAATCACAAACATGTTAGGTATCACCAAGTCCCAAAATGCCCAATCTATCAAAAATATAAAACAGGTTATTTCCGGCAGTGAACCACATAACGGAAAATAGCCCCCAAATGTCCAAACATGACAATACCCCATTTTACATAACATAAAAAATGATCAAAAGATCACACAGTCCTCAAAATGGTAGCAATTAAAACATTATCTTATCTTGCGAAAAATCAAATCTCTACACAGCTCTGTACACTGAAGAATGAAAAAGTTATAAGGGTCAAAAGATGGCAAAAAAAAAAAACATTCCGCACACATTGTTTTAACCCCTCCCTGGCAAGTCACTTTTTCCGTTTACATTTAACTCCCCACCTTCAAAAATCTATAGCTTTTTAAATTTTTCCATTTAAAGAGGTGTAAGAGGGATTGTTTTATGCATAACACATTACACTTCATAGTGATGGTATTTAATATTCCATGCCATGTACTGAGAAGCAAGAAAAAAATTCCAAATGCAGTGAAAATGGTAAAAAAAAATATGCATTTGCGCCATATTCTTGTGGTCTTGGATTTTATGGCTTCCACTTTGCGCCCCAAATGGCATGTGTACTTTATACTTATTCTATATAGGTTTTATAATGTTTTCATACATTTACAAAAATTGAAACTTTCTGTAACCTTCTGGTGCAAATAACTTTTTTGTACTTTGGTATATGGAACTGTGGGTGGTGTAATTTTTGCGACTTTTGATGACTACCATTTTTGCCACAGTTGACAAGTTGTGCAGCTCATACAGGATGCCACATCAATGCGAGAAGTGTCTGACAGAGTAGTGTCCAGAGGCTGGAGTCACTACCAAGACCTAGGCCAGCACAAGAGTAGATGTGGAGAGGGCCGTAAAAAGACAGCAACCCAGCAGAAGGAGCTCCACCTCTGTGCAAAGAGAAACAGGAAGAGAACCGCCAGAGCCCTGTAAAATTACCTACAGCAGGCCACAAATGTGCATGTGCCTGCACAAGTGGTTGTAAACCCACTCCATGAGGATGGTATGAGCACCCGACGTCTACAGATCGGGGATGAGCTCACAGCCCAACACCGTGCAGTATGCAATTGGCAGAGAACACTAGGGTTGGCAAATTCACCACTGCCGTTTTGTGCTCTTCAGCACATTTGTAACACTGAACACATACACTCACCGGACACTTTATTAGGTACACCATGCTAGTAATGGGTTGGACCCCCTTTTGCCTTCAGAACTGACTCAATTCTTCGTGGCATCGATTCAACAAGGTGCTGGAAGCATTCCTCAGAGATTTTGGTCCATATTGACATGATGGCATCACACAGTTGCCGCAGATTTGTCGGCTGCACATCCATGATGTGAATCTCCCGTTCCACCACATCCCAAAGATGCTCTATTGGATTGAGATCTGGTGACTGTGGAGGCCATTTGAGTACAGTGAACTCATTGTAATGTTCAAGAAACCAGTCTGAGATGATTCCAGCTTTATGACATGGTGCATTATCCTGCTGAAAGTAGCCATCAGATGTTGGGTACATTGTGGTCATAAAGGGATGGACATGGTCAGCAACAATACTCAGGTAGGTTGTGGCGTTGCAACAATGCTCAATTGGTACCAAGGGGCCCAAAGAGTGCCAAGAAAATATTCCCCACACCATGACACCACCACCACCAGCCTGAACCGTTGATACAAGGCAGGATGGATCCATTCTTTCATGTTGTTGATGCCAAATTCTGACCCTACCATCCGAATGTCGCAGCAGAAATCGAGACTCATCAGACCAGGCAACGTTTTTCAAATCTTCTACTGTCCAATTTCGATGAGCTTGTGCAAATTGTAAACTCAGTTTCCTGTTCTTAGCTGAAAGGAGTGGCCCCCGGTGTGGTCTTCTGCTGCTGTAGCCCATCTTCCTCAAAGTTTGACGTACTGTGCGTTCAGAGATGCTCTTCTGTCTACCTTGGTTGTAACAGGTGACGAATTGAGTCACTGTTGCCTTTCTATCAACTCGAACCAGTCTGCCCATTCTCCTCTGACCTCTGGCATCAACAAGGCATTTCCGCCCACAGAACTGCCGCTCACTGGATTTTTTTTCTTTTTCGGACCATTCTCTGTAAACCCTAGAGATGGTTGTGCGTGAAAATCCCAGTAGATCAGCAGTTTCTGAAATACTCAGACCAGTCCTTCTGGCACCAACAACCATGCCACGTTCAAAGGCACTCAAATCACCTTTCTTCCCCATACTGATGCTCGGTTTGAACTGCAGGAGATTGTCTTAACCATGTCTACATGCCTAAATGCACTGAGTTGCCGCCATGTGATTGGCTGATTAGAAATTAAGTGTTAATGAGCAGTTGGACAGGTGTACCTAATAAAGTGGCCGGTGAGTGTATATCAGATGTGAAAGAGTCTGGAGATACCATGTAGGGCAATCTGCTGCATGCAACATCTTTCAGCATGACCTTTTTGCAGTGGATCAGTACAATGGTGTGGCATGTGCTCGCGAGAGGTAGCCTGATTGCCAGTAGGTACCAAGATGAGATCCTGGGGGCGATTGGCCCTGGGTTCCCCCTAATGCAGAAAAATGCTAGACCTTTTGTGGCTGGAGTGTGTCAGCAGTTCCTGCAAGATAAATGCACTAAATCTATGGACTGTACGCCTCGTTCCCCAGACCTGAATAATATTGAGCACATCTGGGACATGATGTCTCACTGCAACCACCAACGTCATATTGCACCACAGACTGTCCAGGAGTTTACAGATGCTTTAGTCCAAGTCTGGGAGGAGATCCCTCAGGAGACCATTGCAACCTTGTCAGGAGCATACTGAGGTGTTGCAGGGAGGTCATAAAGGCCTCCGTTTGGTTAATAAGTTTCATTTCCATTCAACTTTGTGCAGAAAAGAAAACTTCAATAAGAATATTTCATTGATTCTGATCTAGGATGTGTCATTTGATTTTCCTTTTATTATATTGAATATATATATATATATATATATATATATATATATATATATATATATATATATATACATATATTCCACTTGCTCACTGATGTGTCAAATTACATGGAATCTCTATGGATAAGCGAGAGACAGAAGTGAGCATGTGCAGAGTCAAGGAAGCTTGGTCTCTAACCATTTGGATCAGAAATGCCAGAAATTTGCATATAGAGGTCACAGAGGGGAAGAATAAGTCACTTTACACACAGAAACTTTTTTTAGTCTTAGAACACATAACATACTATTGATTTATGCAGAGTTTCTTGAAATGCTAGAATTCTTTGAGAATTTTATTCCATAGTGGATAACCTCCACTTTGCAGCCTGTAGATTAAGGAATGGTGTTTCTTGTATTACATTACTTTTAATTAATTTTCAGAATGAATATTAAAGGATTAACCCAATGCAGAGAATTGTATTTATGGAGAAAACAACA
Source organism: Engystomops pustulosus (assembly GCF_040894005.1). NCBI lineage: Eukaryota > Metazoa > Chordata > Amphibia > Anura > Leptodactylidae > Engystomops > Engystomops pustulosus. The sequence continues at coordinate 65,089,584 of NC_092414.1, read as the reverse complement.
TTTAGTAAGACATACATGTCAAGAATCCTGAGAGATCTTCTTTAATAAAGCTTATTAAAATGTTTGAGAAGCCTCTTAGGGTTTACAACTATTAGATAGAATGGTGTAGTGGGTAATGAAAAAGACCTGCTCTACTCCCTTTCCTCATCACCATTGCTTCTTCTCTAATCTTCCATTATTTCATGATCATACAGTATGAGCCAGGTTAGGATACCTTCCAGCTACAATAAGCAATAACAAGTAACTTTGAGCAGTGGTGAGGTTGTGTGTCAGATGTGTTGAAAACAAAAAGGCTTCTCCAGGACTAGATTAATAAAGTACATTTCCTTGAGTTATCCTTAGTCTTTATTACAATTTAACCAAAGAGTTCCCGTGCGTCTGATCTCAGTGTTTTTTATGTATTATTTTAATACAAAAAGCTTTGTGCACAGTAGACTAATACATTTCTTTCCTTCTTACACCACTAAATTCATTGAGGACCAGACAACATGGTGATATATCAGCCTCTATTGTTTGTTGTTAGCTAGTGTAGTCTATAATAAGCAATATTTGATAACTTAACTACAGTATATATAGCTTTCTGACAATAGATTAGTGAATTTCTAAAAAAATTTAATGCAGATCTCAAACATAAGCCGCCCTCTTGGAGCCCTGACTTGGCCTGGGGGAGTTGGTCCTTTGTTACCAGCTATATTTCCCAAGAATTGTCCTCCAGGAGGGACCAGTCTGGGTCCTAGAGGACTCTGGGTCGAGCAAAATTTACATTTTCCGTTGTTTCTTCAGTGATTGACCACGAAGAAGAGACATGGAACAAGTGACCGGTAGGAGGACACAGTGAAAGCATGATAATCATCACCTTTAGGCCAGTTGCACATGACCAATGTGTGAGTTTTACCTGAGTTTGGTTCAAGAGCTTTGCAAAAATGGGGGAGATGTATGAATCTTTCTACCCCAGAAAACTGGAGTCATTTGCAGTGGTAGTGATTTGTGGTGCCCTGCTTCACATCAATTAAAGGTTTGTAGGCAATTTTCTGACTTGTCGCTGAAAGGTGGCATGACCTAGAAAGAAATAGCATGTGCACCAGAACATTCAATAGTGGGGTGCAGCAAACTAGACCAACTAATAGAAGTTGCAAAGTTCAACTTCCTAGTCTTATACTGCACCAGATTAATCATCTAGTATCAGGCATCACGATAAATCTGGCACAGCACAGAACGGTCTAGTTCTATTCTGCACTGGTCTAAAGACCGACACATTAATACATCTTCCGCTATGCATTTTTCTCAGTTTTAATCATCTTTCAGCTGTGTCAGATTTTCTCTGCTCTCAGCTACTTCCTTGAAACTGATTGAAATTGGGATGCATCCTAGTGTTGTCAGTTTTTTTTCAAACACCCGTAGAGGTATATTTATAGGGCCTCTGCACCACGTCAGCGGCATAGAGACCCTGAAATAATTGCAAATGCTAGCTTATTGCTAGTACTTGCGATTATTTGCCCTAATCCGCCACCTTCACGCCAGTGGGGCGTGAAGGGGCATGAAGGGGGGGCACGGCTGGCCAGGCAGAGAGTACCGCCAGCCGGGAGTGGGCCGACACCCCCGCCTGCGCACTCATTGCTGACGGTGACTTTTCACAGCTGCATTTATTTCAACGCCAGACAGTGCCTGGCGTAGAATAAACTCAGTGCAGCATCCTGCCCAATACATCAAGAGGCGGAGGCTGCAAAAATGCAGTGACAGGCCTATAATATGCCGGCGCATGAGCGGCAGTGTATGATAAATAGATTCCCTCATAGACTTCAATGGGCATATTAAATGGCAGTCTTAATATTCCAAACCTTGGGCACTTTGGCGCCCCCACTTTCCTCATAGTGTTTGAAATGGTACTGAGACCTTCTACTGATCACTGGATAATGGGCAGAAACAGTCAGCTGAATGGTATCACTGTTGGGCTCCTAATGTCAAAACATTAAACTTTCATGTAGGCCAAAAATGGAAAATATAGAACAGTGCAGAGGATACAAATATTTTCACCGTTAACTGCACTTTGCTTTGCTTCACCAAAACCCATTGAAGTCAATGGAAAAAAGTTGTTTACAATTATCAACTGATTAGCTGGCAAGTTAAACTGCTTTATATATCTTAATTGTCAGGATTCGGGATGTGTGGATCCACTGGACCACCACGGGAGGTGGTACTAGCCGACACCTGGGATCGGAGTCTAAGTGGCACTTGGTCTTTACCAGAGCCCACCGCAAAGTGGTATGGTCTTGCTGTGGCAGGATACCACCAGGTCGTTCCACAGGTGCGACTAGCCGCAGTGGAAGCCGAGGTCAAGGTACCTTAACGGAAGACAGTCTTGTGGTCGGGTCCAGGCACAGGGTCAGGGCAGGCGGAAGAGATGCAGGGTCAAGTCCAATCCAGGGTCAGCAACGGGAGATCCAGGCAGATGGGAATGGAAACACAGGAACACAGAGGGACACTGGTAACAAAGGAACACGGAGGAACACTGGTAACACAGGAACACAGAGGGACTCTGGTAACACAGGAACACGGAGGGACTCTGGTAACACAGGAACACGGAGGGACTCTGGTAACACAGGAACACGGAGGGACTCTGGTAACACAGGACTCAGGAGTAGGAACACACAGGAACGCTGGAGGCACAGGAATGCAGGATAATCACTGGGGAGCTTTTTCTAAGGCTGTGAGGCACAAAGATCGGGTAGGGGACACAGGAAGGGGCAGGAAATTTTTCTGGGAAGGCGGCAGGCCAGTGTCAATTATTGCGTACTGGTGCTTTAAATCTTTGCGAGCCGGCATGCAAGCTCTAGGAGACGGGGACGCGCGATCCAAACCGCGGGTGCCACAGAGACCGTGGCTGGAGAGCCAGGAGAGGTAAGTTCTCCTGCGGAAAGGGTCCGGGGGCACAAGGAGGTACACGGGTGCACCTGCGATCCAGGATATGGGTCACAGGGGCACCCGTGACATTAATGGAGGGCCTATATACATTTTACTTAAATGAGTAAGTATGAGATAAGATGACCTTGCTGAAGAATTTACTATAGCCATTAAGTCATATGTGCTTGACATTATCCTGCATCATAAAAATTGTATATTTTATTGGTATTTTATTACCTATAAATCATTATAGTTTCCCCTATTATTTCAAATTTTCAGCCTTCATGTCCTCATATAAGTTGGTAGAAAATGCTTGTGTTGCATCCAGCAGACTTGAAAGATTATTCTGGCAATGGAGCACTGGAGAGCACTTTGGTGTCTTCACAACATACAAGAGCAGTTAGGACTTCATTACTTTCATCGATAAACAAGAACTTGGCAGCTTACTATTATCATATTTTTAGATTTAATCAGCAGATCCAATAGCTGCCAAATAATTTTAGTTACAAAAGGATAGGTTTCTTTTGAATCCATGGGAAGAATTCCATTGGTATGCAGAACATTTGGTGGCAAATGTGATGGCATAAAGTATAAAAGTTCCTTCTTGCCTGCCTTTACAGAGAAATATGACTCATTTATTGATTGTTATAAATTGCCATGTTTAGCCAACGGCAACTAGGCTAGATCCATAAGTCTTCGACTACAGTCATGCATAAATCTTTTTGAAGAACCAGAACGATACACAGAAAAACATTTTAAATGTGAAATAGATGAATCATGTTCAGGCGCAAGTCTTCGGGCTTGACAATATTAATTGTATATTGGTTTATTTTCTGTTCAACTACATTAGTTTGGAAGTAATTTGAAAGTGAGTGAAAGGAGCATGTAGTAGTGTATTCCAGGCTAGGAACAAGCTGAATAAGAGAAAAAATATATATATATCCAACTCCAGTAAAAGCCAAGCCACCAATTCTTGCCACAAAAAATGGGAAAAATTATTGACTCAAGCATAAGCCTAGGGTAAAAAAGGCAAGCAACTACTCTATAATATAATGTCCAGCAGTAGTGCCCCCTCATCAATTAAATGTCCAGCAGAAACCCCCTTTATGATTAAATGTCCAACAGAGCCCCCCTTTAAAAGAAATGGCCAGCAGAACACTGCATTGAGGAAATGTCAAGCATAGGCTTCCCAAATCCAGGTTTGAAAAAACTTTATGAATCATTCCCAAGAAGACTCATGGCTGTACTAGCTCAAAGCTGCTTCTACTCAATCGTGTAGTATTACAAAAAAGTGACACCAATGCAAACTGCAAGTTGTTTCACAAGAACAAAGCCTTCACACTGCTTTATGGCTGGAAAGTAGAAAACCATTAAAAATATAAATGTGTCTTTAGTCTAATACTATTGACCTTTAAGAAAATTTCTGAATTGATATTATTATCCCCTTTTTTTTTACAACTTAATTATAAATGTCACATAAAACAGTACACCATTTCTAACTTTTGCATATCCTTGGTAAATTGGGGGCGTGACCAGACAGCCAAAATTGAATATTGTAGGGGCAGCAAACTAATAGACCAACTAATAATAGTTGCAAAGTACAACTCACCAGTCTTATACTGCACCAGGGAAAGCAAGGATAGAATTGGAGATCAAAGAAATCCTACACAGCATCAGACATTTTGATAAATCCAGTACAAGACTGTCCTTCTAACTTTGCCCCTTTTTCACTTCTTTTGAGACACTTAATAAATCTTCCCTATCATAATAATTATGCCCAACAGCAAGGCAACCTCTAACAGACTTACCGTTACTAGCCAAGGCCTGCAAAATCAAGTGAAAAGTAAGTATGATACAAATGGACACCTATGAAAAACCTTGGATGGTTAGGATTACTGGCCTGAAATGGAGGCAGGTTTCAGTACTAAGTATCCTGCTGCAGGTTATTACTTTGTCATTGGTAGATGGACTAATACAAATCATCATGTGATGGATTTTCACAAATATGTATAGTCATTGGAACAAGGATTTTAAATAAAGCTTTATTACAGACACCTCACAGCTGATCATTGCAGCCTGGGACTAAAGTAACAGAGAGCTTCACCAGAGGTCACAGTGGGGAGAGAAGTCCTTTTGTTACTAGGGCTCATCTATAAGCCAGGTGTCCTTAAGTTAAGGACCTACTGTATTTTGGGAAAATGCCCAATATCCTGCCCCCACACTTACACACCTTACAAAAACATGAGATAAAGTGGCCAACCCCTTTTTATCATTCTAAACACTTATTTGTATTTGTGTGGGGTAAGCAGTCATCCATGTACTGATTATTATTATTGTAAACTGTAGGTATTGAGGAAGAAGTGCATTTATTTCTTTTCTGGGCTATAAGGGAAAATTTTGAGGGTATTTTGAAAATTCTTTTTGAAAGATTAATGTATTTTCGATCCTGACATTACCTTTAAATATATATGATGTTTCTTACTGCGCCCACATATTCAAATTTCCATTTTAATGTATGCAATTTAATCTACTTATATTCATACAATGGCTTGCATTTAATTGAACTGGAAGATTGATAATATTTAGCGTTTTCTTAGGTTTACAAAGGAAATTGATGTCCTCACAAACAGCATTTGCCTTAAGAAAAAAATTTGTGTTAAATGGGCAAAGCTAATTAACATGTTTCATCTTGTTCTCTGGTATTAAAATAATAACAAGATAAAGCCTTCCTCTACAATATTCATTTACTAGACCTTCTTTCCATGCAATCGTGCATTCATTTGGTGACATTATCATAAAATGATGCAATTAACTGATAGGTCATTGGGCTTGTGATGTGGAACCTCTGGATGCATAACACATCATGAAATCTATTACACAGGCAAACCTTAGGAAAATCATCGCAAGAAAGGTTTATCTAGTGCATTGAAAATGTCACCAATGAAAAGAAATTCTAAATAGATTAAGAACTTGTTAAGGATAATGTCAGGAAGTGGATAGTGGTGACATTATCTGAAAAAGTATGTATAAGAAAGGTGCCTCACAATGTTTACTAAAATCATTTGTAACAACAATGTTCCCATTAAAATAACATTAGTTAATGTTCCAGAAATCTAAATTGATGGAATAAAACCGAGAGATAGTAAATAGTTAAAGGGCATCTATTACCAGGATGAAGGGCTATATGCAAATGAGCCTGAGGAAAGCCAAAGATAGCCAATAAGGATAGTTTACTTTGAAGATGTGCATCCAATGTTCTTGATTTAGTGGACAAAGTGATGGTGAATTCCAACGTGGTCTGCAATCAGAAGTCTTGCTGATGTAGATTTCACTAGATGCATTTCGGAGTGCCAAGCTTCTTTGTATGTTGATGTATGAATGCTCAAGTGTAGCCTTTAGGTGTTCTTGTGGCATTTTGAGGTGCAATTTTGTGCCATTTTTGTAACTGTGCTCCGGAGAAGTCATAGTGCTGGCTCAGGTTGCAATATTTACGGAAAAAAGTCGCACAGGCATTAGTAAAGAGGCGCAAATGTTGCACCTATGTGCTATGGACATTTTAGTTGCAAAAACTTGTATCTTGATGAATCCTTTCCATTTTGCTTTAAAGAGGACCTGTTACCCTTGAAAACGGAACTAGGAGCTGCCAGTGTTACATTGATAGCATTATCGGAAATCTCTGAAAACGCTAACTAACACTGCCCCAGACCGCCCCGTCCTCTTCATAGGCCAGTGGTGACTGCCCCGCATCATGCCCCTAATCCTGCCCCCAATCCCGCCCCCTCATGAATACTCTGGACTGCTTTGAGAGACGTCCAGAGTTTGTAGTATACAGCGCAGCAGTGTTGGTTAACATTATCGGAGGTTTCTGATAACGCTATCATTGTAACACTGCTGCATTTGTTTTAGCAGGCTGCTGTTTTTAAGGGTGATAAGTCCTCCTTAAAGGCCAGCCATTCCATACTTTAATTGATAGACACTTTGTAATGCTTTATTTTCCCTGTGGGGACACTGTAGGAAAATGAAACACCTACTGTTACATTTTCCCACAGATTACATAAGATTGCTGGCCATTTCAGCCCACTTTACACTTCATGTGTAGTTTATTGTAAAAAAAAAATTGATGGCCAAGTACTTAAAGGAAATCTACCATTTGATTTTATGCATTGTGAACCAAACATACCTTGAGACTGCTGTAGCTACACTGATCCAGAAACATATCTTGTTTAATCCCTGAGATGAGTGCTTTTGCTGAAAAAACAATTATAAAATTCAGGACCTTGGGAAAGCTGGATTGCATGCTGGCTGCCTACATAAACACATTACACAAAGCTTTTTAAACTGTCCAGATAGGACTAATCAACCTGAGCTGACTTATAGACAGCAGCTGGGGGACGGTGATGGATTAATTCTGACAGGGACAACACAGTGATGACGTATTTTCAGCTTATGCTGGGCTATTGAAGATGCCTCAGTTACAGGGGAAAACTTAAAAAAAGTTATGGCCCTTAAACAGGCGCTCACGAAAATTTGCTAAAAATGCACTAAGGTAACCTTTTTATACATGTAGCCTTTATGTTACAAAACTACTTATAAGTTAACAACAAAAAACTATAATTGTTATTCTCTTAAGGTTCTTTTATATAAGAAGAATTATTATTATATTATTATTATATAATATTATCATGTTCTGACTAGTTTAAATACTTATTACTGTCAAATCATAGAACAAAATAAAGCATTAATAATATAATCAATACATGATGATAAGATGATAATTATTAACGGAAAGTCCAACTCTTAGTCCAGTGATAATAAACTCACATAAATCCATGGTCTGTTTCAACACTGGAGAGAAGCCAACTTCCAGCCTAATATGTATACAGCAGGAGATCTCCAGAAGATCATTTAGCTGACATGAACTAACACAAAACTATCAGATTGGAAAAACAAACAGCAACAGTATCATTTCATGGCAACTGTTCCAGCCATTCAGCTCTGAAATTTCCATTCTCTATCTGAAGTGTTTTTTCAGGCATGGGCTCTGTCTTCGGCAAAGCTGAATAAATCAAAACAAAAGCCTAACGTTAATTCACTGGAGAAATGAAAGAATTATCGGCCACTGAAAATTCTCTGTCCAGACATAACGTTCAGCTATCTGGTGAAAGACTTTTACTTTTCTCATTGTACACAGCAAATCTCTTTCATTAGTTGCAGCTGTGAATTCCCAGCACACTTGAAATTGAGCCTCGTCCCCTGAATTGCTGATCAAGTGACCATACCGAGCGTGTCACTTCTCTGATGAAGTGGGGCACTTCAGGAGTTTAAAGTTGCACTTACAGAACTGTTCACTAATGATTTTCAATGTAGTTTTTAATAGATATTTTTAGAGTGTTACCTGAAACAGAGTTTTAGAAATTTTATATAATTCAGTTGTGTGACTCCATAATGGGGTAAGTTGCTGTCCATGACTATCCAGCAGGGCACATCATAAAAAACGGTTCCTTGTTTCCTCCAGGTAACAGGAGAGTATGGAATCCAATATAACACACAGAATGGAGTCACCTAGCTAAGTGAAATGTTATGTCCTACACTGGTCTATAATGCGGTTATAGTAAAAAGAACGCCTAGTTGGGTAGATAAATACTGCAAAAAAGAGGGGCATTGCAACAGGATTTTTTCAGCGTCTGACCGCAGGCTGGATGGACGGTCCAGTCAAATGAATGAAAGGAAGAAAAAAACGGGGACATTTCGGAGACACCCTACAACCACTAGTGAACCGTTTTAGATTACCGTATATACTCGAGTATAAGCCGACCCGAGTATAAGCCGAGATCCCTTATTTCAACACAAAAAAACTGGGAAAACCTATTGACTCAAGTATAAGCCGAGGGTGGGAAATGCATTGGTTACAGCCTCCCAGTATATAGTCTGCAAGCCCCTGTAGCATACAGCCTGCCCAGCCCCTGTAGCATACAGCCTGCCCAGCCCCTGTAGCATACAGCCTGCCCAGCCCCTGTAGTATACAGCCTGCCCAGCCCCTGTAGTAGGAAAAAAAATAACACTGTACTCATCTTTCCAATGTCCCCTGTAGGTCCTCGACTGTCTCAGACAGAAGAGGACCTACGGGTGACGTCAGAAAGGTGAGTTTTGTCTTCATGTTTTAGTTGACTCGAGTATAAGCCGAGTTAGGATTTTTGAGCACAAATTTTGTGCTGAAAAACTAGGCTTATACTCGAGTATATAAGGTATTAAATGTTTTATTGGTAAAAAAGGACAATGCATTTCAATGATGGATTGGCGTCTTCATCAGGTCAAATATACAAGGACTGTACAAGTAGTAAGCAAAGGGGGGAACAAATAGAAAACAAAAGCACAAAAACTTAAAGTAAGCAGCTATTAATAAATTAAATGAATAAATGAATGAGGTGATCGCAAATTACTGTATGGTTAGTAACTGCTTTGTAAATACAGGCGGTCCCCTACTTAAGAACATCCGACTTACAGACGACCCCTAGTTACAAACAGCCTCTGGATATTGGTAATCTACTGTACTTTAGCCCTTGGCTGCAATAAACAGCTATAACAGTAAACAAAGGTGTCTGCAATGAAGATTCATTGTTAATCCTGGTTCTTATGACAACCCAACATTTTTAAAATCCAGTTGTCACAGATGGCAAAAATAATTTGGCTGGGGTTACAATTATACAATATACAGTTCCAACTTACATACAAATTCAACTTAAGAACAAGCCTACAGAACCTATCTTGTACGTAACTCGGGTGCTGCCTGTAGTAAATAACAGAAGATGATGACCAGGAGATTGGTTGAGTGAACTCATGATTGATGAATGGAGTCAAAAGGAACAATAGTGCTTGGAGTAAACGTAAGCAATACATGAGCATAATAATATTAATACATGAGCATAGGATAGGTAAAAAGTTGCAAGGTTGGTAAAAACTGTATATGTGAATGAATCAAAAACTTTATAAATAAACAAATATATAAATAGATAACAGTTGTGTGATGCATTAGGATTAGAGATGAGCGAGTATACTCGTCCGAGCTTGATGCTCGTTCGAGTATTAAGGTACTCGAAATGGCTCGTTGCTCGGACGAGTATTTCTCCTGCTCGAGATCAAGCATTTAATTAAAAAAACACAGTGAAGAACAATGAAGAATAGAATAAAAACAGTGAACACAGGATCATTTAAGTGAAAAACACAGTGAAAAACACAGTGAAGAATAGATTACAGATGTTCGGCACATCTGCTTACTTGTCGGAAGATACGCGCGGAACGGTGCGAACAAAATAGTATGTGAAGAACACATTGAAGAACACGGTGAGCAGCACAGAGACATCGGGGAGCAGCAGAACGGAGACATCGGGGAGCAGCAGAACGGAGACATAGGGGAGCAGCAGAACGGAGACATCGGGGAGCAGCAGAACGGAGACATAGGGGAGCAGCAGAACGGAGACATGGGGCGGCAGAACGGAGACATCGGGGAGCAGCAGAACGGAGACATAGGGGAGCAGCAGAACGGAGACATGGGGCGGCAGAACGGAGACATAGGGGAGCAGCAGAACGAAGACATAGGGGAGCAGCAGAACGGAGACATGGGGCGGCAGAACGGAGACATAGGGGAGCAGCAGAACAGAGACATCGGGGAGCAGCAGAATGGAGACATAGGGGAGCAGCAGAACGGAGACATAGGGGAGCAGCAGAACAGAGACATGGGGCGGCAGAACGGAGACATCGGGGAGCAGCAGAACAGAGACATAGGGGAGCAACAGAACAGAGACATCGGGGAGCAGCAGAACGGAGACATAGGGGTGCCGAACGGAGATCGGGGAGACTTCAGTGAAAGAAGAGCAGCGGATCCCGGGACATCAAATCTCCCGACAAGTAAGCAGATGTGCCGAACATCTGCAATCTATTCTTCACTGTGTTTTTCACTTAAATGATCCTGTGTTCACTGTTTTTATTCTATTCTTCACTGTTCTTCACATCTGTTAACTTGTCGGGAGATAATATACGCGCGGAACAGTGAAGAATAGATTGCAGATGTTTGTATACATCTGATAACTTATCAGAAGACATTCTTTTTCAATTAAATAACACATTTTATTCCCGAACCATGGTCCCTTTGAAAAATGCTCGAGTCTCCCATTGACTTCAATGGGGCTCGTTATTCGAGACGAGCACTCGAGCATCTGGAAAAGTTCGTCTCGAATAACGAGCACTCGAGCATTTTAGTGCTCGCTCATCTCTAATTAGGATCGATTGTACATGTAGATTGAATTGCATATAATGGATAAAATAATATAACATGATATTGTGCAAATGAAATTTAAGGTAAATTCATTAGTAAAGTTGCATAAATACATAGGTACAATGATTAATTTAATTGCACAAGCAGTGTTAGTAAAATCATAGAACCCGATGAGTATGATTCTACATCAGATAATAAATATAAATAAATAAGTACAGGTGAATGTATAAGAATACACCAATGTACACTTTGTAGATTATGTATATGTGGGGATAAGTAGACAGTTGTATACTAATGGGGTGTAAACTAATACTTGGTGTGGGAAGGCAGTCAATGTAGGCTCACCTGTAACGGCTAGCACACCAGGAGAAAAGAACATGGTTGGGGAATGGTTGGGTATTAGGGTAAACATAGTAAGGGAATGGTTGGGTAGTTTGATTAAGAAAGGATGGGATTTCTCTGTTTTTTTCTTCCGTTTCCACTGGTCTACGGTGTTTTTAATCTACAATTACTCAGCAGCTGAAAACATTTTATTTATATTTTGTTCTCCCCCATTTATATGTAACATGTTTCATTGGAAAGTCATTATAATAATAAAGCACAGTTCCTGCATCATCCCTAATTGTGGTAACATATAAAAAGCCCTTTAGTGTACAAGCTGTGGTATGCTAACATGTGACCCACCTGCTTCAGACATCTAAGAGGATGCGGTCACGTTTGGCACTTGCATTACATTTACAAACGCAAAGCAAGTACCCAGAGACAGGCCTCTACCAGATCATATATACGTTTACATGGCAATGCATGGGATCGGTAACCATTTGTGATACAGTAGTATAGCAGTATGTGTTAGGAGCAATCAAATCCCCATGCTTCAAATTTCCCATGGGGTCTAATAATACAGATAAAAAAATAAGATAAGAATTTGAAAAAAAAGTAATTCCAAAATTCCCAATCTATCAAAATGCAAAAAAGATTACCATATTTTTTGGACAATAAGAAGAACTTTTTCTTTTGTTTGTCCCTCTGTGTTTGGCTATGTTTTCTGAGCACCTACTCAGGGATTCACTAAGATCGTGCACCCAATATCCTGCATTGTTTTCCCGCTCAGGTCCGCCGGAGTTCACCATCTTCTTCCTGGTGTATGTAAGTGCATTGGATACGGCACAATTTGAATGTTAAATCCCGCGCTCAGTCCGAATCAGTCGGATCGTCCGAAGGCCCACTCCCTGATTTCTGTTGCATGAATGCAGCTGCGCCAAAATTTGATCGGTGCCACACAAACCCCTGCAAAATCCTTGTCACAGCGGCACAAATCCCAAAAATGTCGGGAAGTCTGACGGAAATGCGATCTACTGTCTCCTAGTTGTGGTCTGTGGCTAGCGCAGTCTGGCCGATCAGTCTGGGACCTGAAGTGTGGGCTTGCACCCCTTGCTCTGTCGAGACAGTATTACAATAATATTGGTCACCATAAAACAAAGAAAAACTAAATTGGGATAAAGGTCAGTGGAATATTATATTACTCAGGGTATAATAAAGGCAAAAGTCCCCCATGGTGAAAGTGCAGATTGATATTTTGGTGTTTCAAAGAGGTGTTCTTTTAAAGGGCAGCACCTCGTTCTTTCCATTTTGCAATGTAGTCTTACAATACTGGGGGGGGATATTATCAATATCAAGCAGTATTAGACTTGTATTAGACAGTATTTTTCATAATCCTGCATAATTTTTAATTTACATATTTTTACTACAAATCACTGTTAGAGGCCATGTCCCTCTGTCATAAAGGTGACCAAAAATGGTCTAAAAACCTCATAAATGTGGCGCAGGACAATTCAGACAGGAGATTTTCTGGAAATCAAACCAGAATTCTGTAACCAACAGTTTAATAAATCTCCCCCATTGTGTTCTATTTGTAGTGGAGCTTGATGTTGGATGAAGACATTGATGACATTTTTGACAAATATATGCGGTATCAAATCAAACAGATGGGGGAGCTAAGGATATGGGCACCAAATCCAAATGCCACTGTAAAATCCTATGCCCCAAAATGTCAATATTATACGGTATTGAAATACCGTATATACTCGTGTATAAGCCGAGATTTTCAGCACAAAAAATGTGCTGAAAAACCTCACCTCAGTGAGAGTCAAAAAAAAAAAATAATAATACTCACCCTCCGGTGTCCGGATCCTCGGCGGCAGCTCCCGATTCTCGGCAGCGGCTCCGCTCCTCTCTTCTTTCTTCACTGGCGGCTCCCGGTCTCTTTGCTTACTTCGCTAGCCGGCAGTCGCGTCCCTGCGATCTGCCGACGGGCGAACACTAAGATGCGACACTGCTGCATCATAGTGTGCGCCCGTAAGCAAAGAGACCGGGAGCCGCCAGTGAAGAAAGAAGAGAGGAGCTGCCACCGAGGTTCGGAAGCCGCCGCCAGGACCGGGAGCCACCGCCAAGGACCGGGAGCCGTGCCGAGCATCAAAGGTGAGTATCGTCGGAGGGTGAGTATTAAGTTTGTTTTTTTATTCACTTGGCATACTGGGGGCAGGCTGTATACTACTATTGGGGCAGGCTGTATACTACTATTGGGGCAGGCTGTATACTACTTGGGGGCAGGCTGTATACTACTTGGGGGCAGGCTGGCTGTATACTACAGGGGGCAGGCTGGCTTTATACTACAGGGGGCAGGCTGGCTGTATACTACAGGGGGCAGGCTGGCTGTATACTACACCCTCGGCTTATACTCGAGTCAATAGGTTTTTCCAGTTTTTGGTGGTAAAATTAGGGGTCTCGGCTTATACTCGGGTCGGCTTATACTCAAGTATATACGGTATATGCGGTAGAGGCAGACAAGTTGTCCTGAAAGGTCACCTATGCATAGAAAATAAAATGTATTCTTTTAAGAGTTACAGGTAGGATCTGTTATCTTGAAGGATGGCCATAACGTACATCCAGTGGCTTTAAATATGTCTTAGTATAGAACCGTACAAAGCAAAAACTTTGGTTCACAAGTCATAATACCAAAGCAGTAACGCTGCCTCACTACAGTATGTACACAGCTGGATCATGTGAAATACAATAATATTCACTGCAATGTCTCTAGCTGCTAGTGACAATTAAACTTATCACTTGAGTCCATATTTGGTAACCTTGCTCCCGTGTCTGAAGGGCGACGCTCTCTTCCATATAGACAGTGATATAATCATGTATTTTCTGATACATCCCTCGAGCTCTTATGAAAAAAAATAACCATTACAATTAGAGAAATACGAGCAGATACATAATCATTATGTTGGTCGAGTATAAACTGAGTGACTTTTTCACAAATCCAATATGCAATTAATGTGAAGTGATCCATAAAACCGATTAAAGGAGACATAAAGCTGGCAATAAAATACATACAAAACAGATTTGTTTTGGGCCCGATGTTGATTCCAGCTTCTCCCGTCTTTATGTGAAATAATTCTTATTTGAACAATCATTTTTCAAATGCATTTTTAACTCTTAGAATGCTGTGGGATTCCTATCAGTCCATTTCATTGTCGTGCCTCTACCTCTTAGCATTTGATTAATGTGATGTTTCTCACGGAAAGCAATCAAGCATGTGGCTTGAAATATTTTTGCCAGCTCTGCACAATTGTTGGGCTGAAGGGTCTGTAGATTTTTCTCCAGCTCAGTTACTCTAAAATTGCTTCCTTATTCAGCAGACGCTAATATTTTTTTCATAATGCCTGCCATTTTTTATCTTTACTAATGTTTTCTGTACTTACAAAACTGCAAAGAATTGTATTTTAAGAATGTATAATTCTGAGTTTAGATGGGAGAATGTATTTCAGTATTTGTAAGGCTGTAAATGACTTATAGAGTAAAAGAATGGCTAAGAGCTCTGGGGCATTTTGACCATCCACTGCCGACAACATGCACTTACCACTTGTAGCTGGGTGCAGTGGATTTCAGGCCATGGGGATGATAGTGTAGACTTCCTTTAAGAGACAGTCCCTGAACAATAAGGTTACTGGTGTAATAGTATTTCTGCAAAGGTGAACATATCAGGCCCCATGCACACACCCGTATTGGGGGCCATGATCTGGCCAGATTACAGCCGTCATAGAGGTTTATGACACTCGGTCATGATGCTGTAAACACACAGGGGCACATTTACTTACCCGGTCCTATTGCGATCCCCGCTGTGCGTTGTCCGACGTTCATGGACTCCGACGCAATTTACTAAGATTGTACGCCCGATTTCCTGCATGTATCGCTCCCCACTCAGGTCTGCCGGAGTTCACCATCTTCTTCCAGGTGCATGTAAGTATATGTCTTGCAACACATAAAAACTGTGTTTTTCTCTAATTTTACCCCAAAAGGAATCGTTTCCCCTTCTTAGTACATGGCATAGAATATTAAATACCAGCACTGGGTAGGGCAAATTGCTATGCAGAAAAACTCCATTTATGGAAAAATAAACACATTGTGGATTTTTAAAGTAGTTGTGCAAAAAATGGGGAAACAAAACATAAAAAAGCCCATTGGTGGGAAGGGGTTTAACCCCTTACCGACGTGCGCTGTAATAGTACAGTGTGCGTCGGGTCCCGGTGCATTGAGAGGGCTCACGGGCTTCCTACAATAGATAATGGCACAGCTTATTACGGTAACATCTCATATGTGCACAGAACATGCTGAGAATACCACCCAAAAAAATCAACATACAGGCAGTTGAAGGGTGTTTGGTAAAAGCCCCGGATTTGTCTGTAGTAACCTAAGGGTTAAGCAGGCATATGGTAAGCAGGAATAGTTTTACTGTTCATGTTGGTTTATCCAGCAAAGACCGTTTCTAAAGTCTGTACTGTGTCTGATTACTATGGTGTATAGGTAGGCTGGTAGTGGGACGCCTACTCCATCTGGGCTTTAATCCTGGCTTATGTATAGCCCACATTTGGGGGCACATGACTCATTAGGCACTGCCAAAAACTGCATGAAATAATCAGTAGATGAGGCACTAGCTGGAGAGCTGAATAAATTTAACTGAGTGCCTCCATATACCCTGCTGGCCGAGAGTGAGTGCCTGGCAGCTAGGTGTTCGTATAGAGAGGGATCTGAACGTGTAATTAGAGATGGGCAAATCGATTCTAACGATTCTAAATTTGTTTAGAATTTCAGGAAAACTTCTATTCGTCACAAATCCGAAGTTTATGGTGATTCGTGGGAATGAATTTTGATTTTTTTCCTCCTTTATTAGAAAAATGGCCATGAGCACAACGTGTTACAAGGGACAGAGAACTCTGGGAAGAAGAAAGTAACATGGCGGTACTGTCCCTCACTGTATGGGTGTAGTGTTCCTCACTGTATGGAGGTAGTGTCCCTCACTGTATGGGGGTAGTGTTCCTCACTATATGGGGTAGTGTTCCTCACTGTATGGGGGTAGTGTTCCTCACTGTATGGTGGTAGTGTTCCTCACTGTGTAGTGGTAGTGTTCCTCACTGTGTGGCAGTAGTGTCCCTCACTGTGTGGCGGTAGTATCCCTCGCTGTGTTTGGGGTTAGTGTCACTTACTGTATGGAGGTAGTGTCCCTCACTGTATGTCCGTAGTGTTCCTCACTGTATGCTGGTAGTGTCCCTCACTGTATGGGGGTAGTGTTCCTCACTGTATGAGGGTAGTGTTCCTCACTGTATGGCGGTAGTGTCCCTCACTGTATGGAGGTAGTGTCCCTCATTGTATGGCGGTAGTGTTCCTCACTGTATGGCTGTATTCTTCAATTTATGGAGATAGTATTCCTCACTGTATGGCGGTAGTGTCCCTTACTGTATGGCTGTATTCCTCACTGTATGGCGGTAGTGTCCCTCACTGTGTGGCAGTAGTGTCCCTCACTGTGTGGTGGTAGTGTTCCTCACTGTGTGGCAGAAGTGTCCCTCACTGTGTGGTGGTAGTGTTCCTCACTGTGTGGCAGTAGTGTCCCTCACTGTGTGGCGGTAGTATCCCTCGCTGTGTTTGGGGTTAGTGTCACTTACTGTATGGAGGTAGTGTCCCTCACTGTATGGCGGTAGTGTTCCTCACTGTATGGCGGTAGTGTCCCTCACTGTATGGGGGTAGTGTTCCTCACTGTATGAGGGTAGTGTTTCTCACTGTATGGCGGTAGTGTCCCTCATTGTATGGCGGTAGTGTTCCTCACTGTATGGCGGTAGTGTTCCTCACTGTATGGCTGTATTCTTCAATTTATGGAGGTAGTATTCCTCACTGTATGGCGGCAGTGTCCCTCACTGTATGGCTGTAGTGTCCCTCACTGTGGTAGTGTTCCTCACTGTGTGGCAGTAGTGTCCCTCGCTGTGTTTGGGGTTAGTGTTAGTTACTGTATGGAGGTAGTGTCCCTCACTGTATGACGGTAGTGGCCGTCGCTGTATGGCCGTAGTGTTCCTCACTGTATGGCGGCAGCGTTCTTTACTGTAGGGTGGTAGTGTCCCTCACTGTGTGGCGGTAGTGTTCCTCACTGTGTGGCGGTAGTGTCCCTGACTGTATGGAGGTAGTGTTCCTCACTGTATATCGGTAGTGTTCCTCCCTGTATGGTGGGAGTGTTCCTCACTGTATGGCAGTAGGGATATCAAATTTGTATAGGTTTTATAATGTTTTCATACAATAATCTCAAAATCACCTGAATATGTTAAAGCATTCCAAATTTATGACACAGGGCCGTGTCAGGAAGGTGCAAAATGGTCAAATCGTTACGGGGTTAAAGATAAAAAAGATATTCAGGTTCTATATATCAGCTCATGCTCCTACAGGCTCTAAAACATGCATGCTGCAGATTATACAGAATTTTCAGGATGTTAGGTTCCCATTTACTGGTTAGGTTCACAGTCCACTGCAATTAAAATCTAAGGCGCTCATTAACATAATGCTTTATATGTTTCTAGCTGTTATATTTACATAAAACACAAAAGCATTAGAGATGAGCGAACACTAAAATGCTCGGGTACTCGTTATTCGAGACGAACTTTTCCCGATTTTTCAAGGGGACCAAGGCTCTGCACAGGGAAGCTTGGCCAAACACCTGGGAACCTCAGAAAAGGATGGAAACACCACGGAAATGGACAGGAAACAGCAGGGGCAGCATGCATGGATGCCTCTGAGGCTGCTTAAACGCACCATTATGCCAAAATTATGGGCAACAGCATGGCCATGACAGAGTGACAGAATGAAGCTAGATAGTATCTAAAACATGCAATAATTGACCCTGACACTATAGGGGACGGCATGCAGAGGCAGCGGCAGCAGGCTAGAGAGTGTCATGGCGACATACCCTAAATGGACTCAGGCTTCAAACCAATGGGTGGCAGAGAGGAACCAAAGGAGGTGAGCAAGAAGTGCTCAAATAATATCGGTACATGATAAAAGTTTGCCAGTATATTTTGTGGATTACACAGCAGGGTGGCGACAAAGTTAACATGGAAGCCATGAAAACAACCCAAAATTCTGCCTGACACAGCTCGTTTGATAAGGGGACCATGTATGGAGGCAGTGAACTAGTAGTAGATTAAAGGTGCTGCAGTTAAAACTATGTTAGTTGGATCTTGGCATGGAGCTGGCGCTCCGCTGCCAGACGAGCTTTCGCCAATCCAAGCCCCTGTCTCTAGGCTACTCCCCAAACAGCACTTTTGTATAAGATCAAGTGTAGTAGCGTTCTTATAAGTTTAGGATATGCCGGGTGAGGGGAATGTAAACAGATGCGCAAGAAGCGCATGATGCGCATGGAGCTGGCGCTCCGCTGCCAGGCGAGCTTTCGCAAATCCAAGCCCCTGTCTCTAGGCTACTCCCCAAACAGCACTTTTGTATAAGATCAAGTGTAGTAGCGTTCTTATAAGTTTAGGATATGGCGGGTGAGGGGAATGTAAACAGATGCGCAAGAAGCGCTGAAATAATATCCCTAAATGGTAAAAGTTTGCAAGTATATTTTGTGGATTACACAGCAGGGTGGCGACAAAGTTAACAACTTTGATGTGGAATGCCCTGTAATAGCTCTTGGGCGGTGTGCCTTTTATCGCCTAGGCTCAGCAGTTTCAGCACCGCCTGCTGTCGCTTAGCGACGGCACTGCTGCTGTGCCTAGAGCTACCGACTGATGGCGCCATGCCCACGGATGGTAATTCGGAGGAGGAGGAGGTGGAGGAGGGGTGGGAGGAGGTATAGTAGGCCTTTGAGACCTGGACCGAGGTAGGCCCCGCAATTCTCTGCGTCGGCAGTATATGACCAGCCCCAGGGTCAGACTCGGTCCCAGCCTGCACCAAGTTAAGTGTAGTAGCGTTCTTATAAGTTTGGGATATGGCGGGTTAGGGGAATGTAAACAGATGCGCAAGAAGCGCATGATGCGCATGGAGCTGGCGTTCCGCTGCCAGGCGAGCTTTCGCCAATCCAAGCCCCTGTCTCTAGGCTACTCCCCAAACAGCACTTCTAAGAACCTTTTGTATAAGATCAAGTGTAGTAGCGTTCTTATAAGTTTAGGATATGCCGGGTGAGGGGAATGTAAACAGATGCGCAAGAAGCGCTGAAATAATATCCCTAAATGGTAAAAGTTTGCCAGTATATTTTGTGGATAACACAGCAGGGTGGCGACAAAGTTAACAACTTTGATGTGGAATCCATGAAAACAACCCAAATTTCTGCCTGACACACCTCGTTTGATAAAGGGACGATGTATGGAGGCAGCTATATGGACGACTTTTGGAGGTAGCAATGGAGACAACGTGTGGAGGCTGCTATGGAGACAATTTAATTTGGATAGTGCCTGTATGTGGCAGTCCCAAACATTTTTCAAACCAGAGGAGCAGGTAGGTGGCCCTCCAGTAAAATGGAATAGATTGAGTGCCTGTATGTGGCAGTCCCAAAAATTGTTCAAACCAGAGGAGCAGGTAGGTGGCCCTCCAGTAAAATGGAATAGATTGAGTGCCTGTATGTGGCAGTCCCAAAAATTCTTCAAACCAGAGGAGCAGGTAGGTGGCCCTCCAGTAAAATGGAATAGATTGAGTGCCTGTATGTGGCAGTCCCAAAAATTCTTCAAACCAGAGGAGCAGATAGGTGGCCCTCCAGTAAAATGGAATAGATTGAGTGCCTGTATGTGGCAGTCCCAAAAATTGTTCAAACCAGAGGACCGGGTAGGTGGCCCTCCAGAAAAATGGAATAGATTGAGTGCCTGTATGTGGCACTCACAAAAATTGTTTCAAACAGAGGACCGGGTAGGTGGCCCTCCAGAAAAATTAAATGCATGAAGTATAGCAAGAGCCAGTGGGCCCTGTCAAAAAATAGCCATTTTCCTCTGCTTTACTGTACAAAGAGGAGGAGAAGGAGGAAAATGAGGAGGAGGAGGAGGAGTGGATCAATTATTCAGGTTGAGCTTCCTTCACCTGGTGGAGATTGGAAATTCTGAGAAATCCAGCCTTTATTCATTTTAATAAGCGTCAGCCTGTCAGCGCTGTCAGTCGACAGGCGTGTACGCTTATCGGTGATGATGCCACCAGCTGCACTGAAAACCCGCTCGGACAAGACGCTAGCGGCAGGGCAGGCAAGAACCTCCAAGGCGTACAGCGCCAGTTCGTGCCACATGTCCAGCTTTGAAACCCAGTAGTTGTAGGGAGCTGTGTGATCATTTAGGACGATGGTATGGTCAGCTACGTACTCCCTCACCATCTTTCTGTAAAGATCAGCCCTACTCTGCCGAGACTGGGGACAGGTGACAGTGTCTTGCTGGGGTGACATAAAGCTGGCAAAAGCCTTGTAAAGCGTACCCTTGCCAGTGCTGGACAAGCTGCCTGCTCGCCTACTCTCCCTCGCTACTTGTCCCGCAGAACTACGCACTCTGCCGCTAGCGCTGTCAGAAGGGAAATACTGTTTCAGCTTGTGCACCAGGGCCTGCTGGTATTCATGCATTCTCACACTCCTTTCCTCTGCAGGGATGAGAGTGGCAAGATTTTGCTTGTACCGTGGGTCCAGGAGAGTGAACACCCAGTAATCGGTGCTGGAATAAATTCTTTGAACGCGAGGGTCACGGGATAGGCAGCCTAGCATGAAATCTGCCATATGCGCCAGAGTACCAACGCGTAAGAATTCACTCCCCTCACTGGCCTGACTGTCCATTTCCTCCTCCTCCAACTCCTCCAACTCCTCTTCTTCTGCCCATACACGCTGAACAGTGAAGGACTCAACAATGGTCCCCTCTTGTGTCTCGCCAACATTCTCCTCCTCTTCCTCCTCATCCTCCTCCACCTCCACCTCCTCCGATATGCGCTGAGAAACAGACCTCAGGGTGCTTTGGCTATCAACAAGGGAATATTCTTCCCCCGTCTCTTGTGACGAGCGCAAAGCTTCCGACTTCATGCTGACCAGAGAGTTTTTCAACAGGCCAAGCAGCGGGATGGTGAGGCTGATGATGGCGGCATCGCCACTGACCATCTGTGTTGACTCCTCAAAGTTACTCAGCACCTGATAGATATCAGACATCCACGTCCACTCCTCATTGTAGACTTGAGGAAGCTGACTGACCTGACTACCAGTTCTGGTGGAAGTTGACATCTGGCAGTCTACAATCGCTCTGCGCTGCTGGTAAACTCTGGATAACATGGTCAGTGTTGAATTCCACCTCGTGGGCACGTCGCACAACAGTCGGTGAGCGGGCAGTTGGAGGCGGCGCTGCGCTGCCCTGAGAGTGGCAGCATCTGGGCTGGACTTCCTGAAATCTGCACAGATGCGGCGCACCTTCGTGAGCAAATCAGACAGATTGGGGTATGTCTTGAGGAAACGCTGCACTATCAGATTTAACACATGGGCCAGGCATGGCACATGTGTCAGTCTGCCGAGTTGCAGAGCCGCCACCAGGTTACGGCCGTTGTCACACACAACCATTCCCGGCTTGAGGTTCAGCGGTGCCAGCCACAGATCAGTCTGCGCCGTGATGCCCTGTAATAGCTCTTGGGCGGTGTGCCTTTTGTCGCCTAGGCTCAGCAGTTTGAGCACCGCCTGCTGTCGCTTAGCGACGGCACTGCTGCTGTGCCTAGAGCTACCGACTGATGGCGCCGTGCCCACGGATGGTAGTTCGGAGGAGGAGGTGGAGGAGGGGTGGGAGGAGGAGGAGGCATAGTAGGCCTGAAACACCTGGACCGAGGTAGGCCCCGCAATCCTCGGCGTCGGCAGTATATGAGCAGCCCCAGGGTCAGTCTCGGTCCCAGCCTCCACCAAGTTAACCCAATGTGCCGTCAGCGATATATAGTGGCCCTGCCCGGCAGCACTCGTCCACGTGTCCGTGGTCAGGTGGACCTTGTCAGAAACGGCGTTGGTCAGGGCACGGATGATGTTGTCTGACACGTGCTGGTGCAGGGCTGGGACGGCACATCGGGAAAAGTAGTGGCGGCTGGGGACCGAATACCGAGGGGCGGCCGCCGCCATGAGGTTGCGAAAGGCCTCGGTCTCTACTAGCCTATAGGGCAGCATCTCCAGGCTAAGCAATCTGGAGATGTGCACATTAAGGGCTTGGGCGTGCGGGTGGGTTGCACTATATTTGCGTTTCCGCTCCAGCGTCTGGGGTATGGAGAGCTGAACGCTGGTGGATGCTGTGGAGGATCGTGGAGGCGACGATGGGGTTTTTGGGCCAGGGTCCTGGGCAGGGGGCTGACTAGCAGCTGACACAGGGGAAGGAGCAGTGGTGTGCACGGCCGGAGGTGAACGGGCTTGTTGCCACTGAGTGGGGTGCTTAGCATTCATATGCCTGCGCATACTGGTGGTAGTTAAGCTAGTAGTGGTGGAACCCCTGCTGAGCCTGGTTTGGCAAATGTTGCACACCACAGTCCGTCGGTCATCCGGTGTTTCCTTAAAGAACCTCCACACTTCTGAAGATCTAGCCCTCGCCGCAAGAGCCCTCACCACGGGAGCTTCACTAGTTGACAGTGGCGCTGATGCACCAGCTCTGGCCCTGCCTCTCCGTCTGGCCCCACCACTGCCTCTTCCAACCTGTTCAGGTCGAGGACTCTCCTCCGTCTCAGAAGCACTGTGTTCACCCGGCCTCTCAACCCAGCTTGGGTCTGTCACCTCATCATCCTCCGATCCCTCAGTCTGCTCCCCCCTCGGACTTCCTGCCCTGACAACAACTTCCCCACTGTCTGACAACCGTGTCTCCTCATCGTCGGACACCTCTTTACACACTTCCACTACGTCAAGAAGGTCATCATCACCCACAGACTGTGACTGGTGGAAAACCTGGGCATCGGAAAATTGCTCAGCAGCAACCGGACAAGTGGTTTGTGACTGTGGGAAGGGTCCAGAAAACAGTTCCTCAGAGTATGCCGGTTCAAATGGCAAATTTTCCTGGGAGGGGGCAGACTGGGGGGGAGGAGGCTGAGGTGCAGGAGCTGGAGGAGTGGGGATTTCGGTGACATGGGTGGACTGCGTGGAAGACTGACTGGTGGTGGACAAATTGCTCGAAGCATTGTCAGCAATCCACGACATCACCTGTTCGCACTGTTCTGGCCTCAACAGTGCTCTACCACGAGTCCCAGTAACTTCAGACATGAACCTAGGGAGTGTAGCTCTGCGGCGTTCCCCTGCTCCCTCATCAGCAGGTGGTGTCTCACCCCGCCCAGGACCACGGCCTCTGACCCCTGCAGTAGTTGGACGCCCACGTCCCCGCCCTCGTCCTCTACCCCTAGCCCTGGGGTTAAACATTTTTAAAATGAGAGTTATAACTTTTTTTTTTTTTTTACTTTTTTTTGTTTTTTTTTGTGTTTTTTTGTGTTTTTTGTTTTTTTTTGTGTTTTTTGTTTTTTTTTGAGTTTTTAGAACCAAACAATCCTATCCTATTGCTATGGCTATTTTCTAGCCAAGTATCAAAGGAAGCACACTACTATGCCAGATGAGATGACACTGAGTTAGTGCCTAATAGAAATCCAACCCCTACTGAATTTTCCCACTTCAGCCTTTGCTATGGATATGTGCGCCACTAAGCGCAGAACACAGCGGTCGCAAGTCTCACTACAAATTGCTCAGAATTGGCAAGTACATGCACTGCAGAAACTAAAGCCACCAGCAGATCAACCAGAAATCAAATATATAGAACGCTACTGTAGGCTTCAAGAAGCTGTTTGTATTCTCCTATGGCTATTTTCTAGCCAAGTATCAAAGGAAGCACACTACTATGCCAGATGAGATGACACTGAGTTAGTGCCTAATAGAAATCCAACCCCTACTGAATTTTCCCACTTCAGCCTTTGCTATGGATATGTGCGCCACTAAGCGCAGAACACAGCGGTCGCAAGTCTCACTACAAATTGCTCAGAATTGGCAAGTACATGCACTGCAGAAACTAAAGCCACCAGCAGATCAACCAGAAATCAAATATATAGAACGCTACTGTAGGCTTCAAGAAGCTGTTTGTATTCTCCTATGGCTATTTTCTAGCCAAGTATCAAAGGAAGCACACTACTATGCCAGATGAGATGACACTGAGTTAGTGCCTAATAGAAATCCAACCCCTACTGAATTTTCCCACTTCAGCCTTTGCTATGGATATGTGCGCCACTAAGCGCAGAACACAGCGGTCGCAAGTCTCACTACAAATTGCTCAGAATTGGCAAGTACATGCACTGCAGAAACTAAAGCCACCAGCAGATCAACCAGAAATCAAATATATAGAACGCTACTGTAGGCTTCAAGAAGCTGTTTGTATTCTCCTATGGCTATTTTCTAGCCAAGTATCAAAGGAAGCACACTACTATGCCAGATGAGATGACACTGAGTTATTGCCTAATAGAAATCCAACCCCTACTGAATTTTCCCACTTCGGTCTTTGCTATGGATATGTGTGCCACTAAGAGCTAAACACAACGGTAGCAAGTCCCCCTGCTAATTCCTCACAAAATGGTAAAAGATGCAAATTAAAATAAAAAAAGTAGAACGTTATTGTAGCCCTAAGAAGGGCTGTTGGGTTCTTTGAGAATCACTCCTGCCTAACAGTAAGCTAATAGAACACCCTAACGCTTTCCCTGACCAGCAGCAGCTCTCTCCCTAGCGGCATCCAGAGACAGAATGATCCGAGCAGCGCGGCCAGCGGCTAGTCTATCCCAGGGTCACCTGATCTGGCCAGCCAACCACTGCTATCGACGTGTAAGGGTACCACGTCATGCTGGGTGGAGTGCAGAGTCTCCTGGCTTGTGATTGGCTCTGTTTCTGGCCGCCAAAAAGCAAAACGGCGGGAGCTGCCATTTTCTCGAGCGGGCGAAGTATTCGTCCAAGTAACGAGCAGTTTCGAGTACCCTAATGCTCGACCGAGCATCAAGCTCGGACGAGCATGTTCGCTCATCTCTAAAAAGCATCCAAAACATAATGTACTTTAATATCTACTTCCATAGGTAACAATGAAAGCAAATGTTTGTATATATCATACACTTTCTTTAATTGCTTTAGATGACTGCTGTTAGTGCTAGAGAACTTTTGTTTTCAGATGTCTGAGTGGCATTATTAAAGCATTAAACAATACAGCTCCAACACATTACAAGAATAGGACTATCCGCTGTGATAATTAAGAGAATTCTTTACCATATGACTATTAAGATTATTGCCCTAAATTACAAAATAGCTATAAGAATGCTTTCTGCATTGTTTGTTGTGATCACATTATAATCTTAATTGCAACAGTTCTTTTTAAATGCAATTTTACATTAAAGGGGTAATGCCTACATAATGAAGATCTGTAAGAGTCCAGAGTTTGGAGGAGGGGGCTCTCTAAGCAGACACATTGGGGCTTATTTACTAAGGGTCCCACGGCCGCATTTTTGTCAGGTATCGCAACTTTTCAGGGATTGCGGCAGAGATTGTGTCGCACGCGATCGGATTGTGTTACAATCGCGCCGGCTTTCCCGCGACACAAATTGGGGGCGGGCAGATCCAACGGATTCAGACTACGTGCAGGATTTAACATTTACATTTGTGTCGCAAGCCAAGCATTTACATACACCGGGAGGTGGTTGGTGAACTCCGGGGACCTGATCGGGGAAGGAACACATGCAGAATCGCGGCAGAGTTCATCCTCGTTGGACAGTCCGGATTGGGGATCGAGCAGGTATCGGGTAAGTAAATGTGCCCCATTATGATCCCTCTAGTGCTGTGAGATGCTGTGTGCAGAAAATGTGTTTAGATTATCAATGTACAGGTTTACCTACACATTCATTTAGCTCATGAACATTCACTAGTATCTGACACATAGAAAGAGAGATGAGATGGATCAGAGATGATGAGATCCATGAAATTCATTACACATGACATTCCCAGCTCTGCTTTAACAGCCATAACATACACTATTAGCTCTGTTGTGCCTCCCTCCCCCTTCCCTGGATAAAGACCTCCATCTGTAGATTGTAGCTTTACTCTCCTCAATTCTGTGTGTGTGTGTGTATGTGTGAGCTCGTCTTGGAATGCAAGGGTGGGGGCCGGGGGCAGAGAGGAGCTCAGTGCAGTCAGACAGGAGAATAAAATGTTATTATTAAAATATACCAATAACGTAAAGTGCAACATGTCAGAAAATAAAATCTGAAAATCAACTCGATAAGTTAAAGCATTCTAAGGTTATAACCACTTATAAGTTACATCTAAAATTTTTGAAAATGGGGTTAAAAGAAGATAGACAGTTTTTTTCTGATGTTTAATTTTTCTGATTGTAGATTTTTTTTGTTTTATTTTCTGCACATGATTATGGGGCAGTCAACTTGTCTGAGAATGTGCTGTACAGTAGCCTCGTGGCCATTTAAAGCAAATTGCCTTCCAAATATTTTAAAATTCTCACATGTACAAGAAGTCCTGTAGTAGTCTTGTCGCTCTTGTGACATGTCCAGTTCTCATCTGCCGTTTGGTCTTTTAATGTACTTGAAATAAAACAGAGAATATTTTACTGGTGAGTGCTGCTCTTTCTATCTACTACTGGGCATTCAAATAATACATAACCACTGGCTTCAAATAATTTTTAATATATAAAAAGGCCACAATATCTTAGAACACATTTAATTCCAGCTAATGTGTGGCAAATGAATTGTAAAAAAAAATACTGAATTTGAAAAAAAATACAATTGTATAGGTGTCTTAGGCTCATATCACATTACGTTTAGGATTTCTGTTTGTAGAATCCACCTAGAAAAAAAAAAACTGAAATAGAATTCATCAATTTAAAATCCCATTGAAATCAATGTAATTTTTTTTGTAATAACAGAGCTTGCAGTACTTTTTTCAGTTTAGTAAGTGTCCATTTAAAAAAAAAAATAATGAAGAAATAGACGGATATAGATAAACAGAAATAGTTATATAGATAGAAAAGAGATGATGTATAAATTAGAGGTAATGTGAGGTATAGAGAGAAAGAAAGGTAGGCAAATAGAAATAAGAGATCAATAGGTAAATAGGTAGTTAGAAATGAGAGATAGATAGATAAATAGATAGATAGATAGATAGATAGATAGATAGATAGATAGATAGATAGATAGATAGATAGATAGATAGGCAAGACCGATAAGTAGGTAAAAATTAGACATCTATAGATGGCGACTATTATGAGGATATATAGATTTATTTGAGGGTTGGAAAGATAGACAGATATAGAAGCTATAGATTGATGTATTGAAAGGGAAAGTAAAACAATTTAACTGTAAGATATGCAGCAAATAAAGAAAAAAAAAAAGATTCTTCAAAAGAAAAAAAATGGATTACTGAAAGAAAAGTGTCACAATCTCAGGGAATAGTCCCTTGGGACTAAAGTCTTGTGGACTCCCTGGACCACCGCGGGAGATACCGATACCAACCGCAACCCAGGAGCGGAGTCTAAGTGGACTCCTGGTCATCGCAAAGCGGGATGGTCTTGCTGTGACAGGGAGCCACCAGGTCGCGACTGGGCCCGCGGTGGCAGCCAAGGTAGGGACACAGGGCAGGCAGGACCATGGGAAGGCAGGACCTTGGGATGGCAGGACCTCGGGATGGCAAGACCTCGGGATGGCAGAACCTCAGATGGCAGAACCTCGGATGGACGGCTGGCAGGACCTCGGATGGACAGCTGGCAGGACCTCGGATGGACGACTGGCAGGACCTCGGATGACCACTAGCATACCGGAGCGCCACAGGAACCCGGAGAGGTAAGCATTGTCCTGGGTAGCGGGGGCAGCGGCAGCTGCGGAGCACGGGTGCACGGTGCACGGGACTCCCGTGACAAGAACCGGACCGGGGGGGGTGCACGCCACAGCAGGACTCGGGTGTCCATTTTTCATCAGTTACTGTCAGTTTATCTACCTTTATTAATCATCAGTTTTTTTTTTTTTTAATGGAAATAAAGAACGGATATGCAGACGGTAGTGTAAACTTAGCCTTAAGGACACAAATATGATAGATTATTGTAACCCTGGCTTGTGGTTGCTGAAATATATATAATAAATAAAGCCATGGGGCCTCTGACCCCTTATACAATGGGCTCTGTAGTAGCCTCTTTAGCTGCTGAGGCAGTAGACACCACAATAATAAATGTTAAGCAAAATACACCAAGAGAGGTTTAAAAGCAGGTGTAAGGTGCCCCTTTTAGTGCAGTGAAGTAGATCTTGTACTTTTTATTAAATATATTTAGTGACATGGAAAAATAAAACACAACATCGAGATTTCTTAAAAAGTAGATTAAACATATAAAATGGTTTAAAAACAGGTGATTCTGTGGTAACAAACTCCCTTTATATAAATTACATTAGAAAAACATCCTGTCTGGTTTGAAAGAACTAAGGATTTTTATATTTATAATTACCAAACACCTAAAAATAAGAGAGTGTTGTAAGCTTCCTGTCAAATCTAGATATTCAAGTGCCATATTGGTTTACCTAGAGGAAAGAGAGGGTTATTTTATTGTAAATAAAAATGGTGTATCAGTTGTGTTGGGAGAGCAATAGGGCAGGTAATATTCTGCTGCTTGTTTTACTGCTTACAACTTCGCAGCAAGCAGACAAAATGGATGAAAATCTAAACTAGCAAACCACATCCAAAAAACACGGTGCAACTAGAAATAGCAAGCAAATTACAGGCCTGCTGTGCATACTGGCACTGAGTGACTGAGCTGTTTTTAGGTCAAACATCACTACTGATTGTTCAGCTTTTAAAATCACCATGGGCACATCTGAGAATGTTCTACTTTTACTAAACTATTGGTAAAAAAAGTACAATTTTTCCTTCAAAACTCAACCTGTTGTAGAGAGATAAGCAAGGGTATGAGTACCCTTAGGCACTGAACAGGCAAGCCTGCTAAGATCTTCAGATAGGTATTTAATAGTAGGATTAGCTTGTAATTAATA
This sequence comes from Engystomops pustulosus, assembly GCF_040894005.1. Classification (NCBI taxonomy): domain Eukaryota; kingdom Metazoa; phylum Chordata; class Amphibia; order Anura; family Leptodactylidae; genus Engystomops; species Engystomops pustulosus. Next base: position 65,060,081 of record NC_092414.1, on the reverse strand, counting down.
CAGGAATCTGGATTTACCTTTTTTTTATATATAATAAAAGCATTTGCCTCTTTGGATTGTGTAGGAAATAAGGACCCCAGGCTTCAACTACATAGATCTAACAGGTGAGGTTACAGGGTCTTGTAGAATGGTTTATAGAATTGAATTAGGATATTCCCTAGTCTCATCAGAAAGAAAACCCCTTTAAAGAAAGCACATAGAAATCACTTTATCAAAAGAAGCTCAAATGTGTCCCCTTTAATGTAGCATGAATTTAGTTAGACTACAATTTCTCATAAAACTAGTTAATCAGTGCTCCTGCGACCCATATCCCGGATCGCAAGCGCACCCACGTGCCTCCCTGTGCTCCTAGAGTCAGTTTGCAGCTTTACTTACCTCCCCTGGATCCAGAGGCGGTCCCCGTGGTCCCTGTGGTCCCTGTGCTTCAGCGTGTGAGTCCCCATCTCCTAGTGCGTGCTTGCGCCTGCTCTGTAAAATTTAAAGGGTCAGTTCTCCAGTACTTGGCGCTGGCCTGCCGTTGCTCTGATAAATTGCCAGCCCTTTCCTATGTTCCCTGCAGGAACTTTGAGCCTCATGCTTTAGAAAAAGCTTCTTCCTGTCCTGTGCGTTTATATTGTTGTATCGTTGTGACCTCGATTCAGTTCCTGACTTTATTATTGGCTTTCAGTTTTTGCAGGTTATTTTCCTTGCTACGCCTTGTGCACCATATTTATGAACTGTCGATGGCACAATAGTGCACATCTATCATAAGTCTGGCTTTGTTCATATGCTTTTGGGACTTTTCTTGGCTTTTCTGCTAGGGAGAAGGGAGATACAGTTTATTGCCTTTTCTCCCTTCTCCACTCCTCCCTGCAACGCATTGCCACCGGATCTATAGTCTATAGCAGTGATGGCTAACCTATGGCACTGGTGCCAGAGGTGGCACTCGGGGCCCTTTCTGTGGGCACTCAGGCCATCACCAGAGATGACTCCAGGCATCTTCCTGCAGTCCCAGACAGCCCAGGACTTGCTGTACACAGAGCTATTTTAAAGTGACAGCGCTACCTGGGACTATTTTCTGCTTTATTCGTGTCCTCGGGGTGCTGGTATCAACGAAAACTGTGACAGAGCAGGGAGTATAAATCACAAATTACATTTCTGTGTTGGCACTTTGCGATAAATAAGCGGGTCTTTGTTGTAGTTTGGGCACTCGGTCTCTAAAAGGTTCGCCATCACTGGTCTATAGAATTGGCAGACCGCCGGGTCTAAAATATTTAATCAGAGCTTCTGGGTCTGATCAGACCCGGTACAGCTCTGATCAACATCAGCCCTTATAGATGCCCCAGTTACAGGAGAAAACTTGTAAAAGTATTTTAAAAAATGTCACCCCGGGGGTCTTTTATAACCTCATGGAGGACATATTAAGTAAAAACACATGCACACAAAAAAAAATAATAAATATTCTGAAAAATACATCCACATCACCCAATATAATAAAATAAAATCCCCCGCTACACTACAAATCACTGCCATAGTTGCCCCGTTTGCCCAAGACTATACATATTATATAACAAAATGACCAAACAAAAAAGGGAATTCATTCTCTGCATGGCGTCTCCAAACTCTATCCTGTCTGTCACATGTATCAGTGTGAACATGCTTTTATCTGTGAAGAGCACAGGGCACCAGTGGAGAATTAGCCAATCCTGGTGTTCTCTGGCAAATGCTGCATGGTAGTGGGCTGTGAGCACTACCCCCATCTGTGGACATCGGGCCCTCATAACATCCTCATGGAATCGGTTTCTAACTCTTTGTGCAGACACATGCACATTTGTGGCTGCTGGAAGTTATTTTGCAGAGCTCTGGCAGTTCTCCTCCTGTTCCTTCATGCACAAAGGTGGAGGTAGCAGTCCTGCTGCTGGGTTGTTGCACTTCTACGGCCCCCTCCATATCTGCTGGTGTACTGACCTGTCTCCTGAAATCTGATTAACTTGGAGTTATATTGTGATGTTTAAGTGTTCCCTTTATTTTTTTGAACATGTATATACAAAGTGCTAAATGAATATGAATGATGTAAATGAAGGAAGTGTAAAGTAAAAAAATTGTCATATATGAACAGATCTCGAAAACATCACCTCTTAGCAGGATTGGAATAAAATAACAATAAATTGTATTTATGGTGAGAGAATAACAATGAACATAGAAAAGGTATAATTTGCAGCAATAATAACACAGCACAATAGCCCAGCAGGGTATCACATATATTCCCAATCATGTGACCCCAATTGTACCAGAGTGTATTGCTATATAAATGTAGAGGGTGCGATCACACGTTTCGCTAGAGTAAACACTGAAAACGCATATGCAATTGGGCCGACCCCCCCTCTGTGCGCTAGTGTTTTGTAGCGCCCTGATGCTCTGAACTCTCCAATTTGGAAACATTTTATTCATTATCGTAGAGAAGTTTATCCTTTACTTTATACATATTGAGGGGACATTTATTAATGGCTTTCCGACAGTTCTTTGTGTTTTTCTCTCCCCCTTGTTGCGCCTTGCATGCCAAATTTATGAAGTGTCGATGCCATAATATAAATCCTTCTCCAACATTCCTGGTGATTTTTTTGGTTGCTCAATTTGGGCCCAGCTTAGGAATTCCAACACTTTTCCTTTTTGCATTTTGGTTCTCGACCATTTTTGCGCAGTTTGTATTGTACACTTGAACCCCCACAAAGCAAGTCGACCAAGTTCTATTTTATCTTCATGACACTTTTTGTTTCTGTGCCAATTTTTTAAGCCCTTGCTTAAAAATCTAATACCTCAGTCTAAGTTACCACACTGTTGGGTGACAAAAAAAAAGAACCCTGTGACACTATTAATATAGGCCCTTAATGCGTTTCTCATTGAACTGAGCACTACATAACACCAGGGACACATGGATCAGGTCTGATGTGAAATTTGTCATTGAGAACTGCACAGTTTAACCCCTTAAGGACTTGGCCTTTTTTAGTTTTTTCACTTCCATTTTTCACTCACCAACTTCAAAAATCTATAACTTTTTATTTTTCCACATAAAGAGCTTTGTGATGGCTTATTTTGTGCGTAACAAATTGCACTTCATAGTTACGGTATTTAATATACCATGGCGTGTACTGGGAAGTGGGAAAAAAATTCCAAATGCAGTGAAAATGGTGAAAAACCACATTTGGGACGTTTTCTTGTGGGCTTGGATTTTACAACTTTCACTCTGCGTCCCAAATGACATGTCTACTTTATTCTTTGGGTCGGTACGATCACGTGGATACCAAATTTGTATAGGTTTTATAATGTTTTCATACATTTAAAAAAATTAAAACCTCCTGTACAAAATATTTTGTTTTTATTTTGCCATCTTCTGGCGCCAATAACTTTTTCATACTTTGGTGTACGGAGCTGTGGATAGTGTCATTATTTGCGAATTTTGATGGTGTTTTCATTACTATAATTTTTGGGACTGTGCAACCTTTTGATCACTTTTTATGAATTTTTTTATTTTTTTCAAAATGGCAAAAAATGCCATTACGGGATTAAACGCAGTGAAAAAAAACATTATTATATTTTGATAGATCAGGCATTTTCGGATGCGGCGATACCTAATGTGTTTATGATTTTTACAGTTTATTTATTTTTATATCAGTTCTAGGGAAAGGGGGGTGATTTGAATTTTTAGGTTTTTTTATTATAATTTTTTTTTTTAACTTTTTTTTATTTTTACTTTTACTATTTTTCAGACTCCCTAGGGTACTCTAACCCTAGGTAGTCTGATTCATCCTATCATATACTGCCATACTACTGTATGGCAGTATATGTGGATTTTACTCCCCATGCATTACAATGTGCAATTAGCACATTGTAATGCATGGGTTAAAACGAAGTAGCCTCAGGTATTCGGAACACCCGAATACCCGAATACCTGACGTCATCAGGGAGCGGCGATCCACGACAAGATGAACTGAGCAGCAGCAGCATTGCCAGCGGCGATCGAGGTGAAAACACCCGCGATCGGTGCTAGCACCGATCGCGGGTGTTACCGGTAAGCCTTTGCCATATGCAGCAAAGACTTACCGGC